>NW_006383012.1:5810947-5819537 GCF_000327345.1 Myotis davidii | reverse complement strand
AATTTGACAGTAAACACAGCGTTGACTGCATCCTGTACACTTTTAAACGTACGATTTTATTTTTCACATTGTCTATTACAGTGTTTATGCCTTCATTTTCAGACACATGTCTTGAGGTATTAAAATTTTTATGATGTATAATTAGAACTTGTTATACTATAAAGTTATTAGCTGTTTGTTTGTTTTTTATCATGTTTGTCTTGACTATGTCCTGCTACTTCTGACTACTGCCTGTCAAAAACCTGCTTTCCGTAGTTAAACATTCTGCCATTTTAATTTCATTCTGGATGGAAATATTAATGGATAGGAGTAGATAATTATAAGATGATGGAAAGATGTGAGGTTTAAACGGACAATAAAGAACACAGTTGTGTTTCTGTCGATAAAAACCATGTGCAAAATAAAAATGATTTTAGAGCATGGCAAGATTTTTAGGAGTGCTCAGGTTTTCTAGTTGCTCTTAACAGCTGTTTATAAAAAGACAAATGCATTTTATTGAATTATTCATGTGCTTAATTGTGAAAAGTAATTTATATCATGCTTCTCCAATATAACACCTAATAGTTACCATATCAAACCCTTTAAAGAGCAAGTGATTAAATAAGGCAATGATATTTATCTCCATGGCCATTGATATAAACACCATTGCTTAATTGGACTTTTCGATATATTTTTGGTACTTGTCTGTTCACTTTTCTGACTCTCTGCTTCCCCAGTGAGCGATTTAAGGAAAGCTACCATGTTTACTTATCTTAGCATCCTCTGTGCCTAGCACAGTGCCTAACACAGAATGACACCTGGTAAAGTCTCACTGAATGATACGGGCATCGCCTGGAAATCCTTATTGGACCCTGGATTGGACCCTAAGAACTAGCAGTGGCCCATGTTCAGCACAAGCTTTCCAAGCCCTTTTGTTCACCAAGTGTGAAGCTGCAAGGAGCCCTCACGGGGAGGTGTATCGATTTCCCGAGCCCTGGTCTGACTTCCTTCCAACCTCCTACTCTTCCCCATCAAGGTCTTAGCAAGCCCGGTGTTCAAGGATGCATGGATGATGATACTACCTGCCCAACTACTCTGAAGACATCCCAGATAAGGAGATGCCTGAACACTGGGTAGGGTGCAAAGTCAAAACTGGGAAGATACACAGGGGACAGTCTATTAAAAAGAGAATTTGAAAAATTTCCTCTATTTTGCCAATGAGGTTGGAGGTCATCGGCAAGTGGAGGTGTAAAAACAGAGACAGTGTGTATACAGATTTGCTCAAAACCTTTACTGGAGAGAGAGGAGAGAGAGAGAGAGAGAGAGAGAGAGAGAGAGAGAGAGAGAGACAGAATGAGAATAGTTGCTAGTGGGAATATCAGGGTCAAGGAAGATTTTGTTTTGGCTTTTACTTTGTTTTAAATTCTTGGTAACAATGAAGAGACAAAATCTAGAGAAAAGGCAAGATTGAGCCCTACCCCCTCAGAACTCCCAGAGAAAGGAGGCCATAATAATTTAAAAAGCGATGTAAGCCAGCCATGGCGTAACCTTCAAAGATTACAGAAAATCAGAAAGAATCAAAAGGCCTTAGAGAATGTGACTGCAAGTAAATGTCACTTTGACAGTTCCTTTCTTGGAGGTACATTTAAGATTATTTGAGTTGTCATTTTCTCTAGGAAGACTTCACTTTAATTATACAAATATTGAATCGTTTTCAAGATAAAAATGGTAAAGAATTTGCTTTGAAGTCTTGAGCCTTCAAACACTGCCATGTGAATTCCTCGTTGGAGAAACAGTGAGGAATATGGAAATAAGGGCAACCCGGCCTCATAAATGAGGAACTTTGAATGTTAATGGTGCAGTTTCACCGTGAATCTTTTCAAGGGCCAACGAAGAGGCTTTATTATTTCAAATATCACAGATCTGAGAGCTCCCTAAGGGGAATAGTGATAAATATTGATAAAATATCTATAAAGACAGCAAGGCAAAAATAAGCCTAAAGTTTGACTTGGCAGTTTAAAAAAACTGCCTAACCTTTCATTTAATTGCCTTTTCGCAGCAAACCAGAAATAAGATCTGAATGCAGAATGTGCCCGTTACCCCTGAACTTGCTCTGGAAAAAAATCTGTTATAAGGGGATTTAAAGTGCAATCGCTTTGCTCTCAGCCTGAGTGCAACCAACTGGGGGAAATTGAATTTTGGTCTGCTGCTGCACCGTGGCAGTGTGTCTCTGTGCAGGGCTGGGGGTGGGGGTGAGGGTGGAGGGAGTCCAGGGAGGTACAACTGGTGATGAGCAGCCTGGCACCGTGGAAGGAGCAAGACATGCGTTTAAATCCAGCGCTTCCATTTGGTAGCTAAGTGAGCCTGCCTCAACTACCAGACCCTCCTGGGCCTCATCTGTCTCGTCTGTTAAATGGTTATATTAATAGCTAACTCAGAGACCAATAGACACCATGCATTCATTCAAGGAGCACTTAATGAATAGCTCTGGGAATACAGCAGTGAACAAAACAGGCTGGCATTTTAGCGCAGGAAGACATACCACAGAACATGAATGAGTCCATTACACAGTGAGGTGAGAAGGGGAAAGAGAAGGGGGCGAGGCAGGCTGGATTGTTCTGACATGGCGGCCATGTCTCCCATCCAGTGTGACTCTGACCCTTCTCCAGTGGAGGGATGGGTCATTTGTTTCCTCCTCTTGAAACTGGATGGAGTTTTGTGACTTTTCAACGAATAGACTAGATATATGCGGCAGTGAGGCTGCATGAATTCCAAGGCTAGATCATGTGAAATACTGCAGGTCCCACTTTACTTGCTGGAATATTCACCGATGAAGCCTCAGCTGCCATATAAACAGCTCACTGAGGTCCCCACACTGTGACATAGTTCAAACCACATGGAGAGACCACCTGGAGGGGCCCCGTCTTTACTACATATGAAGAGAGAGAGAATGCAGCCAGCCCCATGCTAGCCCATCTGACTGCAGACATATGAGATCCAGAAGCCAGGCTGCCAGCTGAGCCCTTCCTGGACCCAAGGCCCTGAGACATCAGGAGAAATGACATGTTTGATGATGTCTGAACCACTAAGTGTGGGGGGAGATTTGTTACACAGCAATAGATCACTGGAGCCGTGAGAGCGGGACAGAGAGCACACTTTTACATAAGGGAGAGGAGAAGGCTTCTCTGAGACATTTGATCCATGGATGGGGGGAAGGAGGGAATGAAGAAGGACATCTGAGCGGGGCTGGGGCTGGGGCTGGGGCCGGGCGGGGGGTGCTTTCCCAGGCAAAGAGCATCCCAGATGACCCAAGGACCATCAAGAGACCTGAGTGTGAGTGGAGCAGGTAAGGGAGCTCCTATATAATGCAGCCCAGGACCTGGAAGCCGCTCTGAACACCCGGGTTCCACCACCTTCTACCCATGTCCAGAGC
Organism: Myotis davidii; assembly: GCF_000327345.1. Classification (NCBI taxonomy): domain Eukaryota; kingdom Metazoa; phylum Chordata; class Mammalia; order Chiroptera; family Vespertilionidae; genus Myotis; species Myotis davidii. Next base: position 5,816,125 of record NW_006383012.1, on the reverse strand, counting down.
TCCCTCTGTTTATCTCTGGTGTAGCCCTTATGCCATGAGATTGTCTATTCAACTTTGAGGCCTAGGCTGGCATCAGCTGTTTTCATATCCGCAGCTCCTAACACAGGGCATGGTACATGGCACTTGGTGAACTGCCACTCAATGAATGAAGAGATCCCAGCACATGGACAGGGGTGCATGTCTGCTGGATTTGCATTCTAGAGAAAAGACCAAACTTAAAAATCTCAATTCCTTCGTTTTATTTTTATTTATTTAAAAAAATATTGTTATTGATTTTTGAGAGGAAAGGAGAGGGAGAGAGAGAGAATCATTGATCGGCTGCCTCCTGCACACCCCCTACTGGGGATCGAGCCCACAACTCAGGCATGTGCCCCCGACCAGAATCGAACCCCGACCCTTCAGTCCGCAGGTCAACACTCTATCCACTGAGCCAAACCAGCCAGGGCACAATTCCTTCATTATAAAAGGCATACACTTTCAATGAGACATCTCCTTTAGGACACCACGCTCCGTACCTCCAGTGTTGAATTCACCTTCTCTTCCTCATCAGGCCTTTTTATGTCCCCTCCCCGCCCTTTTTTTAAAGAAGCATTATCTTCTAAAGGCTCACACCTTGGAACCATCTGTGACCTCTGCCATGGTCCTTGTCTCCTCCCCTATTTCCTCTTTCCTGAACTTTCCTACTGGCTTTCTAAGGGGTCCCTGATTCTCCTCTGTCACATTTGCTTATACTTTACAGATTAATCTTCCAACAGTTCAATCCTGATAGTGGCATTCTTTTTTTAAAAAAGTCTTCCCTGCCAGCTAAATAAGATCTGACTCCTCCAGCTCTCATTCAAGACTTGTATGATCTCATTCTAACCTCGCTTCCCTAGATCAATGGCCCATCAGTGAGAGGCAAAACAAGTATTGTCTTCAAAGTTGAGGGACTTCAGCTGGGTCTTGAAAGATGGATGGAATTCAAATTGGTTTGGTGGTCAGAGCAACGAAGATGTGAAGATTCTTAATCACACTTCTGTCACTTATCACTTGAGTCACCTGGACAGCCAGTTCACTTGTCTGCATTTTAATGTTCTTAATTCAAAACCAGAGTTCTGACCATTTTCCTAGGTTCTACTGGGGCAGAAGAGCAGAGAAATGTTCCCATTTGATAAAGTCCTTGCCTTCATGTAGCTCAGCGGTTCTCAACCTGTGGGTCGCAACCCCTTTGGCGGTCGAACGACCCTTTCACAGGGGTCGCCTAAGACCATCCTGCATATCAGATATTTACATTACGATGTATAACAGTAGCAACATTACAGTTATGAAGTAGCAACGAAAATAATTTTAGGGTTGGGTCACAACATGAGGAACTGTATTTAAAGGGCCAGAAGGTTGAGAACCACTGGAGCTAATTTCTTCGATTAACCAAGTCTAATATGACATAGAGTAGGGTAAAGTTTACTTGTTTCTTTGTTTTTTTCCCAAGAGAAATTCCCTGTAACAGAAATTCTCCTTGGAGAAGATCTTCTTTGTCTTGATAGTGAATTTCCTGGTGGTTCTGCTATATCTTATAAGTTAAACGTACAGTCCAACGGCAGCCTGAGCAGGAACCGGCCTGCCAAGGGGGACCACTATTGTGTGGACAAAATTCCACAGATCTACAGAGGACCAGTGTGCAAAGGTAACGTTATGCAGAAGACAATGGCTCCAGTTCTTTCTCTCTCCGATATTTACAAATAAGACCAACACCTTACAGACCAAATAAGTTCCTGAATTGAGAATAGCAAGTTTTCAAGCCAATATCACACTACCTGCTGATGAGGGAAAGTGGGAATTCAAGCAATTAATTAGAAAAAGAAAAGAGATTTTATCCTATTTGGACCTCAAGTTGAAAAAGCACATCATAATGGCGAACACAGCACACAGTGAACACCAAGACTATCTATATGCCTGGCTGTGAAAGATGAAGGGTTTCAGGAATGATAGATGAGAAAGTCTATTATTGGAAGGTTCAAAAGAGATTTTCTGAGACCTGTAGTCCTGTTTGTTGAACCAAATCTCTGAATGGAGTTCAAATAAAATCTCCTTTCTACAGAAGTGAAGCTATTACTCAAAATCAACCAAGAGCAAAAGAGCCACACTACAGCAATGGAAACTGGTCAGCTGTTTCCATGCAGAACCGATTTCAGCAAAACCTTCATTTTCTCGGCAACAGCTTGTTATCAGCTCTAAATGCTGCCTGGAAAAAGCCAAGTGATGATCAGAGCCCAACATGACATGGGGTACAACATGGGCGCAACAGCCACTCCTCCACCAGCATAAAACAGACAAACCAGCAAAAATAATGAAAGGAGTCATTTGCATCTCTTGAATACTCAAGATTGGCCCAGTGGTGCGGAGCTATTCATGCCACCTGCTTTGGCTGGGTTCGGGTGGAAGCTGCTGAGAATACGGCCGTGTGGATTGTCTGTGTTAAAGCGGGAGCTGAGTGTGTACATAATAATGCACACTCATTCAGCGCTCAAAGAACACTGACTGTTGATGCTATTGAATGTATAAAGGGGGGGTGTAAGTGGGCACTTATAATCCTAAGGATGGCGGGAAACAAATACAATTTTCCCATGCCGAGGAAAAAGATGATAACTTTGGGGAGAGCGTCAGAAGGTGAGGAGTCACAGCTGGGAATCAGAATCCTGTAATAAGCACCTGGTGATTTAGGCTCTATTTCTCTGCCAGGTGTGCTTGTTTAAGTCACTGATCATCCGAGTTGTCCCCTCTATTTAATGAGCACGGCGGCACTCACCTCCAGGGGTCGGGAAAGCCTTCATGAGTTAATGTCTCCCAGGTGAATGCAAAATACAGGTGCTAAAATGTTAACTAAAGAGGGAGTAAAGAAGGGTTATTCCTCACCTCTCCTGTTTTCTTGGGTCTACTGAGTAAGAAGCTATGCTCTTTGTACATATCATTCTCATTTGCCCCTCCTTTTCGGGTTCCTCTTTTTCTTTCTTCTTGATCTCTTTTACATACACAGGAAAGGTTGTACAATTTTTTTTTTTTCTTTATGCCAGATCCCTGCGGGGCAAGACCATAGGAAAACAGATTTGTTCATCCATCTAACAAGTGTCGATCCGATCTAATGCTTTCTATAGACAAAGCACTACATTAGCTACCGTGGAAGATAGAAAATTATTCAGAACATCACTTTTGCCTTCAAAACATCTAGAACTCTTGGGGGGCACATAAGGTATGAATACAATTAATGAAATCAAGCAAGTATTTTAGCAAGAAAGCTCTTCTTAGAAATGAGTGGCCTTCTGAAAGTTAGATACAGAATTCGGCATGGGCAGGTGCGTGCAGGATGGTGCAGGCAGAGGAAGTGGTGCGAGCCAAGGCTTGGGAGGGGGCATACTTGATTTAAAGGGGTGACAACAGCGGTCTGATTTGGTCTAAAAGTGGGTTGTCTGTAGCGGGTTAGGAGCACATTAGGCTGGGAAGTCATTTGGGGTTTGGTTAAAGAGGACATTAGGTCTCAGGCAAAGGCTTAAACAGTAGTTTCCAATACTTTAAAAAAATTATTATGAAATGGGAGGAGAGCTGTATAGCTGAAGAGCTTTCTCCCATTACACTCACATATTTGGGTGCCTTTAAGGAGATCCATGGGACACTTGGGGCTTTGCAGAGTGCTCTATTTTACAATAGGTGTAGGACAGCCATTAAATGTTTCTAAGCACGGAGGTGAAAATTAGAATAGAATATTCTGACTCTGGCTGGGGAGCTCAGTTGAGCTTCCTTCCGATATGCCAAGGTTTTGAATTTCATCCCTGGTCAGGGCACATACAAGAATCAACCAACAAATCTCTCTCTCTCTCTCTCTCTCTCTCTCTCCTCTCCCTTCTTTGTCTCTAAAATCAATCAATAAAAAGTAGAATAGATTATTCTGAATATACATCTGGCAACACAGTTGAATTAATTGCCAGGGAGACAAACTTGAGACAGGAAACAAAATAAAAAAAAAATATGCTGGCAGAATGTTTGGCAACTAGTAAGCACTCAATAAATATTTACTGAATGAATGAGTGAATGTATAGTAGCAGCAGGGAAGGAAATATAGAAATATACTGTCAAAGAATAATTGATAGCATTTGCTGATTGATTATGGGAGAGAAGAGAGAGGTTGTGGTGAAAAAAAAAAAAATCAAGGTTTCAAGTCTGGGCTCCCGGGAGAAGGGGTAGCACCATTAGGAAACAGGAGAGCACAGGCAGAACTGCTGGGAAGACTATATGTTAGATCCTCAGCAGGTTACATGCAGTAGGAGACGCTCAGTTGGAAATGTCTAGAGACATTTGGAAATGGGAGGCTGGGGCTGAAGAGAAAGACCAGATTTACTGACACAGATGTAATAACGTCATAAAAGTATATGTGCAGACAAGATGTCTTGGAGAAGTCAAAGAGGTGAGGACAAGTCTGGAAAATAATGACACTGACAGGAGGAGGGGAGGAAGGGAAACTAAAAAGACAATGGCCTGGTCAGGGAGGGGAAAGAAACCACCGTCATTTCGTGTCATAAAAAAAACCACATGAGAAATACTTCAAAGGAGGGATAGAGCAACACTGTCAAATACCCCAAGAGCATACGAAGGAAGAGAACCAAGAAAAGGCCACTGTACTTGGGACTTGTCACCCTCAGGAAGATATCTCCAGCGGTGGGGAAGGAGGCCTGCTTTTCCTGGATTCGAGAACGAAAGCATGGGGATGAAATGGAAATAATTAGCGAGGCCGGCCTTTCCAGAATTCCAGCAGCAAATGGAACAAGGGACTGAGACAGTAACTTGGTTACAGGAACCTCTTTTTTAAAAAATATATATTTTATTGGTTTTTTACAGAGAGGAAGGGAGAGGGATAGAGAGTTAGAAACATTGATGAGAGAGAAACATTGATCAGCTGCCTCCTACACACCCACTACTGAGGATGTGCCCGAAACCAAGGTACATGCCCTTGACTGGAATCGAACCTGGGACCCTTGAGTCTACAGGCCGATGCTCTATCCACTGAGCCAAACCAGTTATTGAAGGCCTGGGAGAATCTCAAGCATGTTGATAGGCAGATAGGCAGAGGTGAAGAATTGATGGAGGAGAAACTGATGGAAAAAAAGAAATTATAGTCACGTTAAATTTTCTGTGTGATTAAAGCCAGAG
>NW_006383012.1:5808125-5810033 GCF_000327345.1 Myotis davidii | reverse complement strand
ATATTATTTGTTTTTTTTTTTTTTTTGCTGTTGAGTTTTAAGAGTTCTCCCAGCATGTGGTTTGACTTTTTATTCTGCTGATCATATCTTTTGATGTACAAAAAGTTTCCATTTTTATGAAGTCTATTTTTTTTCTTTTGCTGCATGTGCTTTTGAAACGATCCAAGAAATCATTACCAAGTTCTTATTAGTAATTTTGGAAACACAAAAATACAAATGTCATATGCATGGCTGGCGTTGGGATATAATTCTGCACCCTGCATTTAGGATGAAATTTTCATTACTTTAAAATGTGTGTTTGTGTATAGGTATTTTTTAAGGCCTCTAAAATCAGCCTGTTGAAGAACGTAGTTAACGTGACAAAATGTATTATCAAGATCAATTTGATACGCTAAAAATTCCCAACATAAACTGCATCTGTTGGTTCGATAAAAAAAATTAATCATAAAAGCCTTGAGGCAGCTATACTCTACAAATGTCGCTTGTAGTTAATAAATGTCAGCATTAACTTAACTTTAACTCTCCTCCCACCCTTCCCCAATGCAAAGAAATACCAATGTCTGGGTCCTTCAGGTGGGTGTGGTTTCGCTTCAATAGAGCCCAAAGCACTGGTCCGCTAACGTGTTAAATTAAAGAAGCTCCTACATTGAATGGGAAGATTGAGTTCATCAGTTGATAAGCCAAGTTCCATATTAATGCTCCTTCAATGAGTCATTGCAGAATTTGTTGCAATCTAAAATTTTAATATAAAAATGCTTTGAAAAATGGAGTCTGTTTTATGGTTCTGCATCTTTATTTGATTAGTGGCATGCTTGGTTCCAGCAGACATTCTAAAAAAACAACAAACGTTTTTCAATGTATTCAGTACGCACAGAAATCTTTTATCCATCTCCAACATGGATAGTTTAAGAAATGAGGTCGGAAATAAGCTTATTTCTTTCCCAATGACTAGCCCATTATCTCGATATCAATTATTGCATGATCAATTTCCCCCACGGGTTTACTCTGCTACCTTTATTTTATATTAAATTACTTTACGCATTTTAGTCTCTTCCTGGACTTGACGTCTACCTCATTGGTCTGCTGGTTTATTCCTGTAGCTAGTTCAGATTTAATTACTGTCCCTTCATAATACATTTTCATCTTGTCTTTTCCGTTACAGAAATTTGATTTAACATTTCCTGGGATTGGGCTCCTCTGTTGTGCAGCAGTGGGAAGGGTTTAGAATGATGGCAATGGATCAAGAGCACATTTTGAGTCTCTTACAGCCCCACACTCCTCTTTAACAGAGTGGCTTTTTGGCTTTTTCATCTAAGACAGAGGTGATTTTGCAGAGTGAGCTTGAGACATCTGAGTGTTCTGCCAATGAGCTGCCTGCCTGCTCTTTCTCTCATTCTGTCGTCATTGTAGCTTAAATACATTAAGGCTGAGCCTTACACTTAGATGGGTCAAACATCATTTGGAGGAAATGGGCGGCCATCCCAGGGAGGCTCAGGACCTGCCATGGTTCCACATTTCTTTCAAGCTCCTCTTAAATTCTGCTCCCAGCTGTTTACGCAGAAAGGATCGGACGAGATGTCCCTATAAATTTTATTCCCTAGAAACACACGTGAGTGTAAACAATATCTATTTTCTCTGATGCTGTTTTTCTAAAAATAGGCCATTTAGGTTATTGTTTTGCTTCCCTCCCTGTCCGTTTTTAATTAAGAGTTGGGTACCTTTTCGTGGTTGTTAGTATGCTACCTAATGTATACTTCCATTTTTATTCTCCATTTTTAGCTCTTTTACTTCATTCAGTGAAAGATAAGTGGTTTCCATGTTTTCCCATTTCCAACAGAGAAGAGGAACAGGCAGATATCACAGCATGATCAGAACAGGCTCTGAAGATACAGAGCCCAGGAGGAAGGG
>NW_006383012.1:5804912-5808115 GCF_000327345.1 Myotis davidii | reverse complement strand
GGAGGGAGGAAAGAAAGTACTTACTCCTTCGCTGTTGGACTGGCTGCCAGGAGGGGTGTCAAATCCTCCCAGGCTGTCAGAGAGTCTGCCCACTGCCGGAGAATGAACCTTCCATCTGCTCTCTCTCCAGTCCCACGTCTCACCTTGCAAGGAGAAGATGGCTTTCCAGCGCGCTGCGCTCCAAACTCTGACTCTAAGAAAGAGAAGAGGAGACTTGGCAAAGATGGAAACGTCCCTGGGCCCCTGGGGTCAGAGGCCTTCTCGTGAAACTGTCAGGAAGGACTGCATGCTTCACCAATCCCCCAGTGAACCAGTGTCTGCGTAGGAGATGCTGACAGCCCTTCCTTGAAGCCTGGTTCCGTGTCTCTGTGTCTGTGTGACCCCCTGAAGGGGGTCAAGCTCCAACGTCAAGAAGTGGGTGTGGGAAAAGTAGCCCTATGGAGCCCTATGGCCTAGAGCTTCCCCATGAGCTGGCAGCTCAGATGCTGCTTCTTACAGGAAGCCCTCTCCGAGCGCTGGGCTGAACAGGGCAGCTCTGAGTTCCCACAGCCTGGTTTCCTCCACCCCAGTGTGGCTCAAGCTCCATCAGGCCTGTCTCTTCCATCCCTCCTCTGTGCTCGATGGGCACAGCCTATTGTCTGTTTCAGCTCAAGAACTTTCGGAGCCGAGGTCTAGTCACCCCATCGTCCATTGCTCAGGCTGAGACGGGTCTCTTGTGTTCTGATTTGTCCTATGTCCATGGTGGGTACACATTACATTAATGCCCTATACTTGGGCATTACTTCCACAGAACAGAAGTGTTCACTGTGTTCTGTAAAATAGTATAAAGGATCCCAACATTAACAGTTTGTTACTGGCATGCAGTTAGAAGATAAAACATATTAGGGGGAAAAAAATCCGTTAGAAGCTCTTTATAAGAAAAGTCAACTAGATCCACAAGGCAATGAGAGACCAGTAGCCTGATGACAAGACATGAAAACTAGTCAATAAAAATATGCTTTCAATCCTGGGTCAGAGAAAGGAATAATTTGAAAGAAACACGGTATTAGCTATACTGAATATATTTTCTGCAAGAATAGGAAAGGAGCCAGAGACTATTCCAAAAAATTTCAATTGTTGAAAATCTTAAACATGCGACTTCCAAAATGAATAGTAAGACAGAAATGAAAGTTTGAGAATCAAAAGATAAGATCTGCAAAACCATAATCAAACACATCTCTGACGAAATCTCAGCATTGCAGGAAGCTGTCTTCTTGCACACATGGCTAAAAATGTCCCTACATTGGGTTTGGGGGTATTTTTATGGCGTATGACTTGGGAGTAACACTGGATATAGTAGCAAAACTGCAACAGTTGGCAAAATTATTTTTAAAAGAAAAGAGCAGATTTATTCTACCAGATTCCTGTAGCAAGCTATAATAATAAAAGTGTAATACGCAAATCAACCGAACGGCCAAACAGCAGAACGACCATCCAGACATCCTTCCAGATGACCTTCCGGACAACCTTACGAAGCCGGGCTGCGAAGGCCTACTCTTGCATGAATTTTGTGCACAGGGCCTCTAGTAAAAACATAAAGGCCACAGCTTTAGCTGTATCCAGGCAGGGGTTCAGATTCTGCAGGAAGAGGCTATCCATTTTTGTAGCTTCCGGGTCCACAGTCAGCCCTCCCACCCTCTTGGACAGGTGAGCTGAGGCAGTGCTCAGTCCCCATCCCCACATCTCTCCAGCCCACCTGAGAAAAGGTGGTAACTGATATGACTGGCCTCTGTCCCTTTACCCATTGGGTTAGAACACAAAATGTGCGAATCGTGCTCTGCTGAAATTCTTCAGAGACGTGTTCGACTATGGTGTCTCAGAAACTCTGCAGTTTCTCTAATTTCCTGTTGGAACCATGGAGCTTGGACCGGGGCTGAGCCTACAATGTTCAACAGTCACCTTGGCTTCCAAAAGCTGTTTATGGTCTCCCAATGCCTTGCTGGAGCTCCTTTGTCTTTGGGTACCGGGTGATTCCAAAGGCTCACTCGCTGTTTGACCTGGCAGAGGGAGGAAAGAAAGTCTATAGAGCTGAAATCAGCAGTATTTATTTATTTTTTATTCTTTTTTTTTCTTTTATCCTCACTTGAGGGTATTTCTCCATTGCTTTTAGATAGAGTGGAACAGGGAGGGGGAAAGAGAGAGAAACATTGATGTGAGAGAGACACATTGATTGGTTGCCTTCTGCACATGCCCCAGGAGTGAGCCTGCAACTGAGGTGGGTATGTGCCCTCTATGGGGAATTGAACCCACAACCCTTCAGTATGCAGGCGGATGCTCTAACCACTGAGTCAATCCAGCCAGGGCTGAAATCAGCGGTATTTAAGGAGATGAGTGTGCTGAGCAGATACTACCCGGCTGTTGGCACTGCTGTACATCAGTCTGTCGAAGCCCGATCCTAATTCTGCCTTGTTTCACTCAGTTTGAGATTACTGCCCCAATGACAGTCCCCCGCTCCTGGGCTGTTGGTGAGAGCAGATGAGATAATGCACTGAAGCGCTGACACTAAATCTGGCCCAGAGTAAGCACCCAGGGAAGAGGTAAGACGAGAATAATCATACACAACAGGAGAAATCGTAAAAACCTAGCTGAGTGAAGTGAAGAAGGAATCTGCATGCTATGTAGATTGATAATACCAGTTTACACAATCTGTAAGAACACATACAAATAAATACACGCCCAACATATTAGAACAATGACCTATGGAGGAGGGGGAGAGGGGAGTGATGAGTGAGGGAATAGAAGTGGGAAATAAATACATTAAACAAGAGCAGGGACTGAATGCCCAGCTGGCGTGGCTCAGTGGTTGAGCACTGACCTATGAACCAGGAGGTCACAGTTCCATTCCTGGTCAGGGCACATGTCTGGGTTTTGGGCTTGATCCCCAGTAGGGGGCGTGCAGGAGGCAGCCGATCAATGATTCTCATCATTGATGTTTCTATTTCCCTCTCCATCTCTGAAATTAATAATAATAATTTTATATATCTACACTAATAAAAGAGAAAAATGGTAATTGGCGTACGACACTACCCTTTTCATTGGCTAATCAGGGCTATATGCAAATTAAATGCCAACTAAGATTGGCAGTTAACTGCCAACAAGATGTGGGTTAATTTGCATATGTAGGCACAATGCAGGGAGGCGAAAGGGAAAGCAGGAAGCTCCTG
>NW_006383012.1:5768242-5804647 GCF_000327345.1 Myotis davidii | reverse complement strand
TGGAGGGTGATGGGGGTCAATGCCTGAGGGCTCCCAGTATGTGAGAGGGGGCAGGCTGGGCTGAGGGACACTCCCCCTCCCCCCCCCCACACACACCGAGTGCACAAATTTCGTGCACCGGGCCCCTAGTGTGTGTGTGTGTGTGTGTATATATATAAATTTATTTTTTAAAAGAGTAGGGCCTAAAGACATAACATGAAAATGTGCCATTGAGGAATATAATTTACTCAACTCTCTGCATCTGAGGTTAAAAATAGAAAGATAATAATAGTCATTATTAATACTCCTGGACCTTCGACACCCTTCCCACTGTAACCACACTGGAATATTCTTCAGATGGCTCCCTCTCGCACTGGCCCAGGCAGGGAGCATTTCCCCCAGCTTTCTGGGTGATTTAACACATCAGGGAACGAGTCTATAAAAAGGCACAGTGCTTTCCTGTGCAGCCATTCCGAGCTTCAGAGCTAAATTGCTGTCGGTTCTACACATGTGATTTCATCTATGAAATTAGGGCAAGGTTGGAAACTGACGGAGGAAAAAAGTGATTTATTATATTGTTACTATCCCTTACAAGCGTAGGGCCGGCTGCCTCCTTTTGTCTATTCGTTTAAGGCAAGATCAAGTTTAACGCGGCCATTATCACATCCCCTCAAAGGCACACTCTGGTTCAAGGCTGCAGTTGCTAAGCACATTCCTGGGTAATTGTGGTGTCTTGATGGTGCCAACTCTTGCCCTCAGCGCGATCAGTGCTGGTACAGCAGAAAAGAATGGATGGAAAAATGTTTGGATTTCAAAGATAACAGGAAGAAACTGGAAAACAACTACTAGCTAAGCCTGTGAGGTTCGGTGGAGACTGGTATGGGACTGTATTTTTCCACTGACGGCTGACAATGAGCCCGGCTCCAATGGAGCTTTTTTCCTTCCTTCCTTCCTCGAGGTTACCACCATGCTAATGACCAGTTCTCTTGGGAAAGCAAGAAAAATGGATCTTGGGTTTAGGCTTGTTGTTCTCCTATCCATTACAGGACTGAAAATGTGTTCTCCCACTGAGTTTTCTGCTTGTAACGACAGCACTCACTTCTAGAAACTAGAGTGCAGACACTGGTTTTATCACTAAGGCAAATGCGGCCTTAGCAGCCCCTGGGGCGAACCCTGTCCTGCCATGTCCAACAGGCCCGGCCACTGTCTTCTTGGACGAGACGTCTCACCTCCTGGGCTTTATGACAGAGACCTGACCCCGTTCCTCTCGCTCGGTGTCCGGCTGACCCGCTCTTTGCTGGCTCGTTCTGTTCAACATTCTCCTCCCACCTGGCAAATCAGAGAGGTGTGTGCGTGCGTGCGTGCGTGGTTAGTCTGTGTACAGGCACAGATCAGACTCTGGGAGTGAGCACAGAGTTGGGAAACAGCAGAACCTGTCCCATGGCTTTGGGCTCGGTCACAGTACTTGCTACCCCTTGGGCGATAAGCAACATCTGGGAGGAGATGAACTCCCTGTGCTCTTCAAAGGCTGTGTGAGTTTTTCAAGACGTCTGAGGAGCTTAGCTCTATCGGTGGGTATTCTTAAGGGTTTAGTTCCCAGTCAGGGATCAGCTCACCATCTCTGTATTGGTAGGTCTCTCTTTTCCTTACTCTCTCCTTACAGACCTCACCCCCCATGACAGCTTTAACTTTTGCTTCTGGGTAAAGGCTCCTAATTCTCTCCTCCACAGGCTTTTGTTAGGTCACAATCGTGTATGAGCATCAGTCTAGAAATTAAAAGCATAGGATCAAGGGCCCAACTGCCTGGGTTCAAATCCTAGCTGTGCACCAATCATGTGGTGTAACCTTAGGCAAACTACTTACTTCATCTGTGCATCCATGTCATCATCTGTAAGATGGGGATATAGTGCTTACCTTAGAGGGCTGCTGTGAGATTAAATGAGGATAATATATCACCAGACATACAGTAATTGCTCAATAAGTATTTTTAAAATATATTTTATTGATTTCAGGGAAGAAGGAAGAGGGAGAGAGAAAAACATCAATGATGGGAGAGAATCATTGATCAGCTGTCTCCTGCATGCTCCCCACTGGGGATTGAGCCCATAACCCAGACTTGTGCCCTCACCAGGAATTGAACTGCAACCTCCTGGTTCATAGGTCGATGCTCAACCACTGAGCCACGCTGGCTGGGCTGCTCAATAAGTACTTATTGCTGTTCTGCTCTTTAGCCTAGAGTAATGCGCATACCCAACAAACCTTACAAATAATTCCAAGTGATTTTTGAACCCACTTTTTTTGAGATTTCCAACAAATTCAAATTCTCCAGGTTCAATGATCACTTCTGTTTCTATCAGACTAGTTCCCCTTCAGCACTGAGCAGTCTTTCCTGGAAATACTTTATCCTTGGATTCCCAAGATTCCACTCTCCAGGGCTTTCCTCCTACCACGTCGGTTTACCAGTTATGCAGAGGACAGACTCGTGCAGAGAGAGAAGGGAACCCAAGTGGTGACATTTTGCATAAGCAAAACTAAACTAGGAGACAGACGTTGGTACGGCCGTTTGGATTTCATAGGGAAACTTTTTGCCACAACAATTTGCTCTTACCGCGTGTGTATTGATGGTGATATTAAAGTGACTTAAGGGCAGGAGAGTGGATAAAGCATTTTCTGATCTGGAAAGTTCTATGGAATGAATCATAGATTCTGGTTATGCTGTATTTCAGGAACCCAAAAAACACAGACTCCAGTGAAAAGGAATATGTTCCTGTACACAGCTGGTACTTAGCCAGGTGATAGTCACCAAGCTTTGAAAACTGAAATATCAGAGAAATAAGATGACCTCTGTCACCTCATCAAGGTGGCCTGTGGCAGGTGAATACAGCAAGCAGATGAAACAGACACCACCATGATCACAACAAAGATGGTAGGGGCCACCTTCCTCGTTATGGCAACAGTGGTAATCTGGCTTGTCCTGGGTGGTCCTAGTGTATACCTGTTGTAGATCAATTAATCCTACCAGACCTGAGGCCCTGAACCTAACTGTCCCCTATACCTGGGCTTCTGGTTCATAGGTCGACGCTCAACCACTGAGTCACGCTGGCGGGGCCCTAAACTGTTTTACATCATATGACTGCCTTATGCTGATGAGACTTCCTTTTTTTTTAAATATATTTTTTATTGATTTTTACAGAGAGGAAGGGAGAGGGATAGTTAGAAACATCGATGAGAGAGAAACATCGATCAGCTGCCTCCTGCACACCTCCTACTGGGAATGTGCCCGCAACCAAGGTACATGCCCTTGACCGGAATCGAACCTGCGACCCTTCAGTCCGCAGACCGACGCTCTATCCACTGAGCCAAACCAGTTAGGGCGAGACTTCCATTTTTTCACTTGAGCATTGTCCTGACAAATGCATTACATTAGACTCCTTGCTTTGCTATAGGAAGCCACACTAGACATCACAAACAAGTCTCCATTTTTGGCAAGCTTTCTGAGCATAACACAAACTAAACTAAGTTCATTCACCCAGACATTGCCATCACAAACTGTGGTGACAGGACCCAACTGCCTTTCCATGGGGCAAGAGTAGGTCCTCAAAAAACAATAAATTTCACAGTAAAAATGTTCAACATGTAAAGTCTGGGGCTGCAACTTACTGAATGTAAGTCAAAAACAGCCAATGAAATTTCAAAAACACCAACGAAAATCCAGGATGGCTTTGTATTGTAGACGGGATCTCTCCCTCTATCTTTTATTTCATCTGCATCAGCTCCCAAAAAGGAAAAGAAAATACATTAGAATAATAAGCAGTTATAACTATATTTTCAGCTTAGCAATTTCAGCCCAATTTTCAGCAGTAATGTTGCATTAGAATCAAATATTTCCTAGCTGGTTTAAAAACACAATGAAAATCTGGGACTTTGGGAGCTCGTGTGAATACAGTTTTAACTTCTTACTTTCAAAGAAAAATGAGGTTTAACATAAAAGAATTAAAGCAATGTCCCCAAAGGTTAAGAAAAAAAAAAAGAAAAAAAAGAAAACTCAACTTGCTGTACACATTAAATAATTCAAATCAATGATCCTTTTAAGCCCTTAGCAATGCATGAACCAATTGGGAAAAAGCAATCTGATACTTTATGCATTTAGGGGGCTGCATTAGAAAGACTTTTAGTCTGCTTCTGCTTTTATAAATGCAAATGTATGCAGAGCAGACAGACTGGGATCTGTACAATTTAACAGTGATCAAAACTTGTAATTTTAAAAAATGGGACAGATGTCCAGACCAGTTATAGTAAGATGCTTCTTACTGAAGAAGAAACCAAACAAACAATCCAATCCCACCTCCTCCTTAAAGAGGAAACAAATAAACAACGCAACCACAAATTAGAATAAGTTGTATATCATCTTGTCTCTTTCATAGATTCGTAACGCTGAGAGGCAGCTTGGGATAGTGGAATAAATAGTTCTAGCATGTATCACCGCTACAAACCCAAAACACAGACATGAGGGGAAGTGTTTCCCCATCAGGGACCAGCTGCAGGTTAAAGGTTAACTTGGAGAGGAGCTAAATCTCTGGTTCTGTGTACTATGCGCTCCTTGAGCTACAGACAGGAGAGCAGCTGGACATCGGCTTTACACAGCCAATAAATATGCGGAATGAATGGCATCTTTATTCACTCAAACTTGAGTGCCCACTTCCTTCCCCTACTTGGCACCTCATAGCTCCCAAGGATTATCTGACGATATGGAGTGCTCAGAGTGTGCAAGGCACTGAGGAACTAAAGATGAAAACACAGAAGTTGCTCTCAAAGAGCCCACTGTCTTGTGGGGAAGACACATAAATAGATGATTAAGATGGGGTGCTAAGTATGGCCGTGAACGTATGGAGGAGGTGCATGGCAACTGAGAGGAGGATGGATTAATTGTGACCAGGCCATCAACAGAGACTTCACTGCTATAAACCTTAAGTCTTGAAAAACTACTGGGTGGACAAGGGAGAAAAGGCATCTTCTCAGCAAAGGTTAAGTAGGTAAGAAGGCACAGAAAGGGCAACGGGGAGAGAGGGAGCACTGAGGTTGCAGGCATTCAATCAAGTCTTCGTTGGAGAACGGCTATATGCCAGGCAAGTCCCCGTTACACTTTATCTAGACCAGCGGTTCTCAACCTGTGGGTCGCGACCTCTTTGGGGTCGAACGACCCTTTCACAGGGGTCGCCTAAGACCATCGGAAAACACATATATAATGACATATTGTTTTTGTGATTAATCACTATGCTTTAATTATGTTCAATTTGTAACAATGAAAATACATCCTGCATATCAGATATTTACACGATGATTCATAACAGTATCAAAATGACAGT
The DNA here is from genome assembly GCF_000327345.1 of Myotis davidii. NCBI lineage: Eukaryota > Metazoa > Chordata > Mammalia > Chiroptera > Vespertilionidae > Myotis > Myotis davidii. The sequence goes on along the minus strand of NW_006383012.1, from coordinate 5,799,302 downwards.
TATGAAGTAGCAACGAAAATAATTTTATGGTTAGGGGTCACCACCACATGAGGAACTGTATTAAAGGGTTGCGGCATTAGGAAGGTTGGGAACCACTGCTCTAGATGCTAAGAATTTAACCAGGAATGTCGCCATCAGCTGTATTTCAGAAGAGCCACTCTGGGGTCACGGTGGAGGATGATGACACTGGGAAGAGGCTGGAGGTACGGAAGCCCGGTTATGGCTACTGCAGTAACCCAGGTGAGAGATGATAAGGGCCTGTGCTAAGTCAGAGTCTATGGGCTGGAGAAGGGATGTCTGGTCATGAGATAGACTCAACCAAGCTTATTGACCATTCAGCCTCTGCTCCATTTTCAAACAGCTCCATCCTTATACTGAGCTATTTTGTAGCCTAGCTGTATACTCTGGAGAAATTCAGATGTGATAGGTCTGAGATACTGGGTCTGTATTCTTGCTTGACTGCCAACAGTGAAATTCAGAGAAAATATTTATATGCCTCAAACAAGCAAGCAGACCAACAAAAAAGCAGGTAGAACATACATTCCAAATGCTCCCTAAATCTCCTGCCCTAAACAGTCACCTGCAAGAAGAGAAGGTAATGGAGAGAAGGCAGTTTTGTTTTTTTTTAAATCTTATCTTTTTTCAACTTGAGCTTCATAGATGTTTGCTAGGTTTTGAAATCTTTCACTTTCCTTTATAAATTAATCCCTCTTCCAGTGGGTCTAAGGATTTTGTTAGAGTCTTACCTACAGTTTTAGAAGAGTCCTTTAGCTCAGTCCAATCGACATCGCCAGAGCGAGATGGTAAACAGAGGCAACGTATCCCTACTATCATGGGCCCTGGTCTGGTGTGTGGCAGTAATCAGGGAAGCCAGATTAATACACTAGTGAGCTTTGCTCAGGAAAATGTAATTTACATTCTTTATGATAAATGTTTCCAAACATACATAAAAGGAAAAAGGAAAATGAACTCACATAAGATCTCTTTTCAGATTCGGCATGATCAACCTTTTGCCACACTTGCTTCATCTATCCTTTTTTTCATTCTCTCTCCCTCCCTTTCTTTTTTCCCTATTCTTCCCTCCCTTCCTTTTTCTCCCTTCCTCTCCTTTCCTTGCCGTAGTACTGTTAAGCAGATCTCTTACATCATGTTGTTCTGTCCCTACATTTCACAGTATCTCTAAAAAAAATGATATGTTCTTTTATAAGCATAATACCATGATCACACCTGACCAAATTAATAATAATTCTCTAACATCATCTAATACCAAGTTCCCAGGGAGGTTTTAGAAATTCAAAGGCTTGATACTTCTATGGTTTCTCTATGAAAAGGCTATGCCACAGAAAACCTTAATAAACTATCGGGGAAATTTTCTTTATACTCAGCTTAAATTTTTATCCGATTACTACTTAGTATGCCCCCATGCATTATGCTAATTAATTAATCTCCTTTTTTAATAGTTACACATTTCATATATTTACAAAAAAGGTATACATTTACCTTGTTTTTCCTCAGTCTTTGCTTGGCTGAGTTGTGCACATTTAATTCTTTCAAGCTTTCCTTATTAATCAATGCCATCAGCCCCTTAATCATTTTGGAGCTTTTCTTTGAACATCATCCAGCTGGTTTCCATAAACCCAGTCATGAGTAGCCAGAAGCAGATGTCGTATTCCAAGAGTGGTCTCCCCATTTCTTCTCTGAATGCTCAATCCCAAACCACAAGAGCCTTCTTTTCTGTCATATTATAACAGAAACAAATGTCTTGTTTTCTGCTTTTATTTCCAGTTATTTTTTGGCATTACAGCAAGTGTTTCATTCCTCCCACTAAACATCTGTGCTTCCGATCACTTTTCTCCAGATGTCATACACAGAGCCTTTGGGCGTCAGAGGCCCAGCTCTGCCACTCTGGCTATGTGACTCATGGCAAGTTACCTAGTACTCAAGGCCACTTCAAGTTCTTCACCAAAATAAGACGCAGACCCATCCTTCCTACTTCACAGGATTGTTGGCTGGTCAAGTGAGATGATGGAAGTGAAAGGGGTTTACTCACTTTAATGGTATGTATGCCTGTGTCTACTAAATATACTTTAGTACTCGATATACAAAAGGTGAGCATCTACATTCCCCAAAGATTTTTTTTTTAATTGGCATCAAAAGCCTGTTGCACCACTTAATTATCTTTGCTGCCAGGTTACTCTTTGTCTACCAAAATATGTCTTACAAAGCATTTTTTAAACGTAAAAGGAAATATTAAAAATCTGCCAGTAACAGGATTACTTCTATTATATTCTAGTATATTCCCTCCCTACCACCCGGCTCTATTTTTGTTCATCAGTTTATGTTGTTCATTATATTTCATAAATGAGTGAGATTGTATATTTATCTCCACCTTCGGTCCTTGGGTATCAGGGTTCTCTCCTGTGAGTTTTCCATTGATTATTCAGGAAGCCTTTCCGTATTTCAGTTGTAACTCCAGCTTGTTCCTGGGAGCATGTCCATGTGCATCCTCCTACTCTGCCGCCATTTTTAATCTCCCCAACCATGAGAATTTTGGATTCATTCTTCTCTTACATATAGATCAGTTATGTGGCATTTGCTTCTGTTCACTATTTGCTCAGTTCTAAGAATCATGCTCAACACTTTACCTGAATGACTTTATAATTCTATAAAGTAGACACTATTAATACCCCCACTTTACAAATGAGGAACGGGGGGGGGGGAGCGGTTAGGGGAGTTAATTAACTGACCTAATGTTAACAGCTGATGATCGGAACTTGGAAAATCTACAACTCCAGAGCCCATGCTTTCAACCACGAGTATAATTTAACATTTCAGGTGTTAAATAGTTGGAAACCCGTAACTATAGATTAAATTCAACAAACCTATTATATCTCAGACTCTTTGGAGAGATGTGAAAAAGCACAATCCTTTCTTGGAGGCTCACGGTCTGGTCATGGAGGAACTCAAGGCTGTAAAAAACACATTAGAATACTCATCATGGTTGTCATTATCATAGGCAACTACACCAACTACCCAATGCTCAAGAAAATACTACTCATACCAAAATTCAAATTTACTGAGTACCATCAATTTTCATTTAAACAGTCCATTCAAATGTCCAGTATGTAGTAATATTTTAGTTTTGAGTTTTTTATGACCTTAATCCGATTACTGCCCCAGACTCAGTTCTAACTGGGCTCCCTGTCCTGTATTTCTGCCTCTTCAGTTCTTGCCACACGACTGCCAAATTAATCTCCTAAAAGTAGAGCTTCCATGTGAAGCGTTACTTAATTCTGGCTTTCAAGGTCCAAACGATGGAACGCCAATCTGCCTTTGTAACCACATACTGACATGAATGTTCCTCTCCATCCTGACCATTCTCCTCTTCCTGAATGTGCCTGGTACACTGCCATCTTTGCCATCTCTCCTCCTGAACTTCTTTCTTCTCTTAAGTCTTTGAATAGTATCTACTATTCAAGGCGCTCCTCCTCAATGCAGCCATCCTGATCACTGTGTTCTCCCTCCTCTGTTCTCAGGAATGCAACAGAAGTTTGCAGAAATTAATTACTGCTCCATTAAATAGCACTAGCATTTGGGGAATACCAATCACTGACACTTAGGGAGTCTCTTGCACCACTCCTTAACTTTTTTATAGGTACATTTCTTGAGTTCCCATCTGAAGTATGTGAAAGCTTCTTAAAGGCTGGACTACGTCTTCAAGACTTTTGTCTGCTCTACATTGTTTCTCACCCAAAGGCACTCATAAATCTTTGCCAACTGACACATTTAAATGATATGGAATAAAATCACCTAATCATCACCTTTAGATCATATAGCCAATTGTGTGAGCCAAAAGATTATTAATAACATAAGATATCTAGCCTCTAAGTTACTCATGAATTAACTTGGAGTTGGGAAAAGTTACTTTTCTATGCCCTAATTTTCTCACCTTAGTTGACTTATTTTAAAAGAATTACGTCAACTAATGTCAAAAAGTACCTTGACTATAGGATTGCTAGTTCATTAAATGTTACTTTAATGGACCAACAGGTTATTTTCTAAGGATATAAAATTAGCTGTAATATTATGGTGTCTCTTTGTATATAGAGTTCCATTTCTAGCAAAATCAGTGGACAAAATAACCTCAACGTCCTGGCAACTATAAATGCTGGGGAAAATGTTAAAGCATTAAGTTTATGCTTGCACTTCAGATGGAAGCTTCAAGACAATGTCACTATCATCCTAAGAGTGAGAAAAAAAATGGAAAACTTCTTGAGCCCATGAGACAGCTGAGGTTGCAAGGAAAAATAAACTCAGAGGAAATATGAATTGTTTCAGTTCTAAATTGCATGGAAGGAAGAGGCAAGCATCCTAAAAGCAGGTAAGATGAAAACAACTAAGATTGTAATTAATTTGTAAAGGCCCCAAATGACAATTTAGAAATTCTGGGAGTCTCAGACACAAAGGAAGTCACTTCCTAGTTTCTAGGCCTAGAACTATGTAAGAAACACGTATTTAACAATTTGACTAAAAAGAAAAATAAAGTTGGTACTTAAATAGTAGACTCTTGGGAGAAAACTTTTTTGGATGAGCCTTAAAATGTTAAGTTCATCTTGATCAGTTTCAGCTGCTTAAAAGAGCTATGAATACTATTTTAAAGTTTAAATAAATTTTAGATATTCAGCCGAAACCGGTTTGGCTCAGTGGATAGAGCGTCAGCCTGCGGACTGAGAGGTCCCGGGTTCGATTCCGGTCAAGGAAAAAAAATTTTAGATATTCATACTCATAAATATGACAACTATAAAATCTGAAGAATTATTTAAATTATTTAGCAAAAATTAAAACATGAAAATAAAATTAAAAAACAACACAAAGGCCATGAAAATACTTCTACCAAGTATTACCTACATAAATAACTCATACAAATGTATAAAGAAACCATAAGACATTTATTTATAAAAATGAACAAGGTACACAAAAAGCCACATAAGAGCAAATTAGAGCAATTTTAAACTCTCTCTTATCCTTACTAAATTAGCAGCAACATATCAAACCCCCACCTAAAAAGCTGTAAGCTTTTAGCGAACTGATAATATTGAAATGGTGACATTTAAATGTTACATCTCTTTGGGAAAGCAATAAGGCAAACATATTAAGAATGGTAAAATTGTTCATATTATCCCACTTAATAATCCCACTCCCAGGAATTTATCCTAATAAAATAAAAAATAACTTAAGTGTTCAGTAATAGAAAATAGTTTAAATAAACTGAATATGAAGTCATATGAATAAAATAATAATGATCAAAACTAATTACATATCCAATAAAACGAAGTAAAAAAAAACCCAGCCAATTAAAAAGAAATAGGTATTTTAAGATTGTAATTATGCAAACAAAAGGGAAAATATTAATACAAAATTAAAGTTCTGAAGTCAGTGCACAGGGATGGTGAGAATTATGGGGAATTTTCCCATTTGGCACAATTTTCTTCAATGTTTTCAATATAAAAGAAAAAGATTATTACTATTTTCAAGTCACTTGTCTATTCAAATAATCTCTACTCTTCTCCATTAGTAAATCATACATGTCTATTTTTGAGATGCAGAACAGAAATGCCCCTGTAAATGTTCCTCAATAGGGACCTTATTCCTCAATCGGGACCTTCACTGCAGTGTGTGAACACATTCCAACAGACGAGCAGCCATTGCCACTTTGGTTCACAATCTGCAGGGCACTAGATAGGAACAAATAAAGCTGTAAACTTTGAATTTACAACTGTGTGTGTTTGGCATTTTAGGTTAATACCTTGATATCAAACTCTTTTCCTTATAATGCTCTGTGTCATACTAAGAATTACTTTTAGTATTTTCATTTAAAATATGTGGCTAATGTGATGAAAATACTCTCCTGAAGCAGATACATTTTTATATTGAGTTTCTAATAGGTTAGCCATAAAGAAAATCATGTTAGTTTTCATACTGAACATTTTCAAGTTAAAGGTTGCAAGTAGGCAACTACCTTAAAAGAAATGCAATCCATAAAAATCAAGTCACTCTTATGTTATGAAAATTTTTAATGATTCCTCTTTTTGAAGCTATACTTATTGAATAAATGAAGCAGGACTTAAACATTTCTAATTTCTACAGACTGGCTGCATAATATATTGTTCTTCCATAACAAAAATATGAAACTCTCATTACATAGAAAATTTGCTATTTTGTAATGTGACTTTGCTTTCAAAATTATGTTAACAAGGGAGAGAAAATTTTCAGTAGGCTACTTGTCTTTTTTTAAAAATATTTTTTTATTGATTTCAGAGGGGAAGGGAGAGAGAGATAGAAACATCAATGATGACAGAGAATCATTGATTGGCTGCCTCCTGCATGCCCCACATCGGGGATTGAGCCTGCAACCTGGGCTTGTATCCTGGTGGGGAATTGAACCATGTCCTTCTGGTTCATAGATTGATGCTCAACCACTGAGCAACACTGGCCAGACATCAATAAGCTATTAGAATGAAAATGTTTGAGAATAACTTTTTAAATATTTAGAACAAAAGAGATAGCTGGAAATACACGGTGACTATCTCTAAGGCTATAAATATCATTTGAAAACAAATTAAAAAACAATGCCCTTCAGAAGGTGTGAATAAATACTAAAGAATAAAAACATTTTTAATTTAAGATACATTCTTTAGCTTACTTTTTAAAAACTGCTATTTACTAACATAGTACAGGGTGGTCAACTGTTAAAAAGATCAGAAAAAGATCTCATAGTTCCCAAAATATACTGGGCTATCCTGTGTACTAATGGTAGAGGCCAATTTAAACATTTAGTCCTATATTGACATCCCTGAAGTGGTAGCAGCAATAATTTGGCATAATTATAAACATTTATTTTAAAAGTTTATTAATGTCCAAGACCTAAACAAACATGACTATTACCAAATAAATGCATCCTTATCAAAGAAATGTTCTTAATAATGGCAAACTCTCCAAAACATAAAAATAGTTAAATAACAGTCTTTTCTAACATTGTGTAAGAATTTCAATACAACAGAGTCACCAGAGAGCCAAAATAAAGTCAAAGTGACATTAATTTACATTAACTTTTGTGATGACAAAGAAACATGTAGCTCTTACGTCATTTTTCTTTGATTAGAAAATGTGTTCAGCTTTTTCACAGGAAAAGACTTTGAAACAAGATCAAAATCAGAAAGCTGATTTTCCTGAATCCAATCTAACCACATAATATTCCAGAACATTCCATGGTACGGCAAACAGCTGAACAACTGCAAGGCTCCTTATCCTGGATAGCAGATAACACTGTACCCTCTCGAAACTGTAAATGATGGACATTTTTCTTTCGTGCCAAAAAAAAAAAAAAAAAGGGAAAAACTGTCCTTTGCCCGTAGCTCGTCATTTTGTACACGGGATTCAAATGCCACCCCAATCTTAACATGTCTTAATTTCACCGTCTTCTCCCTTCGTCTCATTCAGAGTTATATATTCACAGCTCAAACCGTGCTCCTGAGAGTCCTCGGGCTTTGGTTTCTTCAGCGCCAGCTCTGCTGGGAGGAGAGATGAGCAATGCTCCAGAGACTGCGCAATGTCATCAATGGTCCATTTGTCTTCGGGAAGGGCGTGCTCGTCCAGCGTGAAAGGCCCCTGCTTGGTCCGGGTCAGCTCCAGCACGTTGGCACAGGAAGAGAGCTCTGCAGCAACAGAAGGTGGAAGGAAACCCACAGGACAAGTCATTCCCCTATCGCAGGCTCTACTTTCCAATGAGAGACCTTGACGCAAACCTCTCAAAACCACTCCAAAGGTAAAGCTGCAATAATCCAACACAAGAACCAAGAACCCTGGGATTAAGAAATGATTAAATAGCAAAGCAGTATTTAATAACTCACCTTAGAAACGGCTTTAAAGTCCACAAGGAACTTACACACACTTTTCTCATTTGACCCACGAGGCAACCCCATGAGGTAACTATTACTCTCGCTTGGCAGATGAAGTAATATGACCTGTCCAGTGTCACAACTGCCAGCAAACACTGGAGCCAGAACTGCCACTTCCTGGCTCTTTGTAAGACTGTCGCTTCCAGTTTTTAAAACACTTGACTTGTACCAATGAAAATAACTTGTGGAAGGATACATCTTTATTTTCCTCCTCCCTGCTTTGGGTTCAAATAGTTTGTGCTTGAAAAAAATGTTGGTCCTCCCATTCATTATTCTGCCCCCCCCCCCACCCATTACAAATGTTTCGCTGCAGCTGCCGATGCTGATAATTGTGTGCCATAAACCTCGAATGCTTCCGAAACTGGAGGCAGCGAGAGCGCAGATCATAAGGCCAGTACTCAAAGATATGACAAACAGGAAATTCCCTCTTCTCATCAAAAAAGGGATATTACTCTCTGGACGGTAATTCATAATACATTTATGCTTACCTTTGCCAATGTCACTGACCAAGCTTCTGATATAAAAACCTCCTCCACACTCAACATCTGGAATGTTAACAATGACATGGTAAATTGCTAACCTCCTATGAAATCCTCTTTACATAGAAAAGATGCCTCTAAACAAATGTAAAAATGCACTATGCAAACAATCGGGTGATAAAATATTTATGTGCTAAAACATAAATTATTCATCCAGCAGCGTATGTGTTTGTGAGATTGAAAAGTCAGAGCGTGGAGAAAGCAAACAGCAGAAACTCATGAACACATTTTAAATTAACTGGCAAGTCATACCACCTTAATGCTTCAGCCTTATTCATTTAATAGGTTTTAAGTAGAAATCTCATCTTTGCGATCATGAGCTGAAGATTTAAAAAAATATTTTCAGATTTCTACGCCTTGTTCATTTAATAGGTTTGAAATGGTTAGACATCTCAGCTTTGCTGTCATCAGCTGTAGATTTTTAAAATAGTTTCAGATTTGTACTCTCAACAATTACAACAAATAAACAAAAATCCTTTTTTGGGATTACGTTTGGGGTAATATACTACATGGGAGCTCAGCATTCTTAAGTGTTTTCTTGGAAATATTCCTAAAGAAATCATAAAATAACTAAAATTACACAATGTTCTAAAACTAAATGCATATTTAAACATCTTCTTAACACGGCATAACACAAGTTTATTGGTTAAGAGTAGGGCTCTGGATTATCTTTATTTACCCACAAGACATGCTGTATTCCAGCTGCTTCTAGTCATATCATACAAATAAAGCCGTTTAAGGGAAATAATCAGGACTTACTACCTGGAGAGTTTAATTCTTTATTTTTTCCCATTAGCTCAAGGGTGGGGACCAGAGCTGAGATATAAAATGAGCACTAGATCAAATGTAAGTGGGTCAACATTCATGCACTATTTTTGGCTTTGGTGCAAAGACAACGCTTTTGGCCTATCACAACCTCCAGTGGACAAACTGAAGCATTTACAGCTTCAATGCCATCGGAAAAATTTGAGTTTTTCTTACTTTCATAGATAATATCTCCTGTGCCAACCCAGCTGCTGCACTTTCATGGAATGGAACAAAATATCTATGACTGTGTTTTTCTCATTATTTGTCAAACATTTTAAAATCAGGAAACGGAAGAAAAGGAATGACTTCTTTTTTCAATTGTACAAAAACCATACTCTGACGGATAACACGTTAAAGCAACAAAGTTCAGGAAAAAAAGTTTTGGGAAATTAAAGGAATCCTATTTGGTATGCACCATGAAATTAAGAGTAGGCTCAATTCAAGGAAGCTTAAGAATCCCAAACTATAGCTATTGTATGTTCAGAGCTTTAGCGACTACTTTCTGCAACTAGGAGATCATAAAATTTCCAAACAAGCAAAACAAACTTTTTGGTTTTTAAATTTATTAGATAAATTCAAATTGATATCCTGAATTAAAATGTACCCTGTGTCCAATAATGCATTTCTGCCTCATGCATTATTTCCATTATCTTTAACAGTTACTTGCAGGTAACAAAGAAGGTGAAAACAATACACCATTCCTAGATGTCTTGTTCTAAAACTAAAAATGTTTTGTTTTAAGAGGACAAATTAGTATGGATTTTATACTGAAGGTAAACTATCAGCTACTAGCCAAAATGGGGGAACAAGTATCCATAAGATAAATTTTAAAACATTACATTTTGAAAATATATACCCACCTACTCTTCTCCATAGAGATCTAAGGTATGTTACTTACCCTGCCGGCCCGGTCGCCCCCAACTGCCCTCCCCCAAAGGCCTAGTTGACCCCAACTGCCCTCCCCTGCAGGCCTGGTCACCCCTAACTGCCCTCCCCCACTGGCTTGCTGGCCCACAACTGCCCTCCCCTGCTGGCGATCTTGTGGTGGCCATCTTTGACCACATGGGGGCAGCCATCTTGTGTGAGGGTATGATGGCCAATTTGCATATTACCTCTTTATTATATAGGATAGTATAATGCAATATATAAAAAACCCCATTTAGAAATGTATTTCTTTTTTTGTTTAAATATATTTTATTGATTTTTTTACAGAGAGGAAGGGAGAGGGATATAGAGTTAGAAACATTGATGAGAGAGAAACATCGATCAGCTGCCTCCTGCACACCCCCTACTGGGGATGTGCTCACAAATCAAGGTACATGCCCTTGACCGGAATCGAACCTGGGATCCTTCAGTCTGCAGGTTGACACTCTATCCACTGAGCCAAACTGGTTAGGGCTAGAAAGGTATTTCTGAACCTCCAGCTGTAGGTATCCTCATTAAATGTGTTATCAAAGGGTATTAACAAATCCTAACCTTCCATAAATTTGAATTTTAAAACTCTCCAATATCCTAGGGATCCATTAAAATCACACAATAAAGGTACACGTACATACAGATAATTTTGAATTTCTCCGTCTTACCTAATGTGAAAAATGGTGGCTGGAATTTTTGAAGGGAGAGACTGTACACAGTAACTGGCCTGGCAGGTTTTGCTTCTACTACTTCCCCTCGCTTCATCAAAGTGGAAAGTCTCTGTCCATCTTTCTTTAATGCAGAATAGCTTACAAAAGAAGAATTAAGAAAAAATGACAGAATTTAATTCCAGATTACAGCATGGAGAGGATGGCTAGCAGCCCTTTAAATTGCAAGTCCTTCTAAGAAAAATGAACTGGTTATTTCTTCTAATCTACTCCACAAGGGTGTCAGGAGTAAAGCTTGTAAATATCTTTGAGACAAACAGGGCTCCGTCTGGCGCCCACTGAGCAATCTTGTCAATTCTATCCTCGAACCATCTTCCTGGGGGTGGTCTGGTCACGTCCTCATTAGACCTCATCCTGGGTAAGGGGCACAAGGCCTCTGGTCACAAGGATCTCAGCTATATTCCCTTGAAACAATTTCCATTCCAATAATATTCATTTTCACATAAAAGTTATCAAAATGTTCCTGAAAAACAAATAAGCACGTAATCTACTTAACAGATCTTAGCCATGCGAGATAAAATTTTATTAGACTACAAAATCCTCGGAACAATCACAGAGAAGAAAGTTCTAAAACAGTTCTTGTGAATACAAATATGTTTAATTTATTTCAACAATAAGATCCAAAACAATGTTCATTTGTCACCTGCTGAAATGTTTAAGTTTTTACCTTGGAGGCAAAATTATCATTTGCTATGCCAAATTTAAAACCTGTCTCACCATACACTTTAAAAAAGCAAATTGTTTTTTAAATTAAAGTGATGTCAACCATTGAAAAATAAAGCTAAACATTTACTCAAGTTTAATAACTGAACTTACAGGGGAGGTACCTGCATTATATTCCCAGTAAATTTCTGTAAAATGCCTTCAATATCTTCTTGTGTTATTTGATCTGCCAAAAGTGAACAACAACAAAAAGAGTGACACTAAGGCAACCACAGAAGAACATGTGCTATTTGCACAGCACCAACAGCTCTGGAAATTCATTACAATTGTTTCAGACGAAAGCATATACTATAGTGTATGTTTTATTAGCAAATTCTACCTTGTTAAAATGAATCAATTATACATTCATGAGGTCAAAGGGGAAGAAAGTCTTATACTGTCTAATATTAAAACCAAATTTCCTTTGCTTCCATTTATTTTCTCCAATAAAAATGATTCAATCATGTAAACATATTTAGTTGGTTCTTACTATGGCCTTTAGAGGAACTTAGGAAATGTTGCATTAGCTATAGAAATGGCCCTGCAGTGACCAAAAAACAAGGTGGTCAGAAAGCAGGAAAAAAAATCCGTAAGTTATCTTCCACATTTCTCCAGGCATTAAATATTATAAGTAACTTAATGCAGAATTCAAGATGATCAAGTATGAAACATTTAAAAATTGTACTGAATAGATTTCAAAGCAGTTCTATTGCGTGATACACATTTTATACACTCACACTGAATTCTGTTCCCCAGCAAAGCTGTATTTATCAGTCTCCTTTCCCCCCTTTATTGCTCTTGCAACTTCTGTTCTTTTTATTTTTTCTTTATTGATTAAGGTATTACATATGTGTCCTTATCCCCCCCATTCCCCTCCCGACCCCCCACTCATGCCCTCACCCCGCTGTTGTCTGTGTCCATCGGTTTGGCTTATATGCATGCATACAAGTCCTTTGGTTGATCTCTCCCCTTATCCTCCCCCTCCCCCTGAGTGAACACTCTCAATCAGGAGTCTCACTTTTGCCTCAAAAATAAGCCAGGACAAAAAGAAAATATACATACCAAAGACTCTTAGCATGATTACTCAGCATTTTTTAAACAACGATTTTAGAAAATCTGAATGAAGACATAAAAAAAGCTTTCAATATACCAAAGAACTTATAGACATATGTGCATAACCCATGGACACAGACAATAGTGTGGTGAAGGCCTGGGGAGGAGGGGGTCAGGATGGAGAGGGTCAATGTGGGGAGGGAAGGACAGGACATCTGTAATACTTTCAACAATAAAGATAAATTTAAAAATAAATAAATATCTCTAAATTTAAAAAATAAATATATCACTTAGTCATATTTTCAGCTTGTTGATACTTCCAAATAAAATGATGCACTATTAATGTACATTTCTACAACTGAAAATTATTACTAAAATTCAGTATTTGGGATTTTCATTCTTACATATTTCACAGTCAATAACACACTAAATTATAGAAGTATTCTCCAACTTAGGTCATAGATAATGGAAAGAAATTACAGTGCTTTGTTTTCACTTTGTAGGAAATCTAAAGTTTTTTTTCTGGTATATACTTGTTATATTTTATTTTATTTAAACAATATTAACAAAAAATAATTAATCCACTTTGAATTACTGTTCTAACACCATAATAAAAATGAAAGGAGAGCAAGATTCAAGACCAACACAGCAAAACAGTCTTAACCTCACTGTGACCTTGATCCTTCCAAGCTCAAAAGGAACAAAGGACCAGAATCTACTATAGACTCAAACAGAGACGAGCTACAGAACTGGAAAGAATTTCTCCAACACCTAGCTGCTCCAAAAAGGCAGACCTCAGAAGACTATTCTGTTCACCCTGTTTTTTCAAAGAGACGTAGCTCATGATACGAATGAGGATTTTTCCATTAAAATTTTACTCTACTGCAACATTAAAGCCTAATTACTGGTGGCACCTCAGTTTTGCAAAACTTCCAACTCTAGACACCATGCTGGCATAGCAGAAAGAAATGCCACTGTTGATAACACTGCAAGAGTTCATAACTTAGCAACACATTTTTAAAAAGAAGACCGAACAGCTTTTACTGCTGGGCTGGTCTCTTCACTGACGTTCCTGCTAATGTGTCCTCCTTTGTCCTGTTTGGGCGGCTCTTTCACTGGCATCCCCCACACACGATGACAAGAGGTGCTCCTTCCCATTCTACTTCTGCCCCGTGTCATTCTCTGACTTAACATCCCAGGCATTTATGGGTTGTGTTGTTTATTCTGCAATTACTCATACACGATTTTAAACTGTACACACACACACACACACACACACACACACACTCCACAGGTATTATCTCGACAATGAAATTCTAAGCTCCTTAAAGGCAACGACAGCTTTTCTTCTCATACAACTGCAATGGCACTCAAGATAGTCTTGCTGTATTTAATTTGCTGTGGAATAATAGATTCAAGGTCTAAGGGGAATTAAAAGTGGCCTAGGCCAATCAGTCATCTAATGTTTGAATCACCGACAGAAAGCCTATGTAAAGTTATTTTACAATAAAAGTGAATATAATATTTTAGCATAAAAGTGAATATAGTAAATATTATAAATAAAAATTATATTCACTACTAAACGAGTATGTAGTAAGTATGCTGGCTGTATCTGCAACAGAGCACTGTCGCCGAACAGAAATCAGGCCTTGGAAAGCAGCAGCAGCTGGAATCCAAATAATAATAATTGTCCCTATGACATAAAATGAAGACTCTACCTCCATAGGATTTAAGAAGGAATGGAGAATAAAACCTCCAAAGCAAGGATAGCCAATAAGGAGCCCAGAGAAGTCCATTTGGCAGAAGAGATGGGTATGATACAAGAGCCGCAGGGTGTGAGTAATTATTCTTTGTCTAGCAAATTAATTAATCATCTATGTGACAGTACTAATTTGAAATTAATTTTTAAAGCTTCTTCGCATAAAATTAATTTAGGCAAGATCACGTTACACGTTGTTATTTGCTTAAAATGTAGTGCCTCTTTCCGTGAACTTACAGGATGATGGTGCTTAATTGAACTGGAAGTAAAAAATGACATGATAAGAGTTCAAAACAATACTCGACCACGATAGAGCGCTGCCCCCAAAAGCAGCTGTTAAACTGGAAGAAACTATAATAAACAGCTGCTTTGCAACATCAGACCGCAGGCAGCAAGCACTGCCCTCCCTGAGAGAAGGGGAGGCAGCAAGGCCAGGCCCACTATCACTTGCTTCAGCCTGGAGGAGCTTTCTGAACGGTGGTGCGGGAGGGAAATCCCAAACAAAGCACTGGGATCTCGCCACCAGAAACCAGACCTTGGGAAGCAGCAGCAGCTGGAGTTGGAGAGAACTACACAGATGTCTATAGGGCTCCAGCTGAGACTTGGCTAAATTCCAAGCTGCACATATATACAGCACAAGCTGCCACAGAATTAACCAAAGAACTGGTACCAAAGCTCCCAAAGGCTGAAAGACGTTTGCATTCCAACCATCCGGAATGAAGAACCTCGGGTGAACGCCCAAGGCACTCAATCGAGACCCTAGAAAAGCCTGTCTCAGGAGTAAGGCTAATCTAGACCTGAGAAACTGTCTACTTTACACTCACTCTTATAAGAAATCTACACAAAAGCGACCAGAATTAATAAGCGAGTTTAGCAAGGTTGAAGGATAAAAGACCATTATACAAAAATCAACTCCATTTCCATATTCTAGCAATGAACTATCAGAAATTTAAAATTTAAAAATCCAATTATAACAGCATCAAAATAATGCTATTAAGAAGTAAAACATCGGTATACTGAAAACGAAAAAAAAATATGGCTCTATTTTTGCAACTTTTCTTTAAGTTTGATATTATTTCCAATTAAAAAATCATACAAAATATAAACAACTTTATACCAGTAAATTGGAAAATGTAGATAAAATGAATGAGGAAGAGGTTGGTCTCAGTACTGGGGTAATAGGAAATATATAGTGAGGACACGCAACACAAAAGTACAGAGAAGCCAGGTGCTGGATTGCCTTTAGGCAAATTAAGGAGTGATAACATTAAACACAGGCAAAAAATCACACCCCAGAAAGCCTACATGTAACTCACAATTGGTAACATAATAACGTAGGTGAACTGACTGTACAAAACTGCTGCATTATAAATAGCATGAGAACTGGGACAGTTGCTAGGAAACCATTTCATTTATCTATCCTTTCTTAAAGTAGTAAAAAAAAAAAAAAAAGGAATAGTAGAAAAATTAAGCTGGGCTCAGTGAGTTATGCTTTATTTCCAGAGAAATAGCTTTCCCTTTGTCGTATCTTTCTATGTACTCCAAAAGCAGAGAGACAGGACTAGTTTTAAAGCACTAAACATGGTGCATTTATCTCAACAGCTAAGAAGTAACTGTAAAATAAATAAACAAATAAAACAGACAATTGCAAGACACAGGTAGCATCTAACAGGAGAGCCTCTCTGCTTTGTTTCTCATTTACTAGGAAAAAATGTCCTAAATCCTGGCAACAAGTGTTTTTCAGAAAGGACATTATTTGCAAGAATTCTGAACATTATAAAAACTGACTATAGAAAAAGAATTATAATAAATCTTTATTAAACTCATACCAAATAAACAATGTAATATATCATTTCCAATCATTTTTTTAAAAAATGTACTGGAAACTAAAATCACTGGCAGTATCAAGTTAGAGAATTCTGAATTCACAAAAAATTTTTCTAGATGTTAAAAAAGAGTACTTTAGATGAACGCCATACCGTAAGGCTTTTCTTCTGTTACTTTTCCTGTAGAATCCAGCGTGTCGGTAGCTTTCCCCAGCTCTCCAATGGCAATATACCTCTAGAGGAAGAGACACAGGGAGAAACACAGGCCACAACGGTAAAGAAAACTGTCATGCATGTCCCGAAAGTCATACAGAATTTTACTAATATGACCAGCTTGATACAAAATAAAGGCAAAAAAATAATAGACTGCAAGTGTTTTGTTAGTTTCTGATACGTGGGAAGTACATGTGTAAGTTGGAGAACAACAGCAAGCTTCCCACACCAGCCAACATGACAAAGAAAAACCTGATTTTATCAATAACTGTGGCTTATAAATGGCCTATTTTTTTTAATTTAAGTTCTTTATTGATTAAAGTATTACATATGTCACCCTTTTCCACCCATTGACCTCTCCCTGGCCACTAAACGGCCTATTATTGCACACAGATTTCTAAAACTAGTTTTGGTTGGGAAGGAAAATTTTCATATATACTAATGAGAATGGTATAATATACCCGTACATGGCCATCACAAGAGTCAACAATTTTACCAAAAGTCACTTCTAAGAAATGGTCATTATTCACAACGAAAGAATTAGATCATTCTTAGTTAACTGAGGACTGTTTTACTACTCATTTCAGGGCACACTGGACTACATAGTCTTTATACGTCTTTCATTTGGTCCAATTCAAATGTTAATTGGAGCATCACATAGAATAGTGAGAAAAATGCAAGGTAGGTAATTCCCATTGAGCAAAATCTGTAGCTATGTGAGCAATTTTTTTTGAAAACCTCATCCTAGGACATGCTTATTGACTTGAGAGGGGAAGGGAGGAGGGAGGGAGGGAGGGAGGATGGGAAGAAGAGGAAGAGGGAAGGAGAGAGAGGGAGAGAGGGGGAGGGAGGGAGGGGAGGAGGGAGGGAGAGAGAGAGAGAGAGAGAGAGAGAGAGAGAGAGAGAGAGAGAGAGAGAGAGAGAGAGAGAGAGAGAGAGAGAGAGAGAGAGAGAGAAGCATCAATGTGAGAGGGAAACATCAATCGGCTGCCTCCCAGCAACCTTTCAGTGTACAGGCCGATGTTCCAACCAACTGAGCAACCCCGGCCAGGGCTATGTGAGCAATTTTTAAAAGAGGAAGCTCAAATATAGTTTATTAACAAGCTTATTATGCTAGTAAATGGACCAGACACAAATGAAGAAAATATTAAACTTCAAATCCTCATAAGCAAGTAGACAGTTTATATCAGCCTCGTGCCCCTCTATGAAATAATCTTCTATTATACAGTTCAGATTTATTTTTACAAATACAACACGGAAGGAATGTTCTAATGCATTTGAACTGACTTTTAAATTTTTTATTAATTTTGACAAAAACGAGTTTCTTGTAACTAAACCTTCAGTCTCATCAGCTGAAATGCCCCACTTCTGCTTCTCTATTTTGGAACAGTCAACCTTGATGAAGCATAAAACAGGGAGAAGTACAGTAGGGTGGAGTGGGAAGAGCACAGACTCAAAGGTTCGAATCCTCGCTCCACCACAATCCATAATGTATGCTAAAGTAGTCTTTCCTATTAGAGCCTCGTTCCCATGATCTCAAAATAGGGATAACAACAGAACCTTCTGAAAAGAAGCAGAGTTTAGAACAATAGTACCTGGCCCTGGTAAGCAATAAAAAAAAAAAAAATACTATTATTGTTACTATATTTAAAACAAAAGAAAAGGTAAAATGATTCACAATAACAGTGGTTAGAGTGACTCATCTGGTTACAGTGAGTTCCCATAAGAAACAGTAAAGCAACACAATGCTTTCTGATTTTTGTCTTAATAATCGGTCTCTAGTTGAATAAGAAAAACACAATACAATCAGGAAGTATATTTCGTATTTGTGCTATTCTCTTATGCAGCGGTTCTCAACCTGTGGGTCGTGACCCCTTTGGCGGTCGAATGACCCTTTCACAGGGATCGCCTAAGATCATCCTGCATATCAGATATTTACATTACGATTCATCACAGTAGCAACATGACAGTTATGAAGTAGCAACGAAAATAATTTTATGGTTGGGTCACAACATGAGGAACTGTATTTAAAGGGCCAGAAGGTTGAGAACCACTGACTTAGAGAAACCCACCCAGACAGTTATGCCTTCAGCTGAAACAGAGCCTCACCACCAAGAAGTTATGGGGCAGGAGAAAAACTATCTGGGAATGTGTATACACAATCCCGCCATTCTGTGCTACGGGGTCTAAAGGCCTTCTACATAGAGACGGGGTTTTAGGGTTGTTTATCTCCATGATGTATATCTGGAAAGTGTGAATTCTATGAATGAATTCATTACAGCATAATTCCACTACAATCAAACAAATGGAGGACCTGTAGAATTTTTCAAGTTTCCATTGAACCGTGTGCTCTTTGGAATTCATGGTTCCTTGCGGATACTATATCACTCTATTCTCTACTTCACTCATCCTCCAGCTCCCTGAACCCCACTAGACAACTTTAAAAGCAAGTCGGCTTCTGAACTCATCAGAAGAAAGGAATATGTTTGTGTTACAGGGAGTGTACATAATTATTTCCATCTCAACGAGGCACTGCTTTTTCTGAAGTTTGATTTTGAAAGCCTGTGATTCAAAGTTTCACAAACAAAGGGATATTATTTAGAATGAGGAAGAACACTTAAAAAAAACACTACCAAACCAAAAACATGTGGCTTTGAATGCCTTCATTAAAAAAGGAGTGCTTTTGTACAGTTTCTAAGTGTAAGCCCTTCAAAACTTTCAGTACAGTGCTAATGAAATGCATGCATATTAACAAGAGGGTAAAGAAAAGGTACAAACTGGACCAAGTTGATTAAGTGGTGAGGCATGCTTAGATCTTAGAGAGCCGGCTGCGCTTCACAGGAGGATTATTCAAGTCACGTTCAGGGTTGACACTGGCTGGTTACCCTGAACATGCTACTGTATCCTTGGGGTACAGTACTGTCCTTGAGCACATCCAGGGTGGAAAAGTGTGTATACCCCAACAATCACACTTGTTCCGCTGCTGGAGGAGATAAAAGCTGCCTCCAGAGGAAATGCTGGCTTTGCCTACAGGTACTACCATGGTGTGCTCCCACATAGATATGGGAGCAGCCTTATATCCAGTTAAAGTTGTTTAGTAAAAATTTTATACATGTATGTGTATATAAGGTCATGATGTCAAATGAATTTCTTACTCACTCTGGGTCTTGGTCAAGGGGAGAAAAATAAAGGAGACATATATAATACTCTTTGTAATACTTTAAGCAATAAAACAAAATTAAAAAAAAAAAGTTTTGAAAGCCCCTGAATATGAGGATCTCTAAGATTCCTTCCGAAATCTATTTTTTAAAATGCATGAACAGTTTTTAACTGCTTTTGAGAAAAATATAATCTTCAACAAAGTTAAAAATTCGAATGATTTAATATTTCAGCACATACACAATCTAAAACTCAAAGTATAAAAAATACACACAGCTAATGAGACAATAATCCTACTTTTGAAATGGGACGCACCCAAGAACTAGGTTCCTGTGAGGAGAGGCACCTGGGATTTTTCCATTTAAATTACTGAGGATTAGTGACTTCACTGTATGACATGCAGCTTTCCTAGTTCAATACCAAAATGGTTTGTGACAAATAAAGCTTAAACCAGAGCCAACAATGTATTTACATTTCCAGTCATCATATTTCTGGAAATATGCTTGGAATCTACATATAAAACCTTTCCATAACATATAATGTGTTTTGCATACTTGTGGTTGAGGGTGGATAATAAATATTCCAATGAACTCAAAATATTTTATCTGGGGAAAACCCAAACAAATTCCTTAATGTAAGTATATCTTTTTTTGTTATTATAAAAGTCACTTGTTTATTGTAAAGATTTTGGAAAATACCAAATCATATCAAAAAAGAAAATAAAAATCATCCATTATTCCATATCAAAATTACTATTGCTTATACTTTAGAGTTAGTATTAATAAACAAATATTAAGCGACTGGCAAAAAACATACACACACATTTATCAGAAACAGATTTTAAGCTCTGTGTGTCACTACTTAAGCATAGTGTACATATTTACTGTAAAACAGTCGAACTCCTACATTCTAAAACAATGTTTGTATTCTGTGTCTTTTCCACACCTACATTCTCAAGATTGCAGAGCGAGCAACACTGAATTCTTCCGTTTATCTAAGGCGTTAAGATCCATTTCAACGGAACGAGACAGGTTTTATGACCATTGGTAACTAAAATGTAATGTCAAAGGCATTACACTCCCCAGGGCTTTTTATTTTAAGAAAAGCTAACTTCAACCATTGCCACTCAAAGTGTGGTCCAAGAGCCAATGTCCATGACAAGATTAATTTCAGAAAATGAAGGTGTTTAGAAATTTATTCAGCAATGTGACAATGCTGTAACATTTTAATTACATTTTACAAAAGTCATCTATCGGTCTGCAATGAACTAAAAAACAATTTTAAACAGTCTTTTACCACCTTTAAAAAAACACACACACACAAATTAGACAAAACAATTTAGACAAAAATCACTTTACCAACTATTTATATCCCATTCAGAGAAAGGGTTTTAAAACAAAAAGCTTAGTCCAGCAACTTGCTGAAATTCTTCTCCACCTAAGAGCCTATTAGCTGTCCTCCCACAGGCATTTTCACTGGTCCCTAGCCCCGACTATTATTCCCTAGTAACTAATCGAATACAGAGGTTATCATCTCTTAGAACTGGAAGACGCCCTAGAGAGGAACAAGTCATTTTTTCTGAAGAAAACCTGAGAGGCCCAGAAAGGTTAACCACTTTGACATCTTGTTTCACTCTCCTTCGCCTGCTGTTTCCTCCTGAGGGTTCCTCACTGAAGGCCTGACGCAGCCCACGGGTTTCAGGCCTCCCCCAATACTGCACAGTCCCTCCTCTCCCTCCTTTCAAGAGCCTCAAAAAAGTCAAGGCTACTCTAACAGGTGAATGATGTAACTTAGCATCTTAAAGAAGCCAAATTCTTCTCTTCAGCAAACATTTGCAACCACTGAACAAAGCATGTGTTTGTTGAAAAGTGCACCTTTTACAAAATGGTATTGTTTCTATAAAAATTCCAAGGTTTATTAAATCTGCCAATGGAATTTATGATCTAGAAGTTCCCTTGCATCTAAGAAATATAATTATATAAAAAAATAGATATGATTTTTAAAAAATATGGGCACAGCAGAGTGTTTGCTCTTAAGAATCAAATTTGTTTTTCAACCTTGGATTTCCAATTTGTAGTCTCGATATTTTTAATTCTCAGGTATGACTGTAGACACTGTGATGAATACTCAGGATCGCCACCCACTCATGCAATTTGTATAGTTTATTTTTTACTCGATAAAATCCAACACATGCTCATTGAGGAAAATATTCAAGGTAGAAAGAAAAACAAAACTATTTTAGTATTCTTACCTTGGACCCTGACAACATACTGGTCAACATTTTTGTTCCCCTTCCAATTCCAATCACTACAAATCAAAGAAAGAAATATTAGGACACTCTATTATGAAAAGTAGGTTTTTAAAATACATACATATCCTGGTCATAACTTCCTGGCATACTTAGTGTAAAGTCGGGAAGAGCATATATTTAGCATAAATTGAGGACTTCAACCCATTGAACTTGTCATGCAGCTAAGAAATTCTGAAGAGGGAATGTTGTGTGTGTGTGTGGGGGGGGTGTTGTGCGGGTGGGGAGAGAGAGAGAGAGAGAGAGAGAGAGAGAGAGAGAGGGAGAGAGAAAGAGAGAGAGAGAGAGGTTTTTTTCTTTCTCAAAGTGTAAAATATGGTAGGAACCTCAACCAGGTCATTTACATAATAGCAAGTCTTAGAAAAATCTTAAAGGATTCACTGAAAAATACATGGTACAATTAGCCATGGTACGATAGTCTTTTGACAGAGTTCATTATTAAACAAAGCAAAAGCTATCATCATAGCTAATGAACCGTTTGAAGATGATTACTGCCCAGCTTTATACAATCAAGAAAACAGAATCATTAACAAATCAACCCAACGCAAAGAAGAACACGTGGTAAATGAGTCTGGAGAATGTGCTCACACAGACCATAAAGTACAACAATGGCCCACCTGACTCTTCACTGGCAAACATTATTTATCCACATGATAACGCATCTCACTAGTCGAGCATCACCGGATATAATCATTTCTTCACTGAACAGTGAGCAAATGTTCATAAAAATTGAAATATTTCTCATCAATGGATACAATTTTGTAAAAGAACACAATATAATCACCACAATTCAGAATAACAAGAAGTAACAAGGAGAAATTATCATCAAGCTGAGTTATCATGAATATTTATAGCATACCACTCGTTGAGTTTACCATTTATCAAATTCCACTTTAAATGTTTTCCATTCATTAGCTCATTTAATCCTTATAACAACCCTAAAAGGTAATGCAACTGTCCCTGTTTTATAGATAAGAAAGTTGAAATATAGACTAAGAACTTTGCCCGGCATCTCACAACTAGAATGAGATGGAGTTAAAATTCAAACCAGACTGGCTAAGAGCAGAGCTGTTCCTTTTCATCCTCCCTCCCACCTTCCTCATCCAGGCTTTCTTCCCACTGCCTGCCACCATCTGCCTAAACCAGTGGTCGGCAAACTCATTAGTCAACAGAACCAAATATCAACAGTACAACGATTGAAATTTCTTTTGAGAGCCAAATTTTTTAAACTTAAACTATATAGGTAGGTACATTGTTATTGACTTAATTAGGGTACTCCTAAACTGGCCTTTGCTAAAAACGTCCTCAATCTGAGGGGTCGACCTCAGCGAACGAACCCCCACTTCTTCTAATGCCACTTCTTCAAAATAGACTCGCCCAGGCCGAAAACCAACTTCTGCGCATGGACCACAAAGTTTTAATCGCACTTTATGTGCGCACCCACATGTGGTATTTTGTGGAAGAGCTACACTCAAGGGGCCAAAGAGCCACATGTGGCTTGCAAGCCGCAGTTTGCCGACCACTGGCTTAAACCACTGCAAACCTGACTCCTACATCTTACCCATTCCTCTACCTATTCCTGCCATTTCTGAAAACCTATACTGTACACTACAAAGCCTCCCCCTACCCCAACAATCCTCAATAGGGTCCCAAAGCCTACAGTACCAACTCCTAAGCCAAG
Source organism: Myotis davidii (assembly GCF_000327345.1). Classification (NCBI taxonomy): domain Eukaryota; kingdom Metazoa; phylum Chordata; class Mammalia; order Chiroptera; family Vespertilionidae; genus Myotis; species Myotis davidii. The sequence goes on along the minus strand of NW_006383012.1, from coordinate 5,775,654 downwards.
TATTCAAAGTCCACTTGGGAACCCAGCTCAAATCCCAACTCCTCCATAAAGTCTATCTCAACCCCCTTTAAGCATCCATGATAAGAGTAATATTAGTTTCAGGACTAAGATAACAACTGTCTGCCTCCGATATGCTCTGAGGAACATAGCACTCTTCAGATGGTAGCTGCTACTGCTGAGGCAAGAACTTTGTATAATAATAATAACGAAGACTCAATGCAATTTGTTCCAGTCAAGAATCTCCAAACAGTATTTCTTAAGCAGCTACGATGCGCACGGTCCCAATGGAATAGCACATTTTCGGACTTTGAAAAAGTTTATAATCTTATTGGGAAAATAAAACGCAGACAAGGGAATTCACAAGTGCCCCCACAAAAAAGTTGCCTGAATTAATGAGTGAATGACACTAAATAACAATATCACAGAATATGATTAAACTAGAGGCCCGTTGCACAAAGAGCTTTGTGCAATAGTCCCCTGGCTGCTGGCACTGGTTTTCCTCCGGCACCCGGGACCCAGGCCTTCGCTCTGGATGGAGCCTTCAGTCTTTGAGGCTCTGGATGGAGCCTTCAGTCTTTGCTCCACTGCTTCGCCCCTACATATGCAAATTAACCACCATCTTTGTTGGGTTAATTTGCATACTCTCCTGATTGGTTGGTGAGCGTAGCGGAGGGACGGTTAATTTACATGTTTGTCTATTATTAGGTAAGATGTCAAAATGAACACAGAGAGAACCATTGCAGTAGGAGGTAAAGGAAGTTGCACTGTAAATGGCTGACAGGGCCAGAGAACACTTCATTCAAGCATTTCAAACAGGGAGGTACAGGATTTGAACACAGAGAAGAGAGGAGCATATTCTAAAAATGCAAGGATGGGCACAGTGGGTTTATCAGTCAGAGTGCAGGGGGTCATGGGAGCAGGCTGCATGTTAGACTTTGGCCTGGCTAAAAGGCCGAACTGATTTCTCCGCTAGGTCAGTCATCCAGAATAGTGACATCTGAAACAAGAAGGCATCTTAGAGTTACCCAGCTTAACCCTCTCATTTTGTACCCAAGTAAACCAAGGCCCGTAGAAGTCCAGTGACCGGTGAAAGTAGAATTTTAGGAAGATTACTCCAGAAGTGGTACGTAGAAAAATTACCTGGAGTTGAAACCCAGCCAACCATGCAGCTTTCATTCAAGGGACAGTTTACTGGACAAAAATTGTACTCAACTTTCCCCCATTCAATCAATCAAAAAAAATCATATTCCGATTTCTGTGGTGTCTGTTGTGTAGGTACAGAAATAAAAAGACCTGTTCTCAGCCCAGGGAGTCAACAGAAACAAAGACCGGAATGAAGTTTTACGTCAGCAGCACAGAGAAGCAAGTGGGCAGGCTTCCCATGTGGGAGACAGCATTTCAGCTGAATCTGGGAAGACCAGTCGATCTGAAATATGCCAAAAGGGACTGAAAATGGCATGGCTTTGTCTTATCTCTATCTTATCTGTTCTCAGTCAATATGTATTTCTTACTAAGTGACAGTTATATTAAACTTCCATTCACATCTCTTACCCAGAACTCCTCGGGCTGCACTGTCGAGAGTCCCTCCGTGCCCGATTTTCAAGGTCTGCCTTTTCCTCTTGGTTAATTCTGCAGAAGGCATTCCAGCTTCTAGGGGAGTAAATGGGAAGAAAGACCAAAGCAGATGAAGCCGCGTCTTCACAAACATGGGAGGGTGAGGGTAGGAGAAGTATTTAAAACAAATAAAAAGTGTCTTATAAATTTAACATATTTAGATTATGACAACATTACTAGCAAAAAAATCAGGTTTAAAAATGTATAGATACTCCCTAAATTACAGAAATTATGGTAATCCCAAATCAGTGATCTAGAAACTGGGATTCATTTTCTCATCAGGAAAAAATATTTTTTAAAAGTGGGTAGTCCTGGTGGGTGTAGTTCAGTTGGTTGGGCGTTGTGCCATGTACCAAAAGGAGGCCAGTTACCCAGGATTCAATTCCAGGTTGGGGGCATACAGGAGGCAGCTGACCAATGTTTCTCTCTCTCTCTCTCTCCCTCTCCTTCTTCCTTCCTCTCTCTCAAAAAAAAAAAAATCAATAAAAATATTAAAAAAAAAAAAAAGATTCCAAAAGAAAAATAAATAAAAAGAGCAACAACAACAAAAAAGAGGATGCCCACCTGGTCTATCTCATATTCTCTTGTAAAGATAAATTGAAATAATGTTATCTGAAAAGTGCTTTGGAAATGGCAAAGCACTCTACCTGTAAGTAGTTATTATCACGGCATATAAGAATATATTGGCTCCTGGACTTCAAGTAAGAAAGGAGAGGAGCAGGAACAGCTGTATTCATCCACACCACCTAAGCCAGCCAAACCTTCCTTATCACCACTGACACCAAGAAGATAGAAGGTACAACAAAAGGAAACGAAAAGAGACGGGGGGGATGGGAAGAGGGAGGAAACGGGCCAAAACAAAGCAATAGTGGAGAAGCCAAAAAAACTGTGCTGGGTTGCTCAGCCTTACCACATAATAACCACCCTAGTGAGACAGAACCATGGCTTCTGGGACACAGTCTTAGTGCCACTCTCTGAGTATGACACCACCACGCATGGAAGAGCATGGCTGTCTGCTTTCATATAAACCTGTAAGGCCTGACCTAGGCTTCCGACTCTTCTTTCACTTACAGCCTGTTAGGGATCCATGAGTTTATGAAGCCTTTTGGGGAACTCTTTCTCTTTTCAGCTTGACATTCCTTGGAGTCGAAAGGCCTATAAATTTACTGTCTTCCTTTCATGTCCAAATTCACCTTTCAAGTTTGAAGACATACCACTCTACGATACTGGAGTTTGGTTCCCCCCACTGGTACCATTCATGGATGAATGTTTAGTACGGTCTTTTCTAGCCTAAAATTGTGATGTTCAGGCCTTGAAAGAGTCAAACAGACAAAGAAGAACAGGGATTTTAGGGTGACATGAATCAATGTAAGGAAAGGCAAGGAATGCTAATACACAGAGGTCATGATCACTGATTGGGGTTGTCATTAGATTATGGTGCCCTGAAATCTGTCTCTTTAAGAACCGTCTCAGGTAATTACAACAGCCAGTCAGAAGTGCTTTTGGGAAGCTTTGGTCTAGCTAATATAAATACAGAATAGGCCAATGACAAGCAATACAGAAATGGAGAGTAGCAGTGAGAATGTCTATATCTGAGTGAGTAGCTTCCGGCAGAAGCCACTGACAGACACATCCAGCAATGCCCTGACACATCAGTTTTAACCACGTTTCAAGAAGAAACGTCAGTTCTTGGAGGCAGATTAACCAGAAAGCCAGGATACGGCTTTGATCCTATCAGAATTCTGTCAAAGAAAAAGAATGGTATTCATTACCTTGAGGGTCAAAAAAAGCCTTCAAGTTTAGCTAACAAGTCGGGCCAAATGAATGCAGCAATTCTGCTGAAAGGAAACAACTCCACAAAGCTTGCCCTTGATGCAATTCCTTCTTTCAACATCTCCTTTGTCACCCATCCCTACAGGTAACAAAAGTATAAGGACAGTTTAACAAAAGAAGGATTCGATATAAAACTGGAATTAAACATCTGCAAGAGGGTGCCTATTGCCAGTAAACATTTAAATCTGTAAGTGTATGTTTCAACGAACAAATTCTTAGCAGGATAATTTGTTTTTGCATTTAAACGGAAGTGTGAAGTTTGCCAGGGGATCCGAAACGATGTAAGACGGTTAGTTCCTGCATTGGTTGAATGAAAAGACAAGCCAGGACCGAAGTCTGGAGGGCCTCACATATCTAGAGAAATTGTTTTACCACCAAAGGTTGTAGAAGTTACGAGGCTACCAGCTCAGTTAAGGGATGACAGTAACTTTCATCTTCTCATCCCTACAGGCTAACACAGATCGGGTTTATTGAAGGTGTCCAATAAACAGCTAAGGTTCCTTGATGCCACTGTTTGAAATGAACTACTAGGCAGATGAACTGAGAGAACCTATAGGCTTTTCAAATGTGCATATGACAAACAAAAAGAATGTTCCTACAGAAGTGACCAAGTTATAGTTAGCGTTCCCACAATGTGGCCCGTAGACTACTGACACCAGAATTACCTGGAGCAATCGTTTAAAAATACAGTTTCCTAAAAATACCCCAATCCTTAGAATGACAGGCTCTGGGAGGGCAGGGATTAGGAATCTGTACTTGTACAAGGGATTCTAAGTACGTCTTCTGCCCGATATATAAAAACCTCTGCATTAAACCTTGGTTAACCAAAGCAACACGAGTCTGCATTTCCAACATTATCTTCAATGCAACTCGGAGGTAGGGAGTCAGTGCTTCCTTTGGGTGGCGTTCACCAACGTGAACAGAAGGCTCCTCCAGGGTCAGATTACAGCAAATGGGTCTGCATGGCCACGTGCCGGGGTGTATTTGTGTACGCGTGGGCTTTGTTGTGTTGTGTTTCGTTCCCTTGAGAGAGACAGCTGCCAACTAGGTTACAGGCGTTCGAGTGCAAGCCCGAGATGCCCCAGATGTCTGTCCAGATCTAACGCAGCGAACCTTCTCCCTTTCCTTTCATCTCTTGAGCCTTGAACGCGCAAGACGCCAGGGTGCTGCTCTCTGTGGCGCCCGCTCTCCGCCTGGCCCCCACCCGGGCTGCAGTACCTGCCAGCAGCTTCTCCTTCAGCCGATTCAGCAGCTCGGCTGAAGTGGGCCCTTTGGGCTTGTGCACGGCGAACACGCCGCTCAGGGACAGCAGCTTCGTGGCCAAAGCGGCCTTGGAGACCCCGGCTCCGGGTCCCATCCTGGCCGCAGCCACGACCGCCGCGGCTGCAGCGGTTCCTGCAGTTTCAGGGACTGGGGCTGAGTCTGTTTCCAAAGACGACGACGATGACCACGCCGCCGCCTCAGCAGAGGCCATGCTTTTGTAGCCCCGGTCTGTTTTGTATCTGCAGTCGCACCCGGATGACGCAACAAGGAGCGCGCCCGACTCCGAAGCTGCGCTGCCGAATGTGTGTGTCGCGAGGGCTTCTGGGAATTGTAGTCCATGGCCTTCCTGCGCTGGCTGAGAGGCGGCTGTGCCTTCCGAGGGCTGTGATGGAGTAAGTGGTTTTTCTCCTATAATCTCGTTTGCTTCTGAGAGAATGTTAGTGCGGTGCCGTAGGTGTCATTTGTAATCGCAAGAGCTAAGCTGTCGAACCCAAACACCAAGTCTGTGTATATTTTCGGCGGGAAATGTCTTCACATCCCACCTGCCCGTCGCCCTTAACTAAGACCCAGCACCCAAGAATAGAAAACTTAAAATTCTGACTTTTGCTGCGGCTTGTGAAAAACCGTGGCTCCCTAGGTTCACTGCTTCATTCAGTTTATTGTGCTCTTGGATTCGCGGCTTTAGAATTAAAATACACCTGAATGTGAACTCTATTAGAGGAACGAACCTACTCACCTGTTCCCTGCCGTATGGTTCCTCGGTGCCTCTCACACAGCAGGCACGTGAGGAATTATTTGGAAACGAATGAATGGATACAGAATCCTCCAACCCCCCTAAAGAAACGCCTCGGCCCAGCCCGTGCTAAATCACGTGGGCTATTTTGACACCCCCTCAGGTACTCTCTGCCCCACCCCACCCCCCAACTCCTACAAGTCATTAAGTGTAATTCTTAATAATCCCAAGATTTTAAATTCTAACTCTCCTGTGGATTGTATCCCTTTGTGACACGCTGCTTAGGTATCAAACGGCATTATTGTAGTTCATAAAATGGAACTTTCCTTTCCGTCTGAGGCCTCTGGGAGATAGGCGCCCCCCAACCCAATTCAGGGACATGGTTCTGGTCCTGGCCCACGGCAGAGCGGAGAACAGTTCTTCCTTTTACTTCTGCTCCAGATGCATTAAGTCATATTGTGAGTGTTGTCAGGCAGATAATGTTTTCCTTCGTTGTTTCCCCAAGTTTCCTTACAGGCACCTGCCCCCCCCCCCTCTCCTCTTGCACATTATTAATATCTAACATACTAAGGATGCCTCTTAGCTTCTCAGATTCACCTGTTAGGGGACTCCATTTGAAGTGCCACAAAGACATGAAAGAATAATGTTTTAAAAACTGTTTCTTCCTCTGTTTTCACCACCCCCCCGTTTCAATCAGACCTCCCATTAAACCTTTGGGGTGCACAACAATGCAAATGTACTTAAAGCCACGAAACCGTACCCTAAAATGGGACAATTTTATGTTATGCAAATCATACCACAAAAAAGAAAGGCCGGGGGGAAAAAAATCTCTGGGGAGTTTTTGCAGGGTGGAAAGAAGCCGAAATTCCTAAAAGGGAGTCACTCACTCTTGTGGTCTATTATAAAAGCTTACACTAAGTGAAAACATTATGCCTGGGCCAAGGGGGAGTGGGGAGAGGGCAGAAGAGAGGAGAATTATTTCAAGAACAAGGACAGAGAAAGATCGTCAGGTCCCAGGGTTAGTGGATACCTGAGCCAACTTCAAGAGTTTCCAGGAAGGGGTCGTGACTTCAGATGGGATGGCTGCCCCCGAGGGAGCAAGCACCCTCTAGCTAGCTTCAGCAAAGATTTCTCCCCTTGGCTTAGAAGCAGAGAGCCAGGGGCTGCACGAGGAAGTTTAAAGCAGACTTGAGCCATGATGACGTGGAGATTACAGAGCCTTTACCAGTGTCTAGACATCAGTAAGCTCCCCTAATGCAGTCGTGACTCCGGGGTGTAGGGACTAAGGGAGGGCAGAAATAAGGGTGATGAAATAATACTTCCATTTGAATGTTCCACGAGTTCAATGCAGAATCAGAGTTAATTTGATTAAAATGAAAAAAAGAAGAAACGGATATTTCTTGCACATTTTATTTCTGGGATTCAAGAACAGACAGAATTTCTGAACAGCAACATTTATTTCTGAACAGCAAAATTAATTCTACTCTGCTGTCAGGTCTGTATCTTGGCATCAGAAGCACCAGGTTCTAATTTTCTGAAGTAACCCACATCTACATTGGGCAAGCCTTGAGTTTATAGGTTATCTTACTTAATATGTGTATGAGTTAGAATTCTTTGTTTGGGAGTAATAGAAATTGATTCATACCAGCTTAGGATTTTATCAGGAGGATGTTTTTAAAAGGATTTATCAGAAGTATATTGGAATATTATGCAGACTCTGGAAAGTTCTCTCTCCCTCCACATCTTCCTTTTATGCTACCCTCTTATGTCTTCTTCATTCTTCTCTTTTGATTCTAACAGGCTTTCTCTCCCCCTCGCCCCCCTACCCCACTCCTCATTCCACATTCTTGGTTTAAACCATCCTGTTTTGACCCAGTTCCAAAAATATTCAAGATAAAGACACTCCTGGCCACTTACAAAACATTGTGCTTCATTCATTTTATCCCTCAATCACTGTACTTTCCTCACT
>NW_006383012.1:5767116-5768194 GCF_000327345.1 Myotis davidii | reverse complement strand
CCCCCCCCCCCCATAGCACATGTCATCTGACAGACCAAATATTTACTTATCCTGTTTAATGTATTATTTCCTCCATCAGAATGTAAGCTCTATGAGGAATTTGTGTATGCTTTCTCCATTGCTATAGCTCCAGGGCCTGGAATAGTGTCAGATATAGCACTCAATAAATAGTTGTTGAGTAAAGGAGTGAATAAACATGGCAACTCCAGCAGAAACCATGTAGATAGAAAAGTAGAGTGCTGAACACATAAAATAGTAGATGTATTCCGAGTGCAACTTCCCTCATCTGGCTTCCAATGCTTTTTTCTCCTTTTATCTGTTTGTAACTGGGGTCAAGAGAGAAGAAGATTACCAAATGCTATATAATGAGACCCCAACTTTCTAGACCAACTTTCATGCTGCCCTCAATTACCCATGTATGTACCTCCAAGGGCTGTTAACTAACGAGACTCAAAAATGATGAGAATTTCTGGTTTTATTACAAATTTGCCTCTGGCTCCTCCAGAGTTGCATTCCTGGGGCCCTTATCTGATCCTCCTCATAGGCGTGTATGCTTGGGAAAGCGATGCTTCACAAATTCTCCAATTGTTGCTCATCTGTGCGATTTCCTATAGATAACAGAGCCATAGAAAATAGTGCTTTATGAGAACGTGTGGGCCATGTAGTCTTAAGTCCCTCATTTTAAAACTGAAGCACAAAAATAAAGGTGTTTCTTATAAGCAAGAAGAGAATATTGGGGATGCTCAAATCTATACCATGGACTTGAGAAAGACATATCCTATACTAATAAAAGACAAACATGCAAATTGACTGTACTTTCACTACACCTTAAGCCATGCCCACCAGCCAAATCAGAGCGACTATATGCAAATTAACTCAACCAAGATGGCGGCGGACAGCCACAGAGCTGGAGCGAGCAGGAGGCTTGCTTGCTCCAGTGATGGAGAAAGCCAAGCTTCCCCGCCTGGCTCTGAGATCCACTGAAGCAACAATGTTTCAATTATAAAAGCTAAACAAACCCAGATACCTGCTTTCAGCCAGCCACAGCCTCAGAGCTGGAGCTGGGCCTCAGAGCTGG
>NW_006383012.1:5723113-5766527 GCF_000327345.1 Myotis davidii | reverse complement strand
CTAATTACTAAAATTCTGCAGCACACCAAAAAATATACTTTTTGCCAATCTGACAACAAATATATTGTTTCATTCACACTGGACAGCTATTGTTGTGTTGCCTGTTGTCATTTTTTTAAATTTTACAATCTAAGGGAAAAAAAGGTCAGTGCCCCTGACTGAATGGTCTGGCATTGCATGTTTTAAAAATTCGTGCAGCACACTGGTTGAAAATCCCTGGTCCAGAGTGAGGGAGGTGTTATCAGGCCCTGATAACATGGCTGACTCGAGGCAATACTTCATACTCCAGATCTTTTGCTGTCTCAAAGATTTCTTGTCCTCTCTCTCCTCAGTTCCATAACTAGCTGTCTGATGAGCTATCCCTAATAAAATATGGTGTTAAATCTAATAAAACTGACACTCTGTAGCTTTAAATATCAGCAAAGATTTGAATATCAGAAATTTCAATCTAATACTAATAGCTGATAATAGCTGAAGGCACTGCTTCTTTAAGAGTATTTGTGTTTTAGCGGAGGAATCCAGGAGAGAGTGGTCTAGATTAGGAAGCGGAGATCTTGTGAACAAGAAAACATTCTGATGCTTGCCAGATCACACCAGGCTCAACCTCTGTTTTCTTGGCAGCTGTTCCATTAAGCTATACACATACCTCTTTATGGTATTGTCAACTCTTATCCATTCAAATAAATTAATGTTCCCATCTGAGCTGACTCATTTGGCAGGGAAAGCTAGTTCACCTGCTAATGCATTAGCTGGCTCACATGACCACTCTCTCTCTAAAAAAAAAGCACAGCTCTCTTCCTCCTCCTCTCCTAAAAGAGAGTCCTCCTCTCGCTCTCTTCCTCCTCCTCTTGCTCTCTCGTCCTTGACTGGAAACAAACCGCCGGCCTTTCAATCCCCAGGCCAAAGTTCTATCCACTGAGCCAAACCAATCTACGCTCTTCTCTTTTTTTTTAAGGCATAAGGCAGAGGGTTTTCCAGCCGTACCAAAAGGAGGGATAAAGTACTCTACTTCTCTACCTGGACACAGAGCAGTCCAAGTAAGACCCCAGAGGCTTGAAATAGTACAAGTTGGGGAATTATGCTGTGTTCCAACCATAAAGTCAAAGAAAGGATGGAAGGAGATGAGGCTGGAGACAGGGGTCCCAGGCTGTCCTCACATGGAAGTCATTACAAAGCCTCTCTTTCCCCCAATCCCTCTTCACTCTCTTTCTTCCTTTCACCACGTTCACCTATTTGCTTTAAAATAATCCCTCAATAGAAAATTGAAAACAATTTAGGTCTTAGTCAGGATTTTCACCTTTATCCTGAGTACAATAAGAAACCATTTGGCAGACTCAATTAAATGGGTGGTCACAGCAGGTTTTCTTTTTAAGTTTATTCTCGTTGCTGCATTGAGAATGGTCTGAGAAGGAATGGACAAGAAAGATTTGGACGGAGAGTCAGGTGGTGATAGGTAAGAGAGATCATGGTGAACTGAAGTGGTGGTAGCAATAAAATAGACAGACCCAAATATCAACAGTACAACAATTGAAATTTCTTTTGAGAGCCAAATTCTTTAAACTCTATAGGTAGGTACATTGTTATTAACTTAATTAGGGTACTCCTAAGGCTTAGGAAGAGCCACACTCAAGGGGCCAAAGAGCCGCATGTGGCTCGCGAGCCGCAGTTTGCTGACCAAGGACCTAGGCATTCCATGAGAGAGTTTGGGTGATTTTCCCCTCAATCAGCAGCACAGAGGCCCTTTCAACACCCAGAGATAGATCTCCCATTGAGCCTCTGTTTATCTCCTCTGACCATAAAAGCAGCTGGCCCTGCAGGAAAGGCTGTGGCTGCAATTAACGCCAGGAGGCCCCAGCCAGACTCCTGAGCAGCAAGAATAAAGACTGCTCAAAGGCCTTTTGGAGTCATGTAGCTAGCTCCTTGCTAGAACCATTCAGTCATCTGAGGAGTCAATCTGTGAACTAAACACACACACACACACATCACTGCAAAATTCCTGAGGCACTCAGCATCATTCCCTTATTCTCACAGGTGCTTCCTGATGACTCTTCATCAAATACCCTCTTTATAGATAAATGCTGATGGTGTTTTGTTAAATGGGAACTATTTAGAGAGGATGGATTGACGCAATTGTATTCCAGTACTTTGTATTTAAACTAACTTAGCTCAGTATTAGACTAACAGTAATTATGAAAATAGCAGAATCAGATGTTTTTTTTTAAGGCCACCTCAGGCAATAAGAGGGTGCTGTTAGAACACTCACACATCATTGCTGAACAATTACCAGGTCATTATAAATATATAATATTGAAGCTTCAAACAACTTCATATATAATTATATGAAGTTTCCTATTAATAAGCAAAAAAGAACTCCCCCAAAGTAGGAGTTCACGTTAAATAAATGTGAAAACTTTATAGGGCAAAGAAGTTAGAAAAGAGGGGACATGATACAGCAAGACCTGAGATGATAGAGAGATATTTTACAATGTGTAAAGTGAGAGAACTTGACATTTTTTTTTTAGATTCATAAGAGATCCTTGTAATTACTCCTGAGCTCTCATAACATTTATTCAAAGGGCATGTTGATTCCCTACAATTACACAATGTTATCAAGGTATATTAAGGACATTTAATAAATTTTCAAAGTAAACTAGCATTATGAATATTGAATTTTTATTAAATGGCATTAATAATATAAATGTTTATACTTTAATATAAACTAAATATATGTGATCTTCCATATTAGATAAATGGAAAAAATACAATGACACAAACTACTCTGGGATTGGTCAAATGTTATCCAAAGTAACACAGTATGTCTGATTGTTTTGTTATTTATTGTTTTTATGTTATTTTATGTACCAGTGTACATGGTTATTATGCACTTGTTCTGGGATAGGCGCGTGAACTAACTTTTATGTTGACCACTACTGCGAATAAAGTAACTTGTCGATATCAGTTTTTAAGTGGACTCTGAGGATTTGAAATATTTGAAATATTCCCATGCCTGTACACATTGTCTTCATTGATTAATCTGTGCTATCCCAAGCTGGGGAAATGTCATTCTGTGGCTTCAGTTTTCTTTAAACATTTAATAATGTTCTCCACCTGAGGAAGGGTTGAAGGCTGGACGGGGAGGCAGAGGTGATGGATGTTCCCTATTACCAGGTTGAATAAAAAGCCCCTTTTAAAGCATGGGCTACGCCTGGAGACCAGCAGAGGAGGAAGGCTCTACCCCTGTCATTTGATATCTCAAAAGTCCTGAACGCCTCAATCTTTCCTATTACTACTTAATTGAATTTGGCAAATCATAATCTTCCTTTGAAATATTTTACAGATTTTTAAATGTAAGATTTATTTATTTATGACCTGGAGAAGGTTTGGATACATTCCTCCTACTCTGTGATTTGGTATCTATTTTGTAATCTAAAAAAAGACAACACAAACATCTGAATTTTTTGGCCAAAGTACAGATTAAAAATATGTTCTTATTTTTGGAGCCAAGGCATACCTGCCTAAGTTTCTTGATTATGCTGTTATGCTTGCCTCCAAGTTTTCTTGATTCATGTGGTTAGCCTTAAGTTGGAAAAACACTTCAGAAAAAACAAAGCTTGAGTGTGAAATACTAAAATTACTTTTTACTATTTAACACTGAATAGCACAGATTATACTTTTATTACTCTATTGACTTCATAATAATAAGAATCTCAAAAGTTCTGACCTGCACCCACAATATTCTTTGTTTCTTTGTTGTTGTTTTTTCCCCATTTTACTCTCCTACTTTGAACAAGTACTAATTAACCGCAAATGCCCTGGTCATTCAACCCCAAAATAAAATTTACTTCTACTTCAGGGAGTTTCTGAAAGGAAAGAAAATAATTCACTCTGCGTTCGGTTAAGATCATGCTCAATCAAACTCAGTGTTTCTGGGGCTCGATCTGCGTCTTAAACTGAACATTGGGAACTTCCAAGTTCACATCTGGTTTGTGAATTGACCAGGATGCCTCAGATAAAGGCTAAACTGACTTATTTTAGTTTATCCTGCTAAAGCAGTAGTTCTCAACCTTGGCTGCACATTAAAATCACCTAGGAATCTTTTTAAAATCCTGATTTCTGGGCCTCACCCTCCGGAAATTCTGTTTCTTTGTTATGGGGTGGGGCCACAACATTCGTATCAAAGAAACAGAATTTCTGGAGGATGAGGCCCAGAAATCAGGATTTTAAAAAGATTCCCAGGTGATTCTAATGTGCAGCCAAGGTTAAGAACCACTGTGCTAAAGGTTCCTAGTATATCCCGCCTGTAGGGGAGGAAGATGTTTTTCTTAACCCTCTTACAGTCCCTGGCTGGGTCTGAAAATTCAACTGGCAAAGACAAATTAACAGGAGAAAAGCTTACAAATTTTATGGATTTATTTACACGTACATGGGAGCCTTTACAAGAGAATGAAGACCCAAAGTGGTGACCAGAGCAGGAAGCTTTTATACCTTTTAGACAAAAACAAACAAACAAACAATAAATTTGTGAAGACTTGACAAGACGAAGTGACTTGGGCTAGGAGTAGTGAATGGTGAAGGAGTTGCTGGGGTGGGGCCAGCTTGGCTCAGTAGTTCGATTCCTGGTTGAGGCACAGGCCCGGGTTGCAGGCTCAATCTCCAGTGGGGGGCGTGCAGAGGCAGCCAATCAATGATTCTCTTTCATCATTGATGTTTCTCTCTCTCTCTCTCTCTCTCTCTCTCTCTCTCTCTCTCTCATTCTCTGAAATTCATTTAAAATATACATATATATATTTTAAAGAAGTAGCTGGGAAGATAAAGGTTAGTTTAACAAGGGTGGTCTATGTAGATTTCTCAGTCCCAAATTTCCCTGTCTGGTGATAAGAAGTCTTTTTTCCCCTGATGCAGGGAGAGTACCTTTCACCTGGGCGATGTAACTCTTGCTTTCAGGGAGAAGGGGGTGGGGTCTGAGTGACCTTCCTTCTGCCATTCTCATATGTCAAGGTGCCATATTTGGGGATAGCATTCCTGAACCCCATCACACCAACAAATTGATCTTCGATAGTAACTATTCCAGGGGGAACATCTCCCTGTCTGTCTGTCTCTAGTATATATACTAATATATATATCGTTTTTAGAATAATATTGAGATCCTGCTATCTAAATTGCAAAATAAACATTCCATTTTCTTATCAGAAAGGCGGGGTATATATGCTATTAATAAAGCTGCCAGTCTGTGTAATTCATCAAATAGACAAGCAAACCCATATATGTGAAATTTTTGCCTTGATTTTAGTTCAGTGTTTAAAACAAGCCAGCTTGTTTTATTAAATATACATATCTAGTATTTACGTGTTTCTGTCGCATAACTCTATTTTCTGATGACTGTGAAGGCACGTTTATTTCACACCCCAGCATGTAACAGACAGATAGGGATGCCCAGCAAGACTTTTTAGACATGGTGTCATTTTATTGAGAGCTATTTTCTTGTCTGATAAATGGCTTTGAAAGCAGGAATATAGCCTTCCCCTGTCCTCATCCCCCACACCTTGCAGAATTGGTCAGTGCACCTTTGTGGCCTGCCTGAAGAAAATGATAATCTGCTGGTGACTTTGCCAGCCATTCATTCATCTTCCTCCCATCGATGGGGCTGAAGGAAGAAATCCCTAGAGCAGCGGTTCTCAACCTGTGGGTCGAGACCCCTTTGGGGGTCGAACGACCCTTTCACAGGGGTCGCGTAAATACATCCTGCATATCAGATATTTACACGACGATTCATAACAGTAGCAACATTACAGTTATGAAGTAGCAACGAAAATAATTTTATGGTTGGGAGTCACCACAGCATGAGGGACTGTATTAAAGGGTCGAGGCATTAGGAAGGTTGAGACCCACTGCTCTATAGAGCGTGTTTTCCCCTGGCCTCTGAGTCATTCTGTTGGCTTCTCCAGTCACAGATAAAAGAGCAGTCCTGTGCCCTCAACGCTGGTCTCCGGGGGCAGGGCCAGCCACGCGGCACGATGCCTCAGATGCCTCCGTGAGGGATTCACGCCTGTCACCAGCCAGCAGAAAATCAACCCCAGCCACTTCAGTTAGGGTGTCCCTATAAGCAGAAGATGTGTCTCTATGAGCCAGGATGCAGCTCTGAAAATAAGAAAACGACATATGGGATTGAAATCTTAAATGTATTGTCATTCACAGTGTGGGGAACGAGTTCTCCTGAAAGCTTTCATAAAACAACGTTTTCTGCCAGCAGCAGCGTTTTATCACCAGTTGTAATAACCAAGTCCTTAAATGCATGGCTTCCCTTAGAAGTCATGAACGAGCCACTTCTGATTCCTGAGTTCATAAATTGTCCAGGCTATCTTCCTCTTCTGCCCCCATAAAGAGCCCTGAGAGCGCCGTATAGCCTTGTATTATTTCCTGAAATACGCACTGAGGCGAGGGAAAGAACGCCTCTGCCACTCAACACAGTGTGGGAATGACACCACTTGAACGTATCTTCCACGTGTGTCCCATGGTCAGAATGACTGGGAGGTTTACCGACATGTCCACACTTAATTCTTTTTTTATTACCAAGAACGATAGATTAAAACTCCTAAGAGACGTTGGTCTCATGGGCCTCTGGTCACTAATTGTTTCGTTCAGTGCTGAGGAGCTCTGGGGTGCATATGCTCCCATGGGGGTCCCGTGCTCCCAGACCCCACAGTGACAGGCCCAGTAGTCAGTGAGCACTGTAATCAGAGCAGGAAAGATCTAGTTGAGTATCCTAGTAGTATTCCTGGCAAGACATATTGATATCTTGCTAACATGATTTAAGTTTTACATATTTATATTCAGAATGACCTAAACCAATGCTTCTAAAACTATGTAAAGGACCAGTTTTTTAAAAAACCCAATCGATGTGGACTGATAGTTCTGGAGAATATAATAAAAAGGGCTAGAAAAATTAAAATTTTTAAAAATTATTATTACTACAATGTTATTGTATGTTGGTCTGTATTATTATTACTCTGTCAAATGGCTATAAAAGTGTCTGAATGCTTACTCTTGATTTCTGTATTTATCTCACCACAGACTTATAATACACTAGAGGCCCGATGCACAAAATTCGTGTGCAGGTAGGGTCCCTTCCCCAGCTGCTGGCTGCCAGCCAGGGCTTGCTTCTTTGCTGCCCCCCGGTGGTCAGCACACATCATAGCGAACGATGGAACTCCTGGTCTCCCAGTCGAACTCCCGAGGGGACACTTTACATATTAGTCTTTTATATATATTGATAGTTTACCTGCTGGCACTAGTCTGTAGATCAGGCTTTAAGAAACACTGATTTGCCGAGACTGGTTTGGCTCAGTGGATAGAGCGTTGGCCTGCGGACTGGGGGGGTCCCGGGTTCGATTCCGGTCAGGGGCATGTGACTTGGTTGCAGGCATATCCCCAGTGGGAGATGTGCAGGAGGCAGCTGATCGATGTTTCTCTCTCATCGATGTTTCTAACTCTCTATCTCTCTCCCTTCCTCTCTGTAAAAAATCAATAAAATATATTTTTTAAAAAAGAAGAAAAAAAAAAGAAACACTGATCTAACCCATAGCCCTTTGGGCTTTATATGCCCTGTGTGCTTTGTGTTGCCTGAATTGCAATCAAAGCAAGACGCATGCTTTCAGAAGAGTAAAAATCCCTTGTTATTGCATTAGTAAATATTTCACAACCCAGAGCTCATCTTTCCTTTCTTGGAACAGAATATTATTTTGGAATAAGTGTTGGCTTTGGATCTAAACAAATCCAGGTTTGAATCCCAGATCTGACTTATTAGCAAGCTGTGTGACCTTTAGCAAGTTAATTAACCACTCTGAGCTTTTCTCTCTCTCTCTCTCTCTCTCTCTCTCTCTCAAAATGGGATGGTCAAATGACTTCCTCTCAAGATTGCTATGAAGATTAAATACAATGTATAAAATGCACCTGATTGAAGTAATTGTGCAATACACAGAGCTCTCATTATTATAGCAGGTAGCTCACTAAAGTGGGAGCTCCTTTGAGGAAGGGGAGAAAAAACATATCTTGCATATGCCCCAGCTCCTAGCTCAGTACCCCCAATAAATGCTTACAGTAAAATAGAAAGGGAAGGGAAAGGGAGGTGAGGACACAAGAAGGAAGAAGAAAAAAGAAAGCAAAGGCAGAAGGCAATGCCAGCAGTGTTAAATCAAGGTTTTTCTCCCTTTAATGACTTTCAGAAAGTGTTTCATTATAACTTGCAGAAATTGGAATGGATGCGACCCAAATTCCTTGGTTAGCTGCCAGTGAGGGTTCAAAGCAGGGTCACTGTCTTCCATTTGGCATTGGATACCTCCTCTGACTAATCCACACTGCAGTCGTGGAACAATCCATCCCTCCGCGGCCCTTATTGAGCAATAGACCCAGCATTACACTCTGCATGCAGAGCAGGAGGCAGGAGTAGCATGACTTTGGGAACCACCTATTTAATGGGGGCGGGGGGTAGGAGGTAGAAAAGATGCCATAACATGATGGCATCATGAAAACTAGAAATTATCCATAAGCTTTGAAAAGAGACATCCTTAGCAGTTGTTTTTTTATGAATTTTTTTTTTAAAGCTTGTCAGTGCTTGCTAATGTGTAACCAAAGTTGGGTATCACTCTTCAGAAGGTTGATCGAGTGGAGCAGAGCTTGCTTTGCAGACAGAAGTGGCTGTGAGGGCGAAGTGAGGTTATTTATAACCGGCCACGGCTCAGGATTGCTGACGGGGATTGCAGAGTACTCCTTTGCTCTGCAGATGACGTCATTTATTTTGGTGTGCGTTCTTGGAAGGTGGTCTCTTCTAAAAGGTTGTTAACTGGCCGCAGCTCTGATAGGACATGTTACTGGTCTTTGGCCTTTTGCGATTGCAGTAATAAAACCTGTAACTGGGTATTAGTGCTCAGTGATTCCTTTTAAAACGGCAACATTTTCTTCCCTCTTCTCTGTAGGGAAGGATTGCCATTGAAAGAATTACATGTTGTTCTTCCGAAGAATCATCATTTTGAATATTTCCTAGAAGTCGGTAACACAAAGTTCTTTTTCTTGCACTTACACACACACACACACACACACACACACACACACACACAAGCTCTCCTGTGATTCCGTAAAGTACTTGGTACTTCCAGTAAGAGAAAGACTAGTTCTTACTGAAGCTAACATAAAATATTCACCTATCAGCAATACTACAACGCTCTATGCCTTGAGAATACTTAATATGGTAATTACTTCCCTGGATAGAATTGATAATGGTCGCTTTTTTTCTTAATTAATTCTCTTCTATTTCTAGGCATGAGAAAAAGAAAATATGTAGGCTTACCAGGGCACTAAGGAATCGATCTCTGTTCCTACAAGGAATTCTCATTTTCTTCATGTTGAGTTTAGGAAGTTCTTTCGTTTCCTTTAACTTTGATATTTTAAAAATTAATTTTTTCAATTGGATAAATCTTTCCAAATTAAATTCAAGAGGATAAGTCCCAGAAGCTGATAAATGTAAAGCTACTTAATAAAGGCCTTTCCCCCCTCTGCTGCATTAAACATTTGTAAGCATCAGAATTCTGTGTGTATAATTACTAATTTACAATGTACTATCGCATCTTGAAAATCTGCATAGTTCAGCCCATTATGACAAGGTAACAGGCAGAGCCTGACACGAGAAGAATCACGCTGTCTGGGCAAAAATGAGTGGAATACATTTTACAGTCCTTGGATTTCCTCCTAACTCAGTGGGGCTTTGATTCCTGGTTTAAATTTGTAAGATTATCGGCCTCGTTGCAATAAAAATACGCTCATTTTCCAAGTGGCGATACTCTAATTAAGAATTGAGAAAGAAATTACTGTAGCACAGTGGAACGTGGAGACTTCAGAGCTTTCAGAGACTCACCAGTATAAACAATTGGTCATCTAGGGCCGATGATGGATCTCCTTTTGTTCTGGCAAGATATGAGAGTGAACGATCACTCCTATAGTTATCTTCCTTTTCAGTGACACACTGAGATGGAGATTAGGACCTATCTTGGCATGTATACACACATTCGTAGTGAGTCATTTATGAAAACCTTGCAGCAGAATTTGGCTCTATGTTGAAGCTGTGATGAGTCCCAGCTGGGTCCCTTAAATCACCTAAGCAAGCAGTGTCCTATGTTTAATAGCATCTCCCAATTTTTTAATAATATCTGGAGACTTAGATCACACCCTCTGGATAGGTCTCCCATGACCCTCCCATGACCTTTGGTCCTGAGTGAAGCCTTCAAAAATGAGACACACTCAAGATGATTTCACATTGTTAATCACGAGATCCAAACTATTTCTCTCCGTCTCTTCGTTGCATTCTACGTCTCGGAGACATGCGTGGCTCTTTCATTGTCCTAATAAGCTGAAATACCACAAAAGGTATATTACCATGCTTTTGTGCCTTTATAATCTCAGCATGCAAGTCCCTGGGAGAATGAAGTTGCAGGCTTTTGTGCTTCTCTCCGAGGCTGACTGCCCCACATCCCTTCAGTTAGAGGTGCTACTGCCCTTTTATGCCCCCTCATTCCCTATCAAAGTTTTCTTTGGATCTTCATTCATACTAAGGTTCAAATAACTGATAACAAAACACTAAGGTTCAAATAACTGATAACAATCTAAAGCATTGGTTCTCACCCCAGGGTGCACATCCCAATCGCATGGGGATTAAAGATTTATGTCATTGAATTCTATTTCAGACTTCATGAATCAAAATCGCGAAGCATGGGAACCAGGAATTTTTATTTCTTAAAAGCCCATACACAGTCCCGATTGAGAATTACTGACCTTCCATTGAATCTGCATTTTTAATAGGTTCAAAATCTGCAACTAAAGCCACTATGATCAACTGAAGAATGTTAAGCAGCTATGAAAGAGAACTGCAGAAAGCCAAGATTTCCCAGGACATTAGTGGGTGGAGGGCTTTGGCTCCAAGTCCCTTGCCTGTAGCAACTACATTTTTTTAAACAATATTAAAAATCTTATGAAGTTTTTTCTGTCTGAAAGCCACATGTTCTTTACAAAAAATATGAAAAAAATATAAAGAAAATTAAACTATAAGAACCCTTAACATTTTGGCCTATTTTCTTCCATTTTTAGACAATTATTTTTTTCAATTACAGTTTACACCTGATAGTACTTTGTATTAGTTTTCGGTGTACACTTAGTGGTTAGACTTTACAGAGGGACCATACAATACTTCAGGTACCCACCTGGCACCATACATGTTGTACCTATGTATACATAGTTATATAAAGCAATTTTTTTGTTTTATATTTATTTTTATAAAATTGGCCTTATCTTTTTATGTATTTTTTTCTACCAGTAAACATTCATTTTGTTCTATGAATGTAAGGTCTATATCTCATTCTCTCTCACACATACGCACACACATAGGCGCGCGCGTGCGCACACACACACACACACACCCATGCAGTGCCTCTAATGTTTGATGTGCTCAGTAAACATGCACAGCCTGAGTGAATTTGGTGACCCAGTTTTGGACTCCTTTCTGGGCGTTTGCAGAAACCCAGTAACAAGGATTATAATGATTTATATTCCTTGCTTTTTCAGTTAGCTTCAAAAGAGTATATTTTTAGGATATTTATGTAAAACATATAAAATAGAATTATTAAATACAATTTGAGTAGCTCTTTGCTCTTTCAAAATAACTCAATAGCGATTTTTAAATTAAACAAAAATCTGTCTTCTAAGAAATAAGGCTTCTGCTTTTTTCTTATTTCTTCCAAACAGTATCACTTCCAATGCCCTTCAGCCGCTACAACACTCAGGGTTAAGTTTGGTTGCATACATCAGAAGTCCCAAATGATAGTGGCTTAAACAAGAAGAAGCCCAGAGATAGTCTAGAGCCAGCATGGTGGTTCCATGGTCAATCAGAGACTGCAGCTCCTTTCTCTCTGCGCTACCATCTTTTGTGTATAGCATCTCTCCTTAATGTCTACTCATAATCAAATATGACTGTTGGAGTACCACCTTTTACATCCACATTCCAGTCAAGAAAGCAAAAGGAAAGAGGAAAGGGGACAAGACAGAGCACCTTGGCCCAATTAGTGTCCTTTAGCCAGCATTCCCAGAAGACACTCCCATCAATTTCTGTTACATCTCACTTGAGCCCTAGCTTTAAGGAAAGCTGAGCAGTGTGGGCATGTGCAATTAGGAATGTAATCAGGGTTTTATTAATAAGAAAAAAAATGAACAACAGATATTTCCCAGACAGCCAGCAGGCTCTTCTTCCACAGCAAAGTCACTTACATCATTTAACTGTTAAGATGCTTTTGGCTACAAATAACAAAATACCTAACACTAAGTGGCTTCAACAGTAAATTTTCTCTTACACACTAAGTCAGGGTGGTTCAGAGTTGGTTCGTTCAGAAGCTCAAAGATGTTACCAAGGCCCAGGCACCTTTTATCTTTCCGCTATGCCATTCTTAAGATATTAACAGGACCTTTGTTTACGGACAAAAGATGACTGCCTCATGCCTCACATGATAACATCCACACATTGGAAGGGACACGTTCTCATTTGTACCCTTCAGGGAAGAAACCTTACAGTTGGTTCATTGGGCATCACTGCCCATGTTTAAGCCAATCATTAGTAAGAGTAATGGAATTAAAATTATTGGTTTAGAGTGATAAGTCAGAGATTTCCTCCTGGGGCTGAATATGTTGGAAGGTAAATTCTTGGACAAAACTAGGGCCCTGCCCCCAAGGAAGAAGGGAGGTACAGTCAGCAGGGTGGTGGGAAGAACGGCTGTGGAGGGATCACGTGTGTGTCTGTCACACTGATTCTGTTTTATAGAACACAGTGATTTACGACTGTTCTCCTGAGTAAAACATCTTTAGGAAATTCCCTGATACCTCATTCATTACTTAAGCAGCATTTTCTTTCAAAAGGGCAAAATACAAGCCTGAGATCAGACAATGAATCATTAAGCATTAACACGCAGTTGTAGACTTCTGTTTCTATGATGGTAGAACAATAAGAGGAAAGTTACCTTTTGATGAATGGTGTCAGTACTCATTATGTGTTAGATTTTTAACATTACAATGGAATTGGGAAAAAGTAGATTTAAAAAAAGTTTCAATTATTCTAAAATTCAAATAGTATAAAATAATTTGCAATTCTCCCACATAAATGAAAATACATTTCCATTGGTGGTTCCACTTAAACTGCTAAGGACATTATCTGGTCAATATAAAGTTATCCTTTATCCCTCCACGCCCCCCAATAATAACATTGTTTCTGTGCCTCACCCTTTGACCCAAATAAACCAATCCAGCCTTGGATGTAGAAGATTTGAATTTTCTTAGCTCTAAGAAAAAAATATTTGACCTGAATTCTCAAAATCTAGGCCCATAGGGATTTGAGACCTAGTTTATCCTAGATTATGGAAAGGGGTGAACCCACATGGAAGAATTAAGATCCTTGAGACGGAGTACGGTGGGAGGGCATGGTGGCAAGTTCTACAAGGTATGCGATCCACTCCCACCCAGCCCTCTGCAAGTGTCTGGTCAGCTGATGGAATAGCAGCATGCATGCCTCTATGGAGACTGAACCTCTAGCACTGTGGCTTGTAGAGCGTGCTCTGGCCAATAGATTTCTGTGGTGGCATTCTTGGAGCACACCCCAAACACTGGTGCTTGGCGGTAGATCACATAGTTGAAGAAACATCATGAAAGATGGCAAATATCATGAAGTCAGGGCCCTCCTTACTTTTCTAGAATCAAGTAAGTTCTTGGATTCTCATGATACAATGGGAACAGGGAGGGGGGTCTCTACACAACAAAGACTGGTGGTGGTTATCCTATATTCATTCTTTGTTACTAACACAGCAGCTATAATATCGAAGACACTGTACCTGCCTTAAAAGCATCATTTCTGAGTCTTTCTCATATGTGTGACCAATGAGTAAAAAGGAAGTCAGGAAGCACTTTAAGAAAAAGTTCCTTTGCTCTCTCAACTTTCCCTTCTTCCTGCCGGATATAAAGAAATTACGTTGGAGATCCAGCCGCCATCTTTTAACCTGGAGGATGGAAATTGCTCATTAAAGATTGCAGAGTAGAAACATAGGAAGTGCCTTGGTTCCTGGTGACTTCCTAGAGCATCCGTATCAGCGTAGGTCTGCCTCCCTCAGAATTCTCCATGAGAAATGAATCTTTATCTACTTTAGCTTTGTAGTTGGGTCTCCTTGGCAGAAACATTAACCTCCGAACCATATACCTGTCACAACAACCTTGGAGCGGTTGTTATGACTTAACCCCATTTGTTTCACATGATTGGAGACTGATAAATCCTAGAGTCAGAATTCAAACACTGTTTTGTCTAGCTCTAAAGCACATGTTTTAATTATCAAGCTATTTGGTAAATCGGGCTGGTATGGACAAGGTTAGACAGGTGTAGGGTGGGAGGGAAGCAGTACAGAGATCAGAGCAAGAACCAGGTAACCAGAAACCAGTGGGAAGGACCCTTGGAGAGGTGTGTGTGTGTGTGTGTGTGTGTGTGTGTGTGTGTGTGTAGCAGGGCTCTGAGATGCGTGCGCACACACACATACAGTAACAAAGGCCCAAGAAATATAATCACTCTCATGAGTGATGCTCCATTTGCTTTTTAGCCTCGATCTTTGCACTTGAAGTATTTCTGAGCTTGAAACCTGAAGCCAAAATTAGAAGTATGCCTAGGAGTTAGTCAACTAATTGAGTTCATGTAGATGCCAAACCTGATAAGTCAAATCCCAGAGAAGAAATTTTGATTCAAATTAACTAGCTTAATTGTCTGTGAAATCCAAATTGACCAAATAATTGCAAGTTAATCCTTTCATTTAATGCTGAGTAGATCCCCCTACGCCCACCCTGATTGGAAATGTGCTGTTTGTATCCTTGGCGTTCTTGCCTCTAGGTAACAGGTATGACTTCTTCCACCCAGTGTGGAGTACAAATGTCAGGGGACATTTGGCAATGTCATTCTGGGTTGTCACAACTGGGCGATGTTACCAGTATCTGGTGGGTAGAGGCTGTGGGTGCTGCTAAATATTTTGCAATGCACAGGACACTGCCCTACAACAAAGAATTAGGCCACAACATGAATAGTGCTGGTACTGAGAAACCATGCTCTAATCAAACAGTTCCTAGTGAAAGGAGAATTAGGCACTTTAACCTGTTCATGACAGTCCAATCAGTTATTTCAGGCCCCAAAGTACTAATATTCATCAAATGAAGCATGTAATTGATCATACTTTATTTCACTTTTTCCATTGTAGTTGCAGCCAAAAAATTAGCTGATAGGCATCTAAAATCCTTCATCCTTCATCCTGAAAGTCTCTGTGTTTACTGGAAGGTCATTAAGCTGCTTTGCTTTTGAAGTCCATTTATTACTTCTAAATCCAGTGCAGTCTATTTAGTCTTTCTTAATGCTGTCTGGTGAAACATTAATGAGGAGCTCACGCATAGTCATAGAATTTGTCTGATTACCTCATTAATTTTTAATGAGTTTGCTGCTTACACTTCAGGATAACATAACAGGAATTGGATAATGTAATTCTTTCAGGGTGGAGTGCCCCTAAATTTGGTTCTACATTATTAATCATGAAGGCTGAGGACATTAAAGAGGCTTTTGCCCATAAATTTGCCTAAATCTTTGACTGCATAATTTCATCTGTATGTTGTTCCCAGAAATTTCTTTTAATCAATGATTGTGGCTGAGAACATCCAATTTTCTTCAGAGTGAAGTCTTCAGAATTCAAAATCTGAGAAACTGAGCTTCATCGTAGGATTGAAACTTGAGCCCACCATTAAAGAAGCATTATAATCACATCAGTTTTCTTAAGAAGAAAAGCCCATCGTTATTTTAAATATCCATGTGTGGCTTCTAGAATCCAGAAAACATCTTTAATTCAATCTATTTCTGTACCTCAACCATCTAAGTTTATTATGCATTGTCTTAAAATTCTCATCTTATGGATTTGGAGCATAAAATGTCATTAACATGCTCCTAGTGTTGCAGCTATTGAAGAATCAAAGTCCCAGGGTAGCAGTGATTATAAGATTACTCAGCCAGTAAAAGTTTATTTTACAATCGGAAACATCTCAGTACAATAAAGATTGAATTAGTTGTTCTAGTCGATAAACCTAGAACTTCTGCATCCCAGCCCTTCTCTGAGATGGGTGGCAGCAAGTCTTTCCCAACAGAGCCAGAAGAGTCATGAAGTTCAGACTGTTACGAAGACTCCCATACAATCTGGACTCTACCCGTCCTAACTACCCCGGGGCCAGAAGACAGCCACAAGCTAATTTCTGCCCATGGGTGGGAGCTATAAATCAATTCAGGCTGTGTTCGTGTGTTTAGCATCGAATCAGTACAGGAGTATGATGAGGGTGTCCAATACTTCCCAGCCTTGGTGAATCCAGCCATCATTTCTCTCAGCCAAAACCAACTGGTCCGACTGCAAGCTGGAGTAATAAAGGCGCAGTGGGTGCTTCATGCACTGCTTTGCTGGGTGGCTTAGGAGAATTGCAATGAAGAAGGCAGTTGAGCAGGTCATGCAGATCCACGGGTGCCAGGGGCCTAACTAGGCATACCCTTTTGCTGCATCGATTGCAAAAATGGACACAGAAGTCAAGTGGCAATCTAAATATGGAACTTATTGCTAGTAAAGCTGGACTAGAATCTGGAAAAGTCAGACTTCCTGCTCTCCTTTCCTGAGATGCGCCCTGAGGGAGGGCCCTCTGCAGAGGACTCACCCTTGTGCTTGTCACTTGAGGTGAGGAATGTTTGTGTCCTGTGGGCAGGCTGGTTGAGAAAAGATGGATGCCAACAGCTAACACACTTCTAGAAATCTCACCATGGGAAGAAGTCAACAAAAGAGTGGGGGCAGAAGCTTCCATTAATGCCTCCAAGATCCTTGAAGTTCCTACCTTATGAGTCAAGGCTGGGAAGCCAGGAGGAGGAGAGCATGATCCCTACCTTCCCAAACATCTCATTGGGTAAATCTGTACCGTCTCTTGCCTTTGGTGACAAGGTTAAGGTTAGACCCAGAAATGATCAGGTGGTAAAGGAAGCTTGGAAATCATTTTGAACAGGGGTCCTCAACTCTGGCTGCACATGAGAATCACCTGAGGAGCTTTGAAGAAAACGTGACTAGGAACACCCAACCTAGAGGCGCTGATCTGATGGATCTAAAGTGCGGCTCAGACATCAGTATTTGCAGAGTCCCCGGCAGGGCCTCCAAATGTGTAGAAGGGTCTCTCCTTCTGACAGATGCAGCCTCAAGCCGAGGGCTGTGCTCTGGCTGTGCTCTGCCCCCCACTCCTCAGCAGGGCTTATATATATGTGTGTGTGTGTGTGTGTGTGTGTGTGTGTAAATGGCACACGTGTGCACAGAGGCCCTGCTCCTGGGGCCCTATCCATAGGTGTGGAAAGTAAAGCCCTGAGATGGATAGTCTGGAAATAGAAGAGCAACTGGATTGAGTAGAGCCACAAAACGATTGAGTAAGAAGCAACAAACCAGGGTTTGGGAAGGTGGGTGTTTGACCTCAGAGACGTCGCTGGCTGGTTCTCCGTGCCCTGCTTCCTAAAAAGTTAATGGGAGTGTTGAGTCTCTGTTCTAGCCCTCGGGAGCTCGAGAGCTGGTTTTGTCCCATCTAACCCAAGTACTACTGTGGGGAGGGTATTAGGCTAAGAACTGGTTTTCTAGTTCCAGAAGAGGTGGTAACAGCGGCTTTTCCTCCCTAAATATGTGTGGCCTGGCAGCCAGAGACCTTACATCCACAAAGCGAAGGTAAAGCAAAGCAAGCTTTGTTATTAACTCTCATCCTCCCAAGACGCAGTGGGAAGAAAGGAGAGGATCCCGGACCCAAGGCGGGGAGGGGCTGTGGGAGATGGGGCGTGGGGGTAAGGAGTACAGAATCTCACCACTCCTGGCAGGATTTGGGGGCTTGCTCATATGGGGCCGTTCTACTTCTTCAGGGTTCCTGGGGAAACTGGCTCCTTCTTTGGCTCAAGGAGACTGTAAACAGAACTTCACTCCTGTGGCAGATCTTAGTAAGCATAGAACTGGAAATTAGATGGTGGCTTAATTAGTGGTTCTCAAATTTTAGCATGCGGAAGAATGACTTAAAGGGAGTGTTAAAACCCAGATTGCTGACCTTCCACCCAGAGTTTCTGATTATTTGGTCTAAGATGGAGCCTGAGAGTTTGCTATTTATACCGGCCTGGGGACCGCACTTTGAGAACTGCTATTTTAGGCAATCTGGGAGCCACTCCGGTTTCCCTCTTATAAGAAAGGCAGTTGCAGTATCTTTGGGCTACTTATGTCCTGAAAACTTCGGATTCCATTTGTATTTTTTGTGAAAGATATGTCTGCACTTTAGATTTCATCAGGATTAATACACAGTGCTGTTAGCCAAAAATAAATTTGTCACTCCATTAAGCTACAAATACAAAGGGAAAAAAAAATCTCACAAAAGTTGACCTTTAGTTTGATAGATTAATATCACAGATAAAGATCACATTGAGATTTGTGTCTGCATGTCTTCTCTGATAGTTTGAAACGTTCCATATGGTGACTATTAGTATATATATGCCCTTTTCTGCACTTGTAGTCAGGAGACATTTTAACTTTTTGCATTGTGAATAATGCCTCAGTGAACATATTTAAGTATAATTATTTTCCCCCAGCATTTTGGATTGCAAACACAGCTACTGTCATACTGAGTGAAATTGTACTTCGTGCATACACTGTGTTAACCTGGGTTCTCCGGAGAAACAGAACCAATGGGATAGAAAAGGAGGTTTATTATCAGGAATTGGCTTTTGCAATAATGGAGACTGAGAATTCCCACAGTCTGCCATCTGCAAGTTGAAGACTCATGGTGTAATTCACTCAGCATATGAAGGCTTGGGAACCAGGAAAGCTGATGATGTCACTTCCAGTCTGAGGGCAGGGGAAGATGAATGACATATCCCAGCTCAAGCAATGACTCACGGGGAAAAGGGGCACATTCCTCTTTCTTCTGACTTTTGTTCTGTTGGGTCCTCAGCAGATTGGATGATGCCCAGCCATGTTGGGAGGGCCAGCTACTTTACTCAGTCCACCAATTCAAATGCTCATCTTATCCAAAATCACCCTCATAGACATACCCAGGAATAATGGTTAACCAGATATCTGGGCATCTCCTGATCCAGGCAGAGGACACAAAATAACTATCACATGCACATTTTTAAAAATTCTCTTCTAAGCAAATGGTTCTCATCATCCTCCAGCGTCCATTCCTGGAGCCTTGTTTGATTGTGACAATCTACATAGTTATTCATTCAAATAGTATTTATTGAGCATCTACTGTACTTCAGTGCTAGATGCTGGGCATAAAGTGGTGTCCAAAAACAATAATCTCCCCTGATTTTATGGAACTTACCAAAGATAAGAGAAAAAGATGAGAGAGAGAGAGACAGAGAGAGAGAGAGAGAGTTAGTTAGTTATTGGGATCAAATAATTGCAAACCATAATACCTGCTGTGAAGGAACAAATGAAGTGCTGAGTGGTCACCAAGGAAGGTCTCCCCAAGAAGTCATTTAAGCGGAAACTGAGGATAGGGAGTACCCAGCCATGCTGCTATAGATAGAACATCCCAGCTAAAGGAACTGCATATGCAAAGGCCCTGTGGTGAGCAACAGTTGCAGGCAGAGAATCTGAAGGATGAACAGTGCAGAGAGGCAGGATTTAGTAGTAAAATGCTCTGTAAGCCATTGGAAAAATTAAAAAAATAGGCTGTTATTTTCAGTGAAATTGATGGGTTTTAAGCAGGGGAGATATGTAATCAAATTTTTGTTTTAAGATTACTTTTGCTGAGTGCAGAATGGATTAGAGGAGGAAGTGTGGAAGTGGGGAGACCAATTAGAAGATCATTGTGGTGTCCAGGCAAATGATGATGAAAATTGGACTAAGGGGGTGTATGGAGATGGTGAGTAAAGGACAGCTGATGAGTAAAGGAAATGTATTTGGAGGTAAACTCTTGGAATTTCCTGATATGTGGGGATGAGTGAGTGAAGGAAAGGGAGGAATCAAGGATGACTCAGATTTCTGGCTTGAAAAATAGAGGGAGTAGTTATATAATTTACAGGCCTGGGTGGGACTTGGAAAGTCAGGAAAAGATTGTCCATGAGGCAAATGAAGTGGCTATTCCAGAGTGGTTTTCCAGGCGCCCCCTCCAAGGAAGCCTGCCAGGGGGAGATGTGGGAACAACACCCAGTGTTCTCCTCCTATCTCCATGATCTCTTTCCTTTGGAATTCTCCTGCAAATCAGGATACAGGCTACGATAGTCTCCCCAGTTACCTCTCATGACCACACATACCCCCTGTCTACTTTTTCTTGCTACTTCTGTAGCTCTTAGGGATTTTACTGTTAAGTACAAAGGGAAAACAGACAGATATTAAGAACTGTGAAGTTCCAACTCCTGGTTCCCTTCCTCCATTCAGTCATGGTAAATGGAAGTCCAGATGAGTCCTGTACTTTGAGATTTTACTTGGAGATTTCACTAACTTCTCCATCTTAAACCCTCTTGTCTTTGAACTTCCTCTTGGATATCAGCCCTGAGTCTGATAGACTGTTTCCTCCTGGAATATATATGTATATGTATATGTATATGTATATGTATATGTATATGTATATGTATATATTCATTTTTTAATATATATAAAATTTTAATTGACTTCAGAGAAAGGAAGAGGGAGAGAGAGAGAGAAACATCAGTGATGAGAGAGAATTATTAATCATTTATTGGCTGCCTCCTGCATGCCCCCTGCTGGGGATGGAGCCCACAACACGGGCATGTGCCCTGACAGTGAATTGAACTGTGACCACTTGGTTCATAGATTGATGCTCAACCACTGAGCCACACCGGTCAGGCCTCTCTCTTCTTAAATATGTGTATTATTTCCTAGAGCTGCCATAACATGTTGGCACAAACTGGGTGGCTTTACACAAAAGAAACTTATTCTCTCACAGTTCTCAAGACTAGAAGTCCCAACCTACGATGTTGGCAGGGCCATGTTCCCCACAGAGTCTCTATGGCAGGACCGTTCCTTGCCTCTTCCAGCGTCTGAGAGCCCCAGGTGTTCACTGACTAGTGATAGCATCACTCCAATCTAGCGTCCGTCTTCACATGGTGGTCTTCCCTCTGCGTCCGTCTGTGTCCAAATTTCTTTCCCTCTTATACCATAAAGCACCAGTTATATTGGATTAAGGACCTGCCCTATTCCAACATGGCCTCATTTTAACTTAACTAACTATATCTGCAATGACCCTATTTCCAAGTGACATCACATTTTGAGGGACTGGAAGGCCAGAGCTTCAACAGTCTTTTTGGGAGGGACACAATTTAACCCATAACAACTGTGCAATTTGCATTTCTTTTCATTACAGACCATGTGACATCTATCTTTAGAATTTTTCTACCTGCCACCCATAGCAGACCATGGTGGACTGGTGCCATCCTAGCCTGGTGGCCTCAGAAACTTCATGGGGTTCCAGAGGTGATATACCTGTATAGCTTACCTCACTGTGTCATATATAATTAGTGTACCTGATTATAATTTTTACAATAGTTTTATTGATTTCAGAGAGGAAGAGAGAGAGAGAGAGAGAGAGAGAGAAACATCAATAATGAGAGAGAATCATGGATCGGCTGCCTCCTACACGCCCCACATTGGGGACCAAGCCTGCAATCTGGGCTTATGCCCTGACTGAGAATCCAACTGTGACCTCCTGGTTCATAGGTCAATGCTTAACCACTGAGCCATGCCGGCTGGGCCATGCTCATAATTTTTAATATGAAAAAAATCATTGGACATGCTGAACGTTTGTGTCCGTCTGATCAGTGAATGTTTTCCATGTAGGCAGACTACATGAGACATCAAGTCATCAGACACTTGTTTGGAAAGAATGGAATAAGCTGGAGGTGTGGGGGTGGGAGACAGATTTATAATTTGGTG
The DNA here is from genome assembly GCF_000327345.1 of Myotis davidii. Taxonomy (NCBI): domain Eukaryota; kingdom Metazoa; phylum Chordata; class Mammalia; order Chiroptera; family Vespertilionidae; genus Myotis; species Myotis davidii. Next base: position 5,744,487 of record NW_006383012.1, on the reverse strand, counting down.
GCTTCCACCCAGGACTACATTAAAAAGGCAATTAGAAGGGCCCCATCTGTGATCAGTGCTTAGATGGCACTGCTAGTCTTGTCTCTGACAAGTGATTTCTACATCCTTGGCTGACCAAACCTTCCCCTGTCCCAATTATTTAGATACACATTAATATTTTCAATCTGATTAATGCCTCTTCTTACCGCCTTGGGAACCATTTGGTCCTGTTAGGTACTTACTAATCTCTGCTCCGATCCATTAGGAATCCATTCATAGTTTAACTCTGAGAAGGCAACTTCATCTCCATGATTTGGAGGGAAGCAGTGACAGCCACACTAAAGAGATTTTGTTTTTCTTCGGTTCCCTTGCCTTCAAAAGAGCAAAGAGAGGAGTATTCTGATGGATCAGAGGGAAAGGCGGTAGAGGCCCCAGGAAGGGGGCTACCTTGTTGGGAAAGTACACTACAAACCCTCAGGAATGTGGGGAGATGATAGAAAAACGCGAAGGAAATGAGAGACAAATGAGAATAAAATCCAACCTCGACTTGTAATTTTCTCCTTGAGCCAATTCTAACGGTATCCTCTAACTTTCACATCTCAGCTAGTGAAAACTGAGATGGCAATGACTTTTTCTTTTCCTTGTAAATCTGGGCTCAATTTGAGACAGAATATTAATGGCAAAAGGCTCAATATCTCATTACCAATCCCCCTGGGCATGTAGTCCCCAGAAAAGATAAATATTTGAATAGAAGATGATAATATGTATGATAATTTGTAGTCATCATTCCACATGCATTTTAATTGAGTCTTTTATTTTAAACTACTGCTTCTGAGTGAGATTTGCGGTAATTATATACATATATATTTTTTTGAATTCTGAACTCAGGATTTGAGGATCATTAAGCCCAAACACGCCTTTGAAAAAGACAGCCTTCCTTATTGACTTGCCCAGGAGAGGCAAAAAACAATGTCTAGGTTCTTTCCCTTTTTTCTTTCAGTTCATTGAGTAAATATAGATTGAGGCTTATACCAGTTTTTCCTCAAAATTTTGCTTGAAGGTGAACTTGAGGTCACCTTAAAAGCTATCAAACACTTATTGTCTTGGGAAACTTTCCCCACTTTCCTGTTTGAAATTCTGTCTTTGGGGGAGCCTTGACCTCCTTCTGACTTCTAATTAGCTTTTCTTCAATAACAAGGGTTCAGTGGGAAGTGAAGAGTCAGAGAGGTTGCCTGAGGCACGCAGGTTGCAGAAATAATGGTTCTATTCCTCTGAAGCAATTCCAGGGATTAATATTGTGGTCTTTAAAGTATTTTGGGCCTTGGCCAGTTTGCTCAGTGGTTAGAGTGTTGGCCAGGGTCATGGGTTTGATTCCTGATCTAGGACACATACTTTGGTTGCAGGTTCCTCAGCCCTGGTAGGGGCGTGTGCGGGAGGCAACCACTTGATGTATCTCTCTCACATTGATGCTTCTCTCTCTCTCCTTCCTCATCTCTCCTTTTCACCCTCTAGAAATCCATGGGGAAAATATCCTCGGGTGAGGATTAAAAACAAAAAGAGCAGAGAGAACCAAGCCTCCCAAAGAAGGTATTGATATATAGGAGCAGACACAATTCCTAGGTGCATCATTGGTGGATGTCTGTGGACCCATGCACCTGCAGGCTCACGGATTTGTCTTTATTAAAGACAGTTCTCACCAGATGAGTCATTCTTAACATGGACTCTCATAGACAGCTTGTTAGAGGGATCTTCAGATCCCTGCGGTCGGTGCATCCTGGAGCCAAGTACTTTTCCATTAGCTGGAGAAATTTCCTCCAGTGGAAAGGGAATCTTCCACTCACTTGGACACGGGGTAAGGGTGACTGGCAGAAGATGCTCTGTCTCAAAAGTCTCCATTCCAAAAGAAGTTCTTTTCTCTATTTCACATTGTTCAAAAACCCAGTCAAGTAACTTTGAAAAAAATAGTCTGTTCTCAAAGGTAAATTTGTTTATCTGTTGATTCATTCAACAGATATTTGCATGGTATGAGTGTGTATGTGCCAAGAAAAGATACTAGGTTTAAAGTATAACTATAATTCTCATAGCGCTCATATTCTAGTGACTAAGATGAATAACAAGCAAAGAAAGACACAGGTAGTTTCCAATAATGTTGGGTTTTTTAAAAAGAGAGAGAGAGGAATAGGATAATTAGAGGGAAACTGGGGGAAAAAACTTTATATATGTAGGGCTTCCCTGAGGAAGTGATGTTTTATGCTATAACTGGAAAGATGAGAAGGAGGTGGTTATAAGTGAAGGAAGAGTCTTGATAGGGGCTATTAAGAGCAAAGATCTTGAAGCCAGAAAGAGCAGAAATGAAATTTTTAGAACATAAAAAAAAAAAAACCACCCGGCATGTCTGACCGAATGTTAGATGAGAATAGAGAAGCCGATGGGAGTTTTATTGTGGGAGACCAGGAAACCTGAAGACTGCAGCCCAGAGTTTGGACTTTTCTAAGGCAATTGGGGGATTTCAAGCATGTGAGTCACACGGTTTGACTGAAAGCTGGTCTGTTCAATGAATTTATTCAGTGACCAAAACCTTGTTTTTTTAAAGTCATTTATAATGTTTAGAGCAACACATATTACCAGCCTATTTTTGCAGCATCTCCAATTGAGTACACTAGTTATAACAGCTTGTGAAGATTACTGTGATGTTTTTTATTACTGGTTCTGTGTTTTTTTATATTTTTATTTGTTTATAAGGGAACGTTTGTTTAGAGCATCACAGAGGTAAAAAAAGGAAAAAAAAAGTGAGCCAGTTGGGCTGTGTGGGCTCAGGAAATAAGTTACAGAGGTAAAAGAAGGACTCTTGGAGATTAGGAGAGAGAAAGGCAAATGTAGCTGTGCTTGGAGGGCGAGGAGGGGAGGAAAGGCACGGATGGGTGTGCTCCAGAGGGGGAAAGTGTGCGGACTGATCTGTTTTGTCTCCATAGCATGATGTTAAGGAATGGTCAGATAGCTAGCCACTCTGGATTATAGAGTGGTTTAGTCTCCTATGAATACATTTAATATCAAAAATCAACTCTAAACAACACCTTAACATTTCAATGAGGAATTTTTATGTTCTTACTGTTTTCTAGTTCTTTTTAATGTCATTTTTAAAGCATAATTTTCTGTGTTTTAATATTTTAGCACTTTTAAGATACTGTCTCCATATTTTCAAGTAACAAATCAATGTTTGTTATTTTTAGCTATGCATAACTCTAATTTATTATGGGATAGGATTGTTCTTGTCACTTTCTGGTTCATTCTTTAATTTAGCCTATTTAGAAATTTTTAACCCTTTTAAAAATTCTTTCTTTACAATTTCATGTTTATAGTTAAGGTATCTCAAGTGTGAAGTATTAATCATACAGAACATTATGCTAACTCCTTCCAGGAATTCTTTCCACTAATTTGAGTTATTTTCATTTTTCAGATTGAAAAAAAGACTTTCTGCAAACTGCTACCCAGTTTATGTATACTGTTTTTCCTAGTTAGAAATAAAAAAATTAGCATTTAATACATGGCAAGATTATATAATCTATTCCTCATTTATTTGGGATCCTCTTTAATTTAATGTTAATTTAATATTTGAACAGTAGAATATTGAATAAATTTAAAAAACACATTTTTTGATAAATCAATAAATTCGATACATTTATTTAAACTTGTTCAGTTGGTAAATTGTCATCGGATGAATTGAATTTCTGTAAACTAGCATTTTGCAAATTGATTTTCAGGCAATTCACCCAAAAGTGATTCAACTTTCATTAAAGAAGAAAGAACACTGGCATAAATGTAGAAAATGTATATTGAATGCAAACCTCTACCTTTTGAGTAAAGCACAACCTGCTTAGAGAAATCAATTGTTACTTTTTAAAGCTTCCAATCATCAAAGTTTCAGAAAATCTTGAAGTTCACTTTCAACCAGGCATCTCTTTGTACATAGTTTTATCAAACCTCTAAAATGTCATTATTTTCTGCTAGACTTTTAGGGCAGACTTTTCAAATGCTCACCTTTCATAAATAATTCTTTACCAGGATGAAAACTCAATTACTAAGGAGGACAGACAGCTTCAATACAACAGAGACATACATTTGTTAGTGCTTCTCATTAAATGTCTTCCTGGATTGTTTTCTCCAAGAAAGTTCCTGGCATTCTACCGGATGAGTACCCAACATGATGTTACAATTGTGGGATTTTATGATTTAAAAGTAATTTAAAAATCAATCCCCTTTGCCATTTACTCTAAAAGACACTCACTCACTTTGTATTGTTTTAAAATGTGGTCAAGTGGGAAAGAAAAGCTTTCCTTGGCCCCCAGCATCCTCCAAGTCAGAGGTTATATCTTCCTTTCACTCAAGTTCCATTTTATGAGAATGGCAACTATTTTTGATATGTCTTTGCTTTTTTCCCTTTTTTTTCTCTCTCTCCCTTTCTGAAACAATGCTACAAAGCTGCTTTTGAATTGTTGTCCACCATCTATTCCTCATCTTGCTCAAATACTTCTATATTTTCTTATTTTTGTCTTTATTTCACTTTTCTACACCGTCCAGCAGGCAGTGTAAAAATTAAAATTAAAATGAGTGTATTGTTAAAAGTATGAGCAGTATCAATTCTACAGAAAAAGCAAATGAGCTTGAAATCCCAGCACCCCTTCCCATCTCAAGATAAAGCAGAATAACAAACAACTGAGTTAGAGATATTTTTGCTTAGAAGACAAACATGTCCTCTAAATGGGTAACTTCAAATTTCTCATTATTGTTTTTACAATACGATTTGGGCAAAACCGGGTTTTTGTTGTTGTGCTATTTAATGAATGAGTTTACTGGTTCAGTGGTAGGCATGCTAAACAATGGCCTCCCTAAGGATGTCCATGTCCCGGTTCCCAGAACCTGTGAATTTGAATCTTACATGGCAAAGGGATTTTGCAGGTGTGATTAAGTTAAGGCGTCTGGGATGGGGAGATTCTTTTGGATTATCTAGCTGGGCCTAAGGTAATAACAGGGATCCTTGTGAGAGAAAAACCAAACTCCAAGAGGAGATTCGTGATGATGAAAGCAGAGGTTGGAGTGATGGCATCTCTGGAACAGGGTCGTGAGCCAAGGAATGCAAATGGCTTTTAGTAACTGGAAAAGTCAAGGAAGAGGATCTCCCCGCCCCCAGGGCCTCCGGAAGGAATGCAGCCCTGTTGACCTGTTAGTTACTTCTGCCCTCCAGACTGTGAGATAATAACTTTGTGGTTTCGAGCCTTAGAAAACTAATACCACTGGAATGCAAAAGGGACTTTCAAATTGGAATTCTTTTAAATGGGCAATATCTCTTTTAAAAAATAGTTTTACTTACCTTTTTTTTTTTTTGGATGACATAACATCAACTCCTCCATAGTTATTCCTTATTATTTCTCTTCCTTTTGGGAATTTTGGCTCCCAAGAGAAACAGTACAATCTTCGGACAGCTGAGCAGAGTTAGGTAAACTCTGTAAAACTTCCCAAGCACTGGCCCAGAGCTCAAGTATGTAAAAGGCCCAAGACCTCAGGTAATAGTGGACGTGAGGACTCAGATGATGTCATTAGGCTGCTTTCTGTCCTCATCTCTCAAGCCAGCTGTCTTTCCTGTGTCAGGCATTAGGCCACAGAGCTCCAAGATACATCCGTTTAATTAGCTTCGGAGGAAGGCGTATCCTGAGGAAGGAGAACTCAGGATAACTGTGGCAGGAAGGTCAGGAGGACTCTGATTGACCAGCTTCGGCCAATCGCTGAGGCCAGGGAGACGCCATGCTCTGATTGGCTAGTTGGGGAGATGTGCCTACATTACCCCTGTGGCAGGAAGTTGGGTCAGCCCAACAAAAGGGAGAGTTAAAACATTAACTCTCAGTGAAAAGGGAGAGTTAAAACATTAATTATCAATGAAACTCAGAGATTTCCATGTAATTATGGGAGGGGGAGAGACAGGGAGAGGAGAATAGGAGGCCTTGAATTTTTATAACTTCTAATTCTTAGATATAATTCTTCATGAGACCTAGCTACATTACCTGTCCTTGCTTTCCACAAGATACTCTGCTAGGCTCCCAATAAACTCTGCCCTTTCCTTAAGTTAAGAGTATTTATATCCTTGGCATTCAAATGGTTCCTGATGAAGAAAGATCAAAGTAACGCATCCTTAATGAACGAATGTACAAGGTAATGTTGTATTGACAGTACAGCCATGCCTTGTTTAGCGATGAGGATATGTTCTGTGAAATGCATCGGAAGGTGATTTCGTCATTGTGCAAGCTCCATACAGTGCACTTCCACTAACTTGGATGGTACAGCCTACTGGTGAGTTTCAACCCATGGACGCCTGCTCTGGCCCTTGGTCCCTGTCTTGAGCTCTTTTCCTGGTCCCACATCTTTATCCTCCCAGTTCGTGTGAAGATAAAGAGAAACAGAGGGAAGGGAAGGGAGTTTGTGTGCACAAGTGTGTACATGTGCATGTGTGGGCGGGCAGAGGACGGAGGCTTCCGGCCTCCCCATTCCCACAGGCAGCTGGCTGAGCCTCTATTTAAACCACCCAGAACTAGCAGAAAATTCAACATCGTAGTAGTCAAGGCCAGCCTTTTATTTCAGCATTGCAAACCTTTTGCTTTTAATCCATTATAATCCTATGGGACCACTAGCGTACATGTGGCTGCCACTGACCTAAACGTCCTAAGGCAGTGCACGACTGTAGTACTACTGATACCTTTGGCGGGATCCTTTCTCCAGTAATAGCCCCCTGGTTTTCTTTGGGGCAACACTCTCAGTACCTGCGTTTTTGGTGGGCCTGGCCAAACCGAAGTTCCGGGGTGGGACATGTGACTCAGGCCATGCCAATCATTATATCACCCCCTTGGCCACAGTTCTGGGTTGGGCAGGTGATAGAAGGCCAGGGATTTTTATGGTAACTGCTGAGAGAGATTCTTTCTGCTGAACTTGGAGCTATGTGAGGATATAAGACAGTGATGGCGAACCTTTTGAGCTCGGTGTGTCAGCATTTTGAAAAACCCTAACTTAACTCTGGCGCCGGGTCACATATAGAAATTTTTTTATATTTGCAACCATAGTAAAACAAAGACTTATATTTTTGATATTTATTTTATATATTTAAATGCCATTTAACAAAGAAAAATCAACCAAAAAATGCACATGTCATAGGTTCACCATCACTGATCTAGGAGGAGATATAAGAGAACTCTGAAGAATTCTTTGGTTTTCGGGGGGTCAGGGAGAGTACCCAAGAAAAGAACAAACTTGGAAGGTAGGCTGGGATTCAGACCTCCTGGTAGGGTTGGGGAGTGATGCCTGTTGCCCACTGGATGGTGGAGAAGCTTGCTGAGTTCCTCCAGGCTAGAGCTGGTTACCAGCTGGTGGGCTGAGGCTGGTGAGTCAGGAACCATGGGCCTCTCCCCACAGTACCAGCAAAGCTTGCAGGAATCTCAGTGTCCCTAGTGTCCTGCATGCATGCATGCCATTGGCAGCCATGCCATAGGAGCAAGAAGAAAAGACTAATTACTGGAACCAGGGAAAGGAGCCCCTGTCCCTACCTTCATTGTCCCTACTGCACTCTCTACTGACAACGTTTTACATCGTGCCAGCCGGCAAAGGAGAAGCATTCATGTTGTGATACTGCGTCCAGCTCTAGCATCACAAAGCATGGCCATGAAGGGTGGATTTGGAGCTGAAACATAATAATAAATTGATGACTGACATGATTATCTCTGTTTTACAAGTGAGAAAACAGAGGATGAAGGATGTGCCTCATGTCACCTGCTAACAAGAGGCCGGGTCTCAGGTGCTCAGAGACTCAGATCCGAACGCTCCTTTCTGCTCCCCTAGCTGTGGTAGTTTGGGGAGACAGGAGAGACGTGGGCCTGAATTCTAACATTGACTCACGGTGGGGCCTTGGGCAACTCACTTACATACTCTGAGCCTCAGTCTTCTCAGCTGTAAAGCCAGGGTAATAGTCCCCACCTCACAGGAGGAGAATGAGAATTGAACGAATGGTCTATGAAACACTATGTAAACTGTGGCAGATTCTACAAAGGTGAGGTAGCGTTGTTAAGGATTGTACAGACTCTCCATTTACTGCTTACCCACTGCAAATTTTGATTAATTCCTTAGCACCTCATAGCATATGAAGAATGGCCTGTATTACGTGGAGTTGCTGCCGCTCAGGCAGCAAACGGGGTAAATTCTAAAACCAGCAGGAAACGCAGAGCACGTGGGCATAGTCTGGTGTGGGGGATATTGATAGAGCTCTTTGTACCAGTAATCTCTGATTCTCAATTATTTTTGCCAAATATTTCTTTCAAGTCATTTTGGGAAATGGCTCACTGCCTTTTTCTATTTCATTACATCTAAGAACCTCATTAAGTCAAACTATCAGTGCTACATTGTCAGCAGGCAGAAACTGGAGAAAATCCTCCTTCAGTGTTTGATCATGAAACCCTTTCTAACAAACCCAAGACAAACACATTTCCCTCCTACTGCCTATTCATGCGAGATTAACTATTGTGTCTGTTCACAATATTCAATCATCATTTCTCACCCATTTACTAGTAAGGCCTGCTTGAATGAATTAGGAAATGGAGACCAGCAGGCTCCAGTGTGGCTTTCCACGTTCTCGGCACTAGAAATATGGCTTAATAAAATGCAATTAGGACATTGACACAATTTATACTCAAGAAAAGAAGCAGCTAATGCTCTCTCCCTCCAACATAAAGAAAAAGATAGTAGGGCCCGGCTGGCGTGGCTCAGTGGTTGAGCATTGACCTGTGAACCAGGAGGTCATGGTTGATTCCCAGTCAGGACACATGACTGGGTTGCGGGCTCGATCCCCAGTGTGGGACATGCAGGAGGTAGCCGGTCAATGATTCTCTCTCATCGTTGATGTTTGTATCTCTCTCTCTCTCTCTTCCTTCCTCTCTGAAATCAATACATATATGTATTAAAGATACATATATATGTATTAAAGATAGTAAGGCAAATTAAAATATTTTCTACTCTTAGTACCCAGTCCAGGCTGTTCCTACTTTTTATTGTTCTACATTACATCAGCCCTGCCTAACAAACACCTGTACTTCCTGCTTTTACTGGCTACGTTGATGGTCCCCACTAATAATAAGCAGTTGAATGTGTTTGATGAGAAAAACACAATTTCAGATGCTCATTGCAATTTATGAAAATGTTCTTTTCCACATGGTTTTCAGAGAAGTATTACTTCACTAAAGTTGGACCACTCTCCTAGTATCTGAGTGCCAAATTTGGCGTCTGGAGCATAGAGGCACACAACAAATATTTGTTGAATGTAGGCCTTTGGATTCATATCATGGCCTGCTTCACCCATGAAGGAGCCTTACAAGGACTCATGAAGTGGTCCTAAACTTTCCAGGTGATGTTTCAAATGGACTGGCTGAGTGCTATAATGCTGAAGCAAGATTTTCTTTTTTAGAAACAGCCTTCCTCCCTCATTATAGAAGTGATAAGTGGTCATCACAAATTACTTTTAATAAAGAAATAAAGGAGATGAAAATTACCCACATACTCAAATTCCAGATGTAACCACTTTTAACATTTTGGTTTATTTTCTTCCCAGTTTCCCTCTCTCTCTCCACACCCACACCCCTTTCTTTCTCTGTCTCTCTGATCAGGATCATGCAATACTCAGTCTTGTATTTAGCTTTCTCACATAGTGTATTTTGTTTACTTTTATTTGTCATATAGTCCTTGAAAATTAAATTTTAATGAATTCATGATATTTCATGTCTGTACGTGTGTGTCTGTTCCTAAGTGTGTCTATACATAGATACAGACACACATGTACACACACAGAGCTAAACTTACCACTCACTGTAATGAGAGAGAGACATGCTGGTCAGCCACAGTCTCCTCAAGCAGAACAGACTGATACTTTTATAGAGGGTTTGGGGAAATGTGAAGTTGAGGGATTGGCAGGTTTTTGGGGAGGGGGAATGTAGGTTGACATCAACTGTAGAAATGTGGTTATTCTAGTGAGATTGCTGTTGACTTGTCGGCATTGAGAAACATGTTTATTGGACTAACTCCATCCCTGAATGGCTGACTTTGGGACGTAAGACTGCCAGTTATTGATTGGTTTGCTAAGCATATTCACTGAAAGGAGTTGCATTGAGTGATAGAAAGGGTTTAAAGTTGGTCTAGTGATACTTGTTACCATGATCACAGAACAGCCAACAATTTCCTAGGAATATGAGAAATGTTTGCACTCTCAATACCATACTTGATTAATCATTCTCCCATGGAGGGATAACTGGATTATTTACAGTTTTCCTATTGTTATCAATAATGCTGTAGTGACGATCCTAACTGATCTTTGAGCTCATTTCTGATTATTTTCTTAGGAAAGATTCCTAGAAGTGGATTGTTGAGTCAACAGAGGATTTTTGTTTAATTTTATAAAAGTAATACAGGTTCATTGCAGAACATTTAGGAAATGTAGATGCATTAAAAAGAGAAAATTAAAATCATCTATAAGCCACCCCCCGTTTAATGTTTAGTGCTTATCCTTCTGGTCTACTTTCTGTACTGCTGGGCACCTACACAACAAACACCAGTGAGATATCTGGGGGTACCTTTTTCAGTTGGCTTCCTTCCCTTAATTAATGAACTCTTGTCATATAGTCTCATTTAATGGCTGAATAATAATGTGTGTATTTATATCTGTATGTTTAACTTTTTTCTGTTGTTGGATATCCAGGTCTCCTTTCCTTTCCTTTTTTTTTTTTTGTTTGTTCATGTTTCTGCACCTATCTTCCTGCTTTTAAAATGAATTTATTATAATTTGAATTATTATATTATTTTTAAGTGCTATTGTAAGTAATGACTGATTGCACATATTTGTACCTAAATGTTTGCACATTCTTATGTTTGTAGTATTAGGATAGATTTATAGAATTTGAATTTCTGGGTTAAGGAGTAGGGCAAACTTTTAAGACTTTTGATAAACATGCTGTAAAAATAGTCTCCAGCGAGGTTTTAAAATTTAGGCTGCCATCAGTAGAACATGTGAATGTTTATTTTGCTTCACCCTTTGAAATACTTTTTGTTTCAATATTTTTCTGCTCTTTGCCAGTTTTATAGAAATAATTATTATCACATTGCTATACTAATTTGTATTTCATGGATGTTTTTCTATCAACTTTTTGTTCCAAAACTATGCTCCTTTTTGTAGGCAGGCTTATATTTTCATATGTGATTGTTAAAACATTTTATATAAATACTAGAGGCCCGGTGCACAAAATTTGTGCATGGGGTGGGAGGAGCAGGGTCCCTCAGCCTGGCCTATACCCACCCTCTCACAGTTAGGGATCCCTCTCACAATCCGAGACCGCTGGCTCCTAACCGCTTTCCTGCCTGCCTGCCTGATTGCCCATAACCCCTCTGCCTGTGCCTGATTGCCTGATTGCCCCTAACCCCTCTGCCTGCCTGCCTGATTGCCTCTAACTACACACCTGCCTGCCTGATCTCCCCTAACTACTTGCTTGCCTGCCTGCCTGATCACCCCTAACTGCCCCTGCCTTGGCCCCCACCACCACAGCTTCATCTGGAAGGAAGTCCGGAAGTTTGTTTGGCTGTCCGGTCTAATTAGCATATTATGCTTTTATTATTATAGATATTCACCCTTGTAGCATCTCAGATATCTTATAACTTGCTTTATGTTTTATTTTTAGTATTTACAATCTCCTTACAATGGGAAATTTCAAATTTATTATATTCTGTATATGACATAGACAGAATAATATAATGAACCCCTATGAATTCATTAGCAGTTTCAATGATTATCAGGGTCCATCTTATGTAAAACTAGAAGGTAGCATCTACTTTGCGGGGTTATTTATTCAAAAACTGAATGAGATCAGGTGCGTTCAGGGTGGTATGGCCTTAGACGCTGGAGGCGACAAACTGATGAGATAAAGCCTACGATAACACCTCATGCCATACTTGGTCCACTGTAGACACTCAGTGCTGCTTTTCTTTCCTCCCGAGAAAACGTGAAAGGGCACTTTATAGGTAAAAACAAAATAAGTCTTTACTGAGCCTCTGCTATCACAGACCTTTGGAGAGTTACTTCACCTCTTTATGTTGCAGTTTCCTCATCTGTGAAATGGGGATAATAATAATAATAATAACAATCCCAGAGAGTTGTTTTGAAAATTAAATCGTTTATGTGATGTGCCTGGAATAATGCTACGCTTAGTAGGTGTTGGTGGTTCCTCCTGTTTTGTAGTTATTTTTATTTGATCAAGACACTGCATTAAACATCTAGGATGGTTTATACCACTGCCATCAAGAAAAGTGTGGTCTCCAACCCCCGAATGGGACCCTGTGCATGCCACCCTTTTATGTTGCTAGGAAGGGTTTCTTTGACGACCAACGATGACAGGTAAAGGATCAGGATACAGAAAGGCCCGAGGTACCCAATGCACCAGGAAAGCCAAGCTCGGTGATTTCCCTGCACTCTCTTTGCCACACATTATATTTGGGCCTTAGTTGAGGGAGTGCCTGGGTCTTGCAATACTCACAGCTCCAGGAGAGAAAAGTGAGGGAGGATTATTCCTCTTATTCCTAAGGGAGCTTCCGAAGGTGCATCAATACAATTAGTGTAAAGGCAACAAAACCAGACTAATTAAGTGTTGTAAACAGTGGGGGGAGTAGGAACGGCGTGAATTGTGATTGCGTCTGAGACAGGATCGCGGCCCAGCTGCTTAATTCTGCCTTGGCTTTCTTGGCATAAAAATTTCTAGTGTCAACGAGCTGGCACATCAACACCCAACATCATTAGTTAATATTGACTAAGTGTTCACAGTCTGTTGGGTACTGCAGAGCAAGAACAATCCCTAGCATTGAGAAGAAAACAGGACTGAGAAAAAAGGCCACTCACTATCTTTTCATGTCCATTTCCCCCAGAAAGGGGAAGATGGGAAGCTGTGGGAGTTACTTAGAACAGCGGTTCTCAACCTGTGGGTCGCGACCCCTTTGGCGGTCGAACGGCCCTTTCACAGGGGTCGCCTAAGACCATCCTGTATATCAGATATTTACATGACGATTCATCACAGTAGCAACATTACAGTTATGAAGGAGCAACGAAAATAATTTTATGGTTGGGTCACAACACGAGGAACTGTATTTAAAGGGCTGGAAGGTTGAGAACCACTGACTTAGAGGCATTCTTATCGGGGCGTGGAAATGATCAACATGATGATAATGGCAGGTAACATTTATTGAGCTCTCCATGCAGCAGGTACTGTCCCCGCACGTCACACATATTGGGTTATTTTGTGCAGGTGATTAATCCTCATTCCCTAATGAATGGGGCTAACATTGATTCAGCACTTAGGAAGCCTCTGGCACCGTTCTATGTTCTTTTATACACACTCTCATTAAATCCCTAAATATTCAACTGACTCCCCACCGCCACCATTTTTTTTTTTTTTTTTTTTTTTTTTTAGCTGAAGAAAAACAAGTTCAGAAAGTATGTTATATGGTGAGATCTCAGCACTGATAAGTTGCAGATTAGTGGTCTCAGCTCAGTTTTGCCTGGTCCCCAAAAGTCATGCCCTTTTTTAAATCACAATATGTCCCTCTGATAACATAGAACAACAAGCCTCAAAGTTGATGCCTTTCATGGACATTAACTTTTGGTCCAGAGAATATCTCCTTCCTTCTGGGATCATTTGAGCCATGTGGAAGCTGCCATCTTTATTCAGATCCTACCTTGTCATATCATGTACTTTCCCATAAATCAGCTTGGTTCTTAAGTTACTTCAACTTGAGTTTTTGCCACTTGTATCCTGATGTATCCCGATTCCACCACCACCGCAGTGATGGGGCAAGGCATGAATTCATTCTCGGCATAGCACCGAGCGTGGTGGATGCATTGCTGTGCACAGGATGCAGCTGTAATCACATGGGTCTTCGTCTCTGAAAGATGAGAACCAGTCTCTGGAAGAGTGATTTGCCCTGTAGCATAAGAAAGTCTATTGAGTAGTATGTGAAGCTGCGATGGAATATTACATTTGTTTTCATTCAGTACAGACCAATCAGATGCCTTCATTGTTTTTATTCTCAAGTAGTGGGCAGAATCAAAATTGTTTAATAGTAAGTAATTGGGGTTGTAGGGGGAGTAGGTTGGGGAGGATGTTCTAAAACAGCATGATTTCTTGAGGTCAAGGAATGACGCTGTCAATGAGAGGGTAAGACCCATAGGTGCACAGAGGTGAGAAGGAGTGGGCAGAGCCACTCTACAGCTTAGCTATTGCTTGGTTGTGTTCCAAAAGTCCCTTGGAAAATTGATTGTGTAAAACTTGGAACGTTTCCCCATAGGAAGAAGGTTATACAGGGTCCTGCTATTCCAGCTATCATCTACAGAAACTATTTAACTCTGTAACATCACAAAATGACCCCAAGTCCTGAACCTCCAAGGCCTTCGCCAGTGTGGCCTCTGCTCTCCTTCCCAACCTCTCAACTCCCCTCCTTCCTTTGTCCGCCAGTGGCATCTCACTGGACTTCCTTCGTGCCTCCAGTGCTCCGGCTGTCACGAGTCTTCCATCCTTCCTCATCCTTCTCCCAGACGGCTCTCTTCTGCCCCATCTCCACCTTGCACCTCCACCAACCCTCTCTCATCCTGTGGGTCCAGCTTAAATATGTGTTTTCTGGCGCTCAGACCAAACGCTGCTACAGCATCTCCTGGCATGTGTTTTGTAGCCTCCACTGCACCAGTAGGAATTCATTTCCTGTCTGTCTCCTCTCTCCTCCCTCCGAGCCCTTGCCCTCATCTGTAAGACAGAGTGTGTCCCATGTGGGGCTGTTAGGAGGACAGAAGAAGATAATGCAAGCAAAGAGCATGGCACATAGTAGGCTCTCCAACCATGTGAGCTCCTGTCCCGGAAAAGAACAGAGTTGCTGGGAGCCGGGTTGCCTTGTCCTCCGCTGAGAGGTGCCGGCATGAGGCCACTGCTGAGGTTGCTCTGGCTTCCGGAGGTGATGAGCACTTGCTGCCCATGAAGCTGCTCGGAAAAAGCCCACGAGCATCTCTTGCGTTCACGGGTGAGCAGACCTGCGCACACAGCAGCACACGGTGCCAATGTGGGTCAGCAAGCCTTAGCTCGCTGCTCATGTTGAGGCCAAACAGGATGAACCGCAAGCTGCGTCATTAAACAAAAGCCATTACAAACAAATAAGCAAAGTACATACACACACACACACACTCTCACACACACACTCTCACATACACACACACACACACGAGTATGATGTCATGATTAGGTCTTGACTGTCTTAGAAATGGATTAGCCATTACATTAAACCTACAAACAAACAATGTCATGTTTGGTCCTTGCAAGGAGAGGGAGGTTGTATGTGTGTGTCTGTGCCTGTCTGCTGTGTCTATCTCTGCATACATGTGTGTGAACATGTATGAGTGTGTGTGTGTGTGTGCGCGCGTGTGTGTAGCAGGGCTCTGAGATGCCCTAGAATAGTCCTTTTGGCAGACCCACGGGGCCAGCCATCCTTGAAATGTCCGATCTTCCTCGTGCCTCCTGCAGAGGCTCTACAGATGACAAGAGGCTGTCAGACTGAATTAGTGACTCTGCTAACCCCGTTTCCGTGGCTAAATGACTGGGACAAAAGATCTCTGGCGTTTCTTACATCCTGGCAGGCTTTTTACAAATATTTATGACCAGGAGGCAACATGGTAAGACTGCGGGTTTGGAGAGCTGTGCCCAAGACCCCGGAGGGAGCTGCCACTGGCCAGCCGGTGATCTGGGGGTCGTCTCCCTTACTGTCTCTTCGTCTCCTCTCTTTATCTGCAAAAAAGTAGCTCGAGAAGCCCTGCCTACCTCATAGGGTGATGGCACGGAGCCACGGTGTAATCAGTGTCTCAGCCCCTGGAAAAACGACAGGCAAACAACTGGGATTGTTTTTCAAATATTGTTCCAATCTATCTTCCTTACCCTGGAAGGCTTTTGGAAGGCTCTCTAAGAGCCTGTGACCTAGTAATCAACTTGTATTTATTTGTGGGGAAGCTTCTGTAAATCAAAGGCATCAGAAGGGACTGGGCCGCGGAAAGCATTTCCGCTCACTGGGAAAATGAGCTTCAGGCCCAGCAGGGCGAGCTGGAGGCCGAGGACATTCAGGCCCGTGGACCTCACTCGGTGCCCACGTTGGTTCAGGCACAATGACCGTTGGAAGTCTCCACGCCACCCTCCAGCCGGCAGTCAAGTCTAGCAGGCGAGTGGCCTGCGGTTGTTTGCAGGGATTTGGGTTATTTTTACACTCCAGTTTCCCTGGTCCCTGTAAGCATGGTACTTCCATAGAATAGTTGACGTGGTCGTGTCCAGAAATAAAGTCCGCTTTGCCGCTACTGCAAGGAAGGGAAGATGGGTTGACGGAAATGTGCGAGCAAAGGAGGCCTTTGTCTTGTCTCTGAAACAGAGCCTTCTGTGGTGCCTCCCGGAGGCCTGTCTGATGCCTACACACTCAGTCACCAGCGCACTGCCTGCCCAGCGATGTGCTCAGTGGTTGAGCATCAACCTATGAACCAGGAGGTCACAGTTCAATTCCTGGCCAGGGCATATGTCCAGGTGGCAGGCTTGATCCCCAGTGGGGGCAAACAGGGAGCAGCCTATCAATGATTCCCTCTCATCATTGATTTTTCTCTCTCTCTCCCTCTCCCTTTCTCTCCGAGATCAATAAGAATCTACCAGTATATTAAAAACAATACAGACACCTGACCCCACTCTAGGACCAAGGTACCAATATTCCAGATCTACAGGCTGAGAGGTACAGTGACAGTTTGTTAAGGTAGACCTGACTTTGAACTCAGGCAGCCAAAGACTTCGCTGTCTGCACAAGGCCAGGAAACCTCAGGCAGCCCCGATCATAGAATGACCTGGTTTTAGTGTAGCATCAGACAACTCTCATGAAATTGGGCTTCGATTGTCTCCAAGAAACCCCGAAAAGCCTTTCATCCCCATTTTACCTCTAAGGAAGGGGCGTAGGCAACTGTGTTTCTATCAAGCCCCTTGGGTCATTCAGTTGCCCAGTGAGGCCCAAGCAACAGTGGATGGGAGCTTTCCCTCGGACCACAGTGCTCAAAGGACCCTTGGCAATGGCTTGGTGAAGTCCAGGGCTCAGCCTGCAGGGCTCCGGGATGACTGACACTTGACCTCCTGCAAGCCAGTGTCCTTGAAATGTGCACCCCACACCAGGTGTGGGGTGGGAAAGACTTTCCCTCCACTGTCTGCAGCGAATCTGCTCTTGACCCTAACTTGCAAACTTTGCTCTGCAACCATGTGTTGTTTGATTCCATTTGTAGGAACAGCCAGGAATAGCTGTAAGCACCTTTCCAGAAAAATGTTAATGCCCCAGTGTGTGTGTGTGTGTGTGTGTGTGTGAGAGAGAGAGAGAGAGAGAGAGAGAGGAGAGAGAGAGAGAGAGAGAGAGAGAGTTCGCATTCCATATGGATTCATTTGCCAATACCCTAGTCTAGCTCAGGTATAACTGCATTTTATAGGTGAGATCAGGTCCCTTCTCTAGTCTTGCTTTGGGGGCTTACCTGAGTCAAGTCTCAGGGGAAGGAGGTAAAATGGGATGAAGGGCTTTGCTGGGTTTCTTGGAGACACTTGAAGCCCAATTTCATGAGAGCTCTTCATGTCTGATGCTACGCTATGATCTGGGCTGCCTGAGGTTTCCTGGCCTTGTGGAGACAGTGAGGGCTTTGGGTCCTGAGTTCAAAGTCAGGTCTACCTTAAAGAACTGTTACTGTACCTCGCAGCCTGTAGATCTGGAATATTGATACCTTGGCCCTAGAGTGATTCTGAAGAGTAAGTGAAATAACAACTGTAGCGAACCTGGCACATACTATCTGCTCAGTAAAAAGTAGCAATAGCCCTAGCTATTTGGATCAGTGGAGAAAGCATCGGCTTGTGAACTGAAGGGTCCCAGGTTCTATTCCAGTCAAGGGCACATGCTCAGGTTGCAGCTTGACCCCAGTAGGGGCGTGCAGGAGGTAGCTAATCAGTGATTCTTTCTCATCATTGATGTTTCTATCTCTCTCTCCCTCTCCCCCTTCCTCTCTGAAATAAATAAAAATATATACATATTTTTTAAAGTAGCAAATATTACGGTTATTTAACTTCTCGTTTCGTGTATGTTGTGTTTCCTTATTTAGATTCTAAGATCCTTTGAGGACAGTCCTTTGCCTCCGACACAGCTCTTAGCATAGTGTCTCATATGCAAAAGCCCAGAGAGTGTGGAGAATTGGGGAGGACGCCCATGTGCTACCTGAAGCTCTCTCCTGACCCCACCACCCATCCACCAGGTTAAAGAAGGGGGCTCCCAACAGCTTCAAAACAGTGTGACCTCACCCCCCACTCCTCTTTTCTCAGTCACAGTTGGTTGGACTGGGTGAGGACCCCCAACCCAAGCTTGGCCAATGAGTCTCTCTCCTAGGAATTTGTCGTTGAGTCCAAGGGCTTCTAGCCTGTGTCTACAGGCCTCTTGGAAGGAAGATGCAAACCCAACAACAGTATGTAGCTATTTTCTAGTAGAAGCATGAAGACAAGGTCTACGATGAGGTGCAGGCATACAACAGACACTCTTGTGTTCCACTGTAATTGTGTGATTTGACGTGTACTCATGTGGTGTGATTCTAGGCATGAAAAAACGTTCATATTATAATGTCAAGGTAAAGCAGATAAGACAAAATTATGTAGAACTCACAGATTTAAAAAATATACACCAATGCATAAAATGCTAAAAATACATAAAAATGTCGGTAGTGATCAAAGGGTTGTGGATGATTTCATTTTATTTTTTAATACTTTCTGGCTTTTCAAGAAAAGTTGATATTCGGGGGGAGGGGAGACCTTAAGCTCTCTGGCCTCAATTTCCTCAAAATTCTAATTATTTTGATAGTTGATAGGCAAATTTGCACCCGGCTGTTAATAACTTGTTAGGTCTCTGAGGGTGTTATTGAAACGGGCTTTCAGAGAGAGGCAAAATGAGCAGTTCTACCTTTAAGTCAGTCACCAATAGTGATTTCCCAATTTGCAGAAGAAAATGTCAGCGATAGAAGTTTCTGAAATTAAATTTATTTTTCCGTAACATTTCCCTTGATGTTTGCTACCAACGTCTCAACTAGAATCTTGTGGAGTGAGCATTAGAATTAATGGAGAGCTTACAGATATGCAAATGCTGCTGCCTCATCTTCTAAAGATTCTGATTTAATTGGTCTTTTGTGGATTCTGGGCAGCGATAGGTTTATTTACGTTTTAAATGATTCTCATCTACAGCCCAGATTGAGAACCACTGACCTAGTATATCTTGATTAAACTTAAGATTCTATATTCCGTTATTTTGTTGTTAAAAGCTTGGTATATCAGCATTTCTTAGGACTTCAAAAGGAGCATCAGGGTTTCTAACTTCCTTACTCATGGAATAAATTTGAAAACTTAGGCTGGAACTCACTTCCTGGGCAGTAAGGGGCCTGGTGGGAAAGAGACTGTTTGGAGACATCTCCCTCTAGTGGCAACACGTGGTAATTGCTTAGCCCTGCCTTGGTTCGCCCTTCCCATTGGTTGTTTCTCTGAAACAGCCCGAAGGCTGCTCTGACCCTTGCGTGGCAGAGCCTCCCACAGAGCCTGCATCCCGTTCAGCCAATGACTGGCTGGGCGTGGGCCTGCCCTTTGAAAGCTCCTTTGTGGGTGGCCCTTCCTGTCATGTTTGCCCCTTGCTGACATGTCAGCAGTAGACTTGGAACCGTAAACCCAGGACAATTTGCAGACTCGTTCTTAATCGCCAGGAGTAACAGTTGTAGATAGAAGCTGTGAAGTTGTTTATTGATATTGGCATTGCTGACCCGAGCTAGAATTACTCCTGTAACTTTATAGGAAATAAAAAATCATGCCAGTAGTTATAGGGTATGGGAAGGAGGGCAAGAATAAATATTTAGCAAAACAAACTCTTAAGAAGATTCAGGTTAGCTTTTTCCCTTGTGTGGGGGCAGAAGTCCAAGGTAGGTGGGTAGAAAGTGTCACCAGGGTGGACAGGGACAACGGACCATATCGTAGACCTGGGTCCTAGAGCCCATGCGTGGGGAGAGACGTATCCCTGTGATGTACAACTTTATTGTACATCAGAACCACCTGGAGAAAGAAGCATGTCCAGAAAGCTTCTGCCCAGGCCCATTCCCACCAGTTATGACTCAATCAGCCTATGAATCTGAGGGGATTTTAAGAAGCAGTTAGAGGGACCCGTTATTCATCCAGTGCCCATGTGGTTCCAGGCTTGGTGCTACAACCCTCTGAAATGGATAGTATCATTCCCATTTTACAGATGAGAAAACTGAGGCTCAGGGAGGAGGGTGTAGATGCTTGAAGCCTCGTAGCTGGGCAGTGATGGAGCCTGGACTGCAATATCAGGTCGGGGTTAGTGCAAGGAGCTGGTCACAGAAACAAGTCAAATCCTTAATACTAGGCCCAGTGCCGAATGTCAGAGCAGGACCGGAGTAAGTGGGCGTGCAAGCTGAGTCCACACAGTTCTTTGGGGACCTTCTCTTCTCCTTGAGGAAAGGCCTGGTTCTGGAGCCTGGGATGGTGCCAAACCTATGCTGGTGGTGAAGAAAAGGCTGGGAATAAGGTGGGGGTGTGAGGAGGAGGGGAGCAGAGGGTAGAGAGAGAAAAGGAGGCAGGGACTGGAAACCAGGCAGCAGGAGGCCCGGTCAGCGGGGAGGACGGTGGACCGGCGCCTCCTCTGCGCCCTCCTGCAGGCCTTTCTGCTTGAGCTCCTTTCTTTCTTCTGGATCTTTTCACCTGCCTCTCTATTTCCCCTTCATCCTTTCTCCCTGATTCTCCCCTTCCCTGTCGGAGGAGGGGTTTTATCTTCCTTCAGGCACGTCCTCCCAGCATGTCAGGTACACTTCCCAGGAGGTCAAGGAGAACAGCCAATTATTTACTCAGGGAAAATCGGCTCCATCAGCAGTCAAAGCCCACACGAGCCTCCCTCCCCAGTGCACACAGCCCCAACGGGCACCCAGCCTCCCTCCCCAGTGCACACAGCCTCAGCGGGCCCCCAGCCTCCCTCCCAGTGCACACAGCCCCAACGGGCACCCAGCCTCCCTCCCCAGTGCACACAGCCCCAACGGGCACTCCCCAGTGCACACAGCCTCAGAGGGCCCCCAGCCTCCCTCCCCAGTGCACACAGCCCCAGCGGGCACCCAGCCCTCCTCCCCAGTACACACAGCCTCAGCGGGCCCCAGCCCTCCCCCCGGGCCCTCCCCACAGAGCTGAGCTCACCCTGGGAGGCAGAGCTGACTG
>NW_006383012.1:5717935-5722857 GCF_000327345.1 Myotis davidii | reverse complement strand
GGGTGTGCAGGAGGCAGCTGATTGATGTTTCTAACTCTCTATCCCTCTCCCTTCCTCTCTGTAAAAAATCAATAAAATATATTAAAAAAATAAAATACCATTACTAAGCACTTTAAAATACCATTGCAAGCTTATAATTAGTATTATTTGGCATCAATTTCCCCAGGTGCTTCAGAAACTTTATTGTTAGAATGATTGTAATATTCCTTCCCTTTTGAAACATATTCCTTCCCTTTTGAAACATATTTTTGTCTGGGAAGAAAGAATAGCTGTCTTATGTCCAAAAATAACTGTTTAGGACTGAAGAGTGAATACATTGAAGATTTAATAGCTATTTTTTTTAAAGCTTTTTCTTCTTCTTTTTATTAGAATATATTTTTATTGATTTCAGAGAGGAAGGGAGAGGGAGAGAGAGATGAAAACATCAATGATGAGAGGGAATCATTGATCAGCTGCCTCCTGCACATCCCCTACTTCTGTACCTGCAACCCTGGGCATGTGCCCTGACTGGGAATCAACCCATGACCTCCTGGTTCATGGGCCAACACTCAACCACTGAACCACACCAGCTTGGCAGCAAGTTAATATTTTTTAACACAAAAGATATAATGCAATGTAATTGTTCTAGTAATAAGCTAATTACAGGATTTGTAAAAATTTATAATTCATAGTTCACCCACCATAGGTCATGGGCTAGAGGTATAAAGCTGTATTTTCATTGATCAGCTGCCTCCTGCACGTCCCCTACTCCTGCACCTGCAACCCCGGGCATGTGCCCTGACTGGGAATTGAACCATGACCTCCTGGTTCATGGGCCATCACACAACCACTGAGCCACACCAGCTTGGCAGCAAGTTAATATTTTTAACACAAAAGATATAATGTAATGTAATCGTTCTAGTAATAAGCTAATAACAGGATTTGTAAAAATATATAATTCATAGTTCACCCACCATAGGTCATGGGCTAGAGGTATAAAGCTGTATTTTAAAAACTTCTTTCAGTCATGTCAGTATATGATTCCTTTGGAAATAACGCAAAAAGCCTAATATTGAAATCTTACATTTGAGTTAAGAATTCTGGTGACTGTGGCCGTGTTTGAGCTAGTGATATTGGTGACTGTGGAGCTATCCCTTCTATGAATGTAGACACTCTCGTCTCTGAATAAGTTCCACTGCTCTTCCCGCTCTATCTCTCATCCTGACTAGCTCAGGTAGTGTGTCATGTCCCAACCTGTCTGAACAATGCTCAGAGGGGAAGGGCTTTAAGAATAACATCTCATAGCCTCTCCTACACTGTTTGGGCCCAAAGCGGCATGCCACGTCCGGGCATTGCCACAGAACTCAGTGTTATAAACGGCCCTGGTGCTCCCTGAAGAAAGTGCTGATTCCAGGTCTGGGGCAGGAATGACACAAGGTGAGCCCAGACATCAGACAGTGCCAGAAAAGAAGGAGCACTCAGACACAAACACCTGTATCCTTCCATTGATGGCACCGTGTCAGGGAGGCACATGAGTCAACCAGAAGGGTTCCCAGTGGCCAAAACTAGAACAATTTGAGCAAGAAATTCTATGAAGTATTGGATTATAATCCAACGTATAAAATAAATATCCATGAGTCAATATTGACACATAAATAATGGGGAGACACAAATCTTCCTTGCAGATCCTCCTTCCCTCCCTCCCTCCAAAATAAATAAATAAATAAATAAATAAATGGAAGACACAAATCTTCCTTGCGGGTCCTTCCTTCCTTCCTTCTATCCTTCCTTCCCTCCCTCCTTCCCCCCTCCCTCCCTCTGTCTTTCCTTCTTTCTTTTCTTCATTCTGCCCTCTAATTTATGTAGATACTCCACCCTCAAGAAGACAGAATATAACTCTCCACTTATTAAGTGTGGGCCACACATAGCGACTTGCTTCCAAAGAGGACAAGATGGAAGGAGGTGGGGAGTCATTTTATGGTGGGAATGGAGTCAGGAAGACAAAACGTAACATTAAATTAGTCCAGGAGTATTGGGGCATACCTCTCTGAGTCTGGATTGAAGGTGTTTGCTCATCAGGCTAGAAGCCGCTGTAACAGCATTCTTGGTTGACTTAATGAAGTGTATATTCCATGGCAGCCTCATTCAGCGAGTTGAGATGCCAGAACCTCCTGCTATAATGCAGAAAAGGGATTCAAACACTTGGGCAGATGGGAATGTGAACTTGTATGGGGCATGAACATCCAACCGTACCTCCTGATGGGTCCAGAGGACAGTCTCTTCCATATGTAATACCCTTTGTAATACTTTAATAAAAAAAAATTTAAAAAAATATTAATGAAAACCATTTGGGGAACCTGGCACTAAACCATTCGTAGACGACCTGCTTCTGGGTCGGGGTTTCGTATGTAGCAGAGCAGCTCCCTCACTGTGATCTATTGAAAGTCATCCCTCGACACAAGGGTTTGTAAAACAAACAAACAAACAAAAATATATTAATGAGAGGAGCACCAGCATCCCTGAAAAGTTCTATGGTGGCTCCCCAACCGCCCCCCATCCCCACTCGCCAGGCTACGTTAGTAGCGGAAAATGCGGCCATTGACATGGGTCCAAACAGGACAATAGGAATAGGAACTGTATCATAGAGAATTAGTGTAGGAGTATTGGTTACACCAGCGCTGGAGGGCTGAATGAGGGAGAAGGTCATTCGCTGAGGTCACCCAGAAATAATGACCCAGGAAGCAGCTCCCACTGGGGTTGAGAGAACAAGGAAGAGGCTGGGGTAGCAGACCCAGAGCTTGGAGGAAGTGCCCTAGAAAGCGGGACGCGGGCCTCTGAGCGGGGGCCCTGCCAGGCGTGGCTGCTCCCTCTGGGGGTCCTGATGGGGCTGGTTCCGGAGCACTTAAGGGAACAGTGAGGCTGAAACCGACTGTTGAGAACCCATTGCGGAGCTGCTATGCCAGGAGCACCAAGCAAATGAAAAGAATTCACCCCTTCTCCTGCTCCCCCTGCCCCTGCGGAGTCCCTTATTTCAAAACCTGGGGGAAGCCAGCCGGGAAAGGGGAAATCTGGCCTGTGGAGGCCCAGCCCAGCATGACAAAGCGGGGTCCAGGAGCGTGCGTTTGGCACTGGAGGGCTGTGGCTTCATACCCTGCGCAGAACTTGCTCTGTCCCCTCCGCTCCTAAAGCAACCCTCTCCAAGACAGGCCTGTTCTTGAAATCTCTTCTTTCCACAGCTGGACAGGGTTTTAGCACATATTGGTTGAGGAAGCACGGATGGTAACACCCTGCGACAATACAATCCATTTTGAATCTCAGACCTCAGCCTTGAAGAACAGAACAGCCAAGGATAACGTTCTAGGTATCTAGCTCGAGAGTGTTTTTCACTCCAAGGAGGATCATTGGGCAAAGCCGTGCCAGGAAAGCCTTGCCTTTTGAATACGTGGAGGAACTCTTGCTGTCAGTGGTCTGAGGAACGGAGGCATTGAGGACAGCTCAACTATTCCCGTAAAAGAACTTAAAAAAAAATCCTTGTCAGAGGCAGGGATTGGCTGCCATGGTGATGGGGATTTCTGAAGCGTTTACACATAAAAAATAGAGTGCAGGGTCAGAGAGACTTGCCAGGCCGTTCCAAAAATAACCCAAGAACCAGTAGAACAGCTCAGCATTTACGTCTAACCTACATCTTTCTTAACCCAAAAAGGCTGAGGGTGAGAATTTCTGCTCTAAGCGTTAATGGTATTAGTTGAGTGATTGATCACACAGCTCACTGGAGGCAGGGCCAAAATGCAATAGTCTTGTCTCAGCGGCTATAGCCGTGGCAAGCCGTATATTTGAGGACAAAGAACTTCCCTAATGGCCTTAAAATGGTGTTGGTACCAAAATGGTGTTGGTACCGAAATGCTCAGCCCAGGATCATCCATGTCAAGTTAATTACGCATTCCTAGTCTTTTTCTTTCGACTGAAATAAAAAAAATGATAATAAATGAGCAACACTACTTGGCAAGATAGACACCAGCTTTTTCTTTGAAATACTCAGAACTCCATGAATATCAATTCTATTATATGCTATCCATGAAAAGACTCCAACCGTTACAGACTGTGCAAAATTACTTTTATTTCAGTGTCAAATTCCAAAGAAAAACACCCAGACACGGCTGGGCTCGTTTGCATGCACAACCTTTATTATTTTCAGGATGTGGTTCTGAACCCAAAACCCACTGAGTCGTGTGCTCCTGCCAACAGTATTTTCAATGTGAAACGACAGCCCACTGAATCCTTTTAAGGAAGATGTGGGTCTTTACAAAATAAAACAGAACCTGTTTATGTCCAGGAAACCAAGGTACCTGTCCTATTGGGGTAATATTTATATCCTAAAAGTAGATGTTCGATTCTCAACTTTCATTTCTGTTGGAGCCCAACACCAATGTGGCTTAAGAAAAAGATGGCACCCTAACCGGTCTGGCTCAGTGGATAGAGCGTCAGCCTGCGGACTGAAAGGTCCCAGGTTCGATTCCGGTCAAGGGCATGTACCTTGGTTGCGGGCACATCCCCAGTAGGGGGTGTGCAGGAGGCAGCTGATCGATGTTTCTCTCTCATCAATGTTTCTAACTCTCTATTTCTCTCCCTTCTTCTCTGTAAAAAAATCAATAAAATACACTTTTAAAAAAAGAAAAAGTGAATGCTGTGGGTGCCAAGTTACAAGCTCACTTGTAA
Source organism: Myotis davidii (assembly GCF_000327345.1). Classification (NCBI taxonomy): domain Eukaryota; kingdom Metazoa; phylum Chordata; class Mammalia; order Chiroptera; family Vespertilionidae; genus Myotis; species Myotis davidii. The sequence continues at coordinate 5,718,162 of NW_006383012.1, read as the reverse complement.
GAAAGTGGCACCAGGACCTTGAAAATCAGGCAAAAAAGCTTTGATATAACTTTAGTTTACCTATTTATGCGCTACCCGCATTCTACCGCTAGTCTATAAAAAACGTATTAATACGTGTCCTGCGCTCTACTACACTGGTAGAACGTATAAATACGTTTCCCGCATACAATGTGATCCTAGTGAATTATAAAGTAATTAGATCCATAACTAGTACACTTGAGTATATA
>NW_006383012.1:5714084-5717709 GCF_000327345.1 Myotis davidii | reverse complement strand
TCCCCACCCTCCCCTCCTCAGATGGAAGCAAAGTAATCCATGGCAGTCCTGGAATTCCTGACAGTCCTACTGGGTCCTGCTTACATTCCAGGCTTTGGTTACTCAGTCAAGAGAAATATTACCTTAATACCCCTTTTCCCCTCCCCCATTTTTCTTAAAGAAAAGTTCTGTTGGTTCTTGACTAGTCTGATTAGAGGGATGAGTAGGGTTGTAATATAACACTGGATTTCCTTCAGTCCTCAGGCTCACCCTTGGGGAACCAGGCAATTCCTTGAGGCTACCTCTAGAAGACCAAAGGTAGAGGGAGGTTACCAGAGGTCAGGGCTCTTCATCTTGCTCCGTGGCAGGTGTGACCCCTAGCCTGACCCCAGGCTTAAATTCCAGGAATGGATGGAGTTCTACACATTCCACCTCTTCCCATATCCAGCAGTGGCTCTGGATTCGCGGCTCCTGTTGCCATCGACCCATCCACCCCAGCTGGTTCTCTCTCAGTTGGATATGCAGCCACCTCGTACCCCAACCCAGGTGGCAATAAAGAGTGTAGTCAGGGGAGCACTGAGTTAAAGCAAGAAGGAAGCTTTGGTTCTGTAAATGTTTTTTTCTAAACCAAATCTTACTCCTAATGTTGAGGTCATTTTTTTTAAGCCTACTTAAACCTTTGGTTTTAATATTCCAATTGACTTTTTTGCCTTCTCTCTATAATAATTCTAGAAAGAGATCATTTAAATCAGTACAGTAATTACTACTCATCCGCTGAGAAAATATGGGCTCCAAAGCACACTTGTTTGGGCTGGTGCTGTATACCAACCTCAGAATGAAGGGGAAGCAGTGGATCGTGGTAAACATAAGAGGGTACAGAACAGCTCCCCACTTCTCGCTGAGTTGAGGTCACGGTTATGACTTCTCAGGATACCTGGCATTTCTATACTCACGAGGAAGAATCAGTCAAGACTTGAGGTGTGGATTTTCCTTTCAGATGATCTGCAACACTGCTTGCTCCTCTCTGCGCTCTCACAGCCTTCACCAGTGTGTGTGTGTGTGTGTGTGTGTGTGTGTGTGTGTGTGTTTGTGTTGTAATGGACTTGCATACGCACACTGAGCCCTGACCAAGACTGAATTCTCAGGGGCAGAATTGCTTCTCATTGTTTTCCAGCACCTTAAAAACCTGGTTCACATGAGGTTCTCAAAAAATATTTGTTGGATGAACCAAACTATTGTTTCGCTTTGTTTTGGAGTGACACAGAAGTGTCATATTTCTGGTACATTTTTAGAAATGCTACGATAACACGAAAATCTCTAATGCATACACAACAGTGAAACCACGAGTCATGCGTGTGCATGGAATAGGGCTAGCTAGCTGCAAGACGGAGCTCCCTGGTGTGGCGAGTGAGCCATATCAACAGTTAACCAGTCTCCCGCGAGCTAGACCACAGGCCACACCTCTCCTAACTGGCTCAAGACCAACTAGAAACTATCCCATTTCTTTCATGGAGCGTCAGCATCCAACTGTCGTGAAGTGTGTTTGCTTGGTTATGTTTTTGAGGAAGCAGCATGGTTTTCACTCTAACAAAATGTCAACCTTAACAATTTAATGTTAATTCTTTAAATTCCCACGAGATAGCTAGTTTAACAGGCGAAACACTGCCGCATCCTTCACTGGTAGCAGTCTGAAGCAGGTGTTTGGACTGGGGATCTGATTATATATCCCTAAAACGCAGTTTCCTTTGATGTAGCTCAAGGCACGGAGGGTAATTTCAACTCTTCAAAGCCTAAACCTTACCTCCCTGCATCTTTAGAACCTGTTATCCTCTTCACTTCCTTCTAACACTGTTCTGGATAATACTGGCTGAAAAGAATCACGTAGGTGGGGTTGATAAGTAGATTTTTCTTTCTGGTTGTGTCATGATTTACATTTCTTTCAGTTTCCCGTCAAGGGACTTCGGCAAATACTCAAGTGAGTGGGATAAGCCTAGAGTCTAATTGTTTTAAATGTCAGTTAAAAAGTTTTTATATGTGTTATAAATATATGAGAAGGAATGCTTTCAATGAAATGTTTTCTGAAGACTTTTACAAACATTCCTTCCTTTAAGGAAGTGTTTCCTAAGGGGTGGGGTGGATAATATACAGGGTGTCCCAAAGAAATATATACACACTTTAACTGCTGATAGCTCAGTTTTGAAAATGAAATGTATTTTAATAAGCATTGCCTTTATAGTTATTCCAAGCGTGGGGGACACATTTTTGAGGCTCACCCAGGGGGATCTTTCAAACTGCACATTCCCCTCCACAAATATTAATATATTCTTTCCCGTTCTCTCCCTGAAGTCAATGCTGTAGGGACCTATTGATTGTTGTGTGCCATACCCTTTTGTGTGTTAGGAATTATTGTTTTCAACTTACCGGTGAATAAACACGTTTCCAATTAGAAGTCTATAAGAATACAAGACATTTTGTTTAAATTGCATGATTTATTTTTAGATCATCCCTCTTAGTCCTGCATGCATTGTTAGCACAAAAAGTTGGACTTGACCACAACTTCCTTTAAAGAGATAGTAGGTACACAATCACCACCTGAAGTTTCTTCAGAGATGGCCCAAGAATTTCAGGCCATGGTAACACTGTCAGTAACCTACACAATGTTCAATAGGAAAATTTACCAAATGTCCTTTGTTTAATGTAAACAAGGCAGGAGGCAAACAGAGTATTGCAGTGACACTATTTTACAGGGCCCAGAAATATGATTATCATGTTTTAACACATCATGTGTCACAATGACATGCATATTTTGATTAATTAAACAACCCAAAATATAGTTACTACATAATTTGTGGTTTGAGCACTTCACTGTAACTTGTCAATACCTATGAACTTCATAATTAAATTGGTAATTGTATATTAATGCAATAATTTATGGAAGTATATTACCATGGACTATAAAGGTAATCCCCATAATTTGTGCCCTGTAAAATTAAGTGTAACAATCTTTACACTAGCAACAGTGTAAGCAAGCTAAGGATTTTGGTCCATATATATATATATACACATATATGTACACATGTACACACACAATGATGTACAATTAAACCAAAAAGCTATGAATCCACTCATAGCTTCCATATTGCACAGACAGATATCTTACGAGAACATTACATAGTTATGATGTGAGTACTGCACTGATAATTGGCTAAAGACAAGTTTGAGTTCTAGCAAGTAAAGAACGTGGCTCATTACTAAAAATAACCACAGAGACTATACTGTTAGAGAGAAAGATTTTTTAAAAATGGGCATAGCTATTTATACCAAGGTGAAGCAAGGCTAAAATTTGGTTTGGAACTTGCTTAGGGCAATCCGTTGTTAAGATGGTATTTTCTACCCAACACAGTACATTTTGGTCACTATTTTGCAAGTACCCAAGTAATAGAAATATTCAGCTTCTGAATGACAGTACAAAAAGACTAGCAATGTAGTACGATGTTTTGCTAACAGATCCAACTCGCTGTGAGAAGTTGTGCTGGCTCTAGGTCCCTACTAAATATGAATAAAAGAAAGAAAGAGAAAGAGAGGGAGAGATGGAGGAAGAGAGAGAGAGAGTGGGAAGGAGAGAAAGAAACTGAGAAGAGAAGCA
>NW_006383012.1:5710786-5713567 GCF_000327345.1 Myotis davidii | reverse complement strand
GAAAGCTTAGAAGCAATATAAATGAGGAATAAGCGTCACTTACAGGAGGAATGGAGAGTGGATCAGCAAACAACATTTTGTCAATTAACTCCCAGCACGTGGTGCCCGCACAGCTCTGCCAAGCTACCACAGTTCCTACACACATACCCACTCACTCACATACCCACTGCACCCACATTCTTTCCCATGTAAACAGGACAGACTGGTCTGTCTGTCTGGTTTTTAACTCTCTCTCTCTCTCTCTCGAATAATTTAAAACAAAAGACTGAACTAAATGAAAAAATAAATGTAAACATTAGGGAGGCCATTGGAATTTTGATTCTAAGAGTTATCAGTGAGTTCCCCACCGAGACACGACCATGCATTTCAGTAAGAAAATCAAATTATAAAGTGATTTCATGAAACAATTTTCAAAGAGAGATAGAACAAAAAAAAGGTTCTCAACCTAACACGTGTAAATTAGCTTTAAAAGATACTATTTTAGCAAGCACTACCACTGGTGAGCACAAACTCGGTATTGTTGCCAAAATGACACGGTTTAAATAAACTGGGACCCATACATAAACATTAATCACCTACATGGCCATGTGCACAAGAGTAAAAGAACATTTCTTTAAAAATATATATATTATATTAATCAAGAATTTTATTATCATATTAAATTGTTATTCTTAGAAAAGCTGAAGGAAGTTAATGGTTTGCTACACATTTTTATCTCCTATTATTAACTCAACTCATTTGATGGTCCCTGAATTGTATTTTTTTCTCATTTACAGTTTTTCATATTTTGTTTGATAAGAATTCTTACCTTAAAAAGTTATAAAAATTCGTTGTTGTTGTTTTTTGCTTCTGATTAATCCAAAAGAATATAAGCATCTGAGTCCCAGAGGATGTCAAAATGCCTTGCTACCAAAAAGGATATTAAAATAACAGAAACATCAAAGGCATGACATCAGAAATTGTGCAGCGTTTCACACAGGCATTAGAAATGCTTATTTCCGGAAGTTCCTTTGATTGTATCCGGATTCAAGGACGTGCACGTCTATGTATGGCGCCTTAACGAAAAAGCAATGAAAACACTATTACACAACATAGTACTGAAGTTGCCCACTCGGTGGGTTCGAAATGCTTCGGTGCAGTTTGCAGCAATACTTCACTGAAAAGGGCCTTTTCTCATCCTCTCTTCATGAGGTGAAATGTGCACAGCAGTTCTGTTCGCTTGGTGACCGGGGAGGGGTACCTACGGCGTGGAGGAAGCGTGGTACTTCACAAACGCGATGGCCGCCAGCTCCTTGCAGAATTCCTCCAGCACGATCACGCCCTCCAGCAAGGTGATGTGGTCCACCCTGGGCGGACAAGAGGCAACACGTCAATCAAGACAGCAGCAGGCCGTCAGTTTGGGTGGAATTTTTATAGTGGGGGAAAAAAAAGTGAAACACTGACTTACATAGGGCCTTCCGGTTCCAAACCAAGTAATCGCTTTCTGACTAGTAGAAGCTTGGGAGTAAAGTCTTGAATACGCTGGATTCTAACCATAAGGTCTCCGACGACCTACATCACAGACACAAAAGGAACTCGGTTCCTAAAACCAGCTGCAGAGGGATTTTCAGGATAAAAAACATACCCCATTTCCTTTCACTAAATGAAGAATGTCGCCTTTCGCCATTTGCATAACCATCTTTGACAGAGGACTCATATCTACTCCTTAAAATAGAGACGTTATATATATATATAATTTAAAAAAATGAATTTTCCTTTTTTTCTTCATATTTTATAGTGAAATAATTACTTCTAAACAGTAGATATATTTTCCTCTATGTGACACTGATTACATGCAATGATATTAAGTTGTTAATTGGACAGGTTTATTAATCCTAAAGAAAATATAACAAAACTGATCACTCACCCTGACAATGACAGAGAAGAGAGACCGACAGCCAGAAGCAAGGTTCACATAGGGATCCAAAAGGTATTCGTGCACGTGTGGATGAGGGAAGAGAGACAGTCTGGACAGCACCGAGGTCACTTGTAAATTGACGTCATATGGCTGGGGAGAGGTGAAGAACAAAAACACATTTGATGTTATTCATCATGTCCATCCCGGAGCACGCACTTTACCATTTTGTCTTTCAAGAGAGGAAAATTGACCATTTACTCCTCCCTCCTCCACCTGCTCTTCTACAATGGAAACACCTATAACTAAACTAGTTGTCACCACTTAGTCCAAGTGCATATAACTCAGTCCTAAACGTTTATGCATGTAATCTACAGAAAAAACAAACACAACATGTCAGAATGCCTCTGTGTTACCCAGGTGGTTTTATTACCTGATCAAGAATTCTTCCCATTCTGTCAAATAAAACTTTCAAAAAATGGCCTTCAAAGAAAGTGGCTTCTAAATTGCACTTTTCCAAGGCTTTTGGAGACCCAGGCCACTCCCATCTTAAGCAGATAGCACAGTAGTCCCGGAACTAGGGAGAAAGCATTTAGATCAAATTAACCCAAAACAAATTGAGGTGAAATAGAAACGATTTCCTCCAACAGGAATATCAAAATCCATATGAGAACGCAGAGGGCAGAGGCCTGGGTGAGGGTGTGACAGAGGGATAGCGTTAGAGATCACTGTGCGTGGAGGACAGTGGTGGAGAGGAAAAAAGGTAAGCCTGTGGAATGGAAGTAAGGGCAGCATAGAATCATTTAAAGGTCACCTTTGGATTAGCGGGGAAAGGATTTGGGGGACATATAATGTCGGAAAGGGAAGAAAGGAAAGAAGGGGAAAAA
>NW_006383012.1:5700586-5710769 GCF_000327345.1 Myotis davidii | reverse complement strand
GGAAAGAGAAAGAGGGGGCAATAAAGAAATCTTGAGATAGAGACAGTGAAATGCAAGGGGAGGTCACTTGCAGGACGCTCTAGTAGTGAGAGCGGAGGTCAGGCCTCGCAGAGAAAGGGAAACGTTGGAGAAATGACTGTGGGCGGTGTGACAAGGTTGTGAGAGTGCATTCTCATTCGATTTCATTTCAAAAATGTGGTTATTAGACTCACCTGCCTATGAGCATCTCGGAGGTAGGTGTCATATCCTGTGCCCTCAACGTGGTAGGATGATTTCGCTTCATCCGGTACCAGACAGAGAAAACTTCAACGAGAAAAGTTAAAATCAATAACATAATACTCTCACAATATCTTTATATATATTAAAATACCTAGCGATATCTTCAGTTTAAACAAGTATTATTAATGCAAGTGGAGACTTGAAAAATAAAATTGTATTTTCTTAATCAGCCTTACTGATTAAATACACTGTCATTAAAGCGTTGATTCAAAAATTACTCATTCCTCTTAAAGGAGAAGTAAGCCTAAAATGACTTTTTTGTTTACATTACAGCACATGGACAGACTGCCATGCTGTTTGTTAATCTCGGGAAACTGGCCTTCAAGTAAGTGAACTTAAGATTGCATGCACCCTGACTTTATATATTGAGCGACATGAATTTTCTCTAGTCATCTGACAGAGCCAGGCGTATCAGTAAGAGCACTGCACAGGAAGAGAAAGAAGGAAATTGCCATAGAAAGGGCACTTAAAAAGAAAAAGTAAAACCACAGACTAACCAAAAAAAATGACCTTAGCTTAGGAGTAAATATCTAATAAGCACAGTTTGTCAAATTGGAGATTTTCAATGTTACTGCACTTGGGAATTTACTTAAAATTATTTACATACAAAAAGAAGGGTACTTAGAAGGTCAGTTTCACTAAGGTCACGTGTGTTTATTTCTGTCTTAAGCAGAGCCTCTCTCTTTTCCGACTGACGTTGCCTGAGGCTCTCACTGGCTACCTAAATGTGACAAAAGGTTCACTTAACCTTTAGATTAAACAAGGGAAGACTGAGCTCATACGATATCTCTGTAACAATCCAAGGGCAGAGCTATTATTGGTTATAAAAACAAGTAAAAGAAACACCAGTCGCTCTGCCGTGTGTAGGTCAGTGGTTGAGCATCGACCTATGAAAAAGGAGGTCATGGTTTGATTCCTGGTCAGGCACAAGCCTGAGTTACAGACTACATCCCCAGTAGGGGTATGCAGGAGGCAGCCAATCAATGATCCTCTCTCATTATTGATGTATCTATCTCTCTCTCTTCCTCTCCCTTCCCCTCTTAAATCAATAAGAATATATTTAGAAAAAAAAAAAAGAGAGGTGCAAGTTAAATGTATGTAGCAACTCACCTATTCACAATTTTATGGACTTCAGTCTTCCCATCATTTCTGGGGTGGTCTGGAGTAGCAGGTGGCGAAGAACTAAGCCATTCTTGGTTTGACAAAGTGTTATCTGGTGAAATGTCAGTAAATAATGGATCTTCTTCCAGATCTCTAAGTTTAATTTAATGACGCATAAGAAAACATTTTATTATATTTTCTAAACCAAAATATTCTCTATGCTGTTAGAAATAATTTTCTTCTTACATAATTTTGTTTAAAAAAATTAAGATATAATGTATTGATATTTTATAGAGGAATTAACGTTTTATACTAACATCAACTCAAGAAGATAGTGATTGTGTTAGACCTAATGAATAGATAATGCCACTTATAATTTAAAGGGACAGTAATATTAAGAAATCTAAGATTTATTTTTTTAAAACTTGCGAACTGTTAGAGGTTTTTTTTTTAATGAATAAGGGAAATAAGAGGAAAGAGAAAATTATGATTCTACGTGAAATGTTTTTAAAAAAAGAGGCTGTATTCAACACGTCACAAGTATATTAAAGTCAGTATTTCAAAGACTCTAAGTCAGTGGTTCTCAACCTTCCTAATGTCACGACCCTTTAATACAGTTCCTCATGTTGTGGTGACCCCCCAACCATAAAATCATTTTCGTTGCTACTTCATAACTGTAATTTTGATACTGTATGAATCGTCATGTAAATATCTGATACAGAGGATGTATTTTCATTGTTACAAATTGAACATAATTAAAGCATAGTGATTAACCACAAAAACAATATGTAATTATGTATGTGTTTTCCGATGGTCTTAGGCGACCCCTGTGAAAGGGTCGTTCAACCCCCAAAGGGGTCGCAACCCACAGGTTGAGAACCGCTGCTCTAAGTCAAATTCTAAACCCTTGCACAGCTCACCTCATCAGATATGTGATCACAATGTTCAATTAACCTGTGTCTTAAAGGGTGTCTGTTCATATCTGCCAGAGTTTCTGGCTCCCTCTGTTCCCCAAGGATAAAAAACACCATTTCTTGAAGCAAAACATTGGAGGTGACTTGCCGAACAATGCGATGAAGCAACGCAGTCGACGTCAGGATACCCATCTCAGAACTGGCATAAGAAACAGGGAATTAGCGGGCAAAATAACATGAACACAGCGGTTTTACTTTTTTTTTTTTAATATATTTTATTGATTTTTTACAGAGAGGAAGGGAGAGAGACAGAGAGCCAGAAACATCAGTGAGAGAGAAACATCGACCAGCTGCCTCCCGCACATCTCCCACTGGAGATGTGCCCGCAACCCAGGTACATGCCCTTGACCGGAATCGAACCTGGGACCCTTCAGTCCGCAGGCCGACGCTCTATCCACTGAGCCAAACCGGTTTCGGCGCGGTTTTACTTTTTAAGTAAAGAGACCACTCACGTTTGCATTAACTGAGGTTCCATAACACCAATAAAAAATCTTTCATGGATGGCTTTGGCAAGAGCAACAGCAGTAGTCTAGAATATAGTACAAGCATCGATATCAGAGAGAGATTAATTTGTAACATCAATAAATCAGTCTCCACCCTCTGTCTGCATTAATGTGGAAAATAAACTTGCCTAGATTAGATGCTAGTTATTAAGTGCTTTACATTGTATCTAAATTTCTGACAAGCAGGATAAAAATATTATCTTAACCACCTCATGGGAGTAAGATCTTCCCATAGAGGAGAAAGGGAGGGAGGCCAATGCTGTCTTATGAAGGCTGTACTATAATACTTAAAGAAACATAAAGGCAGAACTGGAATTGTAATTTATTCTACAGTTGTAACACACACACTCTATACATATGCATTTCTCTTGTTCATTTGGTTTTATTTATTTTACTAACTGTGCTATTCTAGGACAATTAAGATATATTTGGGGATATTAACTGAGAATTTGAATTTCACTTAATAGACAATTACATTTTTAAAGGCTCAGTAAACAACAAAAACATCCCAACCTTTTGTGCTTCCTTTATGAGTTGATCACAATAATCAAACCAGGAAAGAAATGAAATTAAGGCTCTTTTTCCCGGAAATGCCGACGCATCTTCTTTATGACTATATGAGTCCAAACTGTGGGGCACAGAAGAAATGCTAAGTCATCCAAAAGCATGAATGCAGCTCAGGGTATGTGGAACATGAAGGCACGTGAATGAACTTTACACAGGATGATGTATTTACACAGGCAATACAGCATGACTACCGGATGAGGGCTTTATAAAAGAAAGCCAAAGATTAGAGAAAACTTTTAAAATAAAAGTTGTAACTAATTTTCACTCATTATGTGGGAAGAGAGGGACTAAAGCAGAATGGAGCTGCAGGAGAAAAACCATTATCAGCTCCTCATACTTCTGCCATGAACTTGACCAAGTAACAGGAGTGAAGAGTGGGAGAATCTCGGTGCTGGGAGGAAGGAAAAGGAAGGTGACGAAGGATCTGCACAAGGAAATGACTGGCCTGCTTCTCTTTCTGCCTTAACATGTACGACAGTGGAATTAGCAAGTGGGTCTGACCGACAGGTGTCGGCAGAATACAGGGTGGAAAAAAAACAAGTGAAAACCAAGAAGGGTAAAAAATATACAGAAAAACAGTAACAGGTTATTATGTCATAACTAGAGGCCCAGTGCACGAAATTCGTGCACTTTGGGGGGCTGTCCCTCAGCCCAGCTTGTGCTCTCTCACAGTCCGGAAGCCCTGTGATTGATCCCCCCAAAGAGGTAGCCCCCACACACCCAGCTGGGGCTCCTCGATGGATCACCCCAAAGAGGTAGGCCTTGCCCACCCGGCTGGAGCTCCATGATGGATCACCCCCACAGAGGGAGACCCTGCCCACCCGCCGCAGCCTGCTGGCCAGTGGCCCGGGCCTCCCTCTGCAAGGCGATCATGGGGTGATGGCCAGGCCCCGAGCAATCGAATTGCACCTGTTTGGCTGGCCTGGTGCCAGTGGTTGTCATAGAAGGTTGTCTGGACAGTCATTCTGCTGTTTGGTTATTCGGTCGATTTGCATATTAAGCTATTATTATTATAGATATTATCCTGCTTGCCCAGCCAGCATGGCTCAGTGGTTGAGCACTGACCCATAAACCAGGAGGTCATCAGTTCGATTCCTGGTCAGGGCACATGCCCAGGTTGCCAGCTGGATCTCCAGTGTGGGGCGTGCAGGAGGCAGCCAATTAATGATTCTCTCTCGTCATTGATGTTTCTATCTTTTCTCTCCCTCTCCCTTCCTCTCTGAAGTCAATAAAAGTATATTTAAAAAAAAAATGATCCTGCTTATAGATGGTGGGATTATGGATGATTTTACTTACGGTGCTTTATACTTTTTTTAAAAAATATATTTTATTGATTTTTTACAGAGAGGAAGGGAGAGGGAGAGGAATAACCCTGCTTCCCCAGCCAGCATGGCTCAGTGGTTGAGCACTGACCCATAAACCAGGAGGTCATCAGTTCGAGTCCTGGTCAGGGCACATGCCCAGGTTGCCAGCTGGATCTCCAGTGTGGGGCGTGCAGGAGGCAGCCAATTGATGCTTCTCTCTCGTCATTGATGTTTCTATCTTTTCTCTCCCCCTCCCTTCCTCTCTGTAAAAAATCAATAAAATATATTTTTTTTAAAAAGTATAAAGCACCGTAAGTAAAATCATCCATAATCCCACCATCTATAAGCAGGATCATTTTTTGTGTAAATATACTTTTATTGACTTCAGAGAGGAAGGGAGAGGGATAGAGAGTTAGAAACATTGATGACAGAGAAACATCGATCAGCTGCTTCCTGCACACTCCATAACTGGGGATGTACCAGCAACCAAGGTACATACCCTTGACCGGAATTGAACCTGGGACCCTTCAGTCTGCAGGCTGATGCTCTATCCGCTGAACCAAACCAGTTAGGGCTGCTTTATACTTTTTAATAACTTATAAATGTTCTACAATAATCATAGTTTCCTACGAGAATCAAGGGGCAGCCCTGAAAGATGGGTAAAGGGGTGAGAGAATGAGGTAGGAGGAGCGGTCCTACATAGTGAGGCCAGGAACCACACAAGACTGCCCCAGGGCCTGTGAAACTTATTCATAAAAAAGATTACTTTTTCTTAGGATTTATAAAAAACATATTTTGAACCTGGTAATTCTTAGTTGTCGGGACTGTCCTGTGCATTACAGGACATTTAGCCACATCCCCAACCGTTATCTATTAGATGCCCATAGAACCCCTGCCCCCATTGGTGACAGTCTCAGATGCTGGCAAATGTCCCTGGGGGAACACAATTGTCCCAGTTGGGAACTATTGCTCTCCAGCAGCGGTTGCAGCCAGTGAGCAGCAAGAATGTTTGAAACATGCAACACCTGCCTGCATAGTCAGGGGCACTGACCTCTTCTCCCTTAGCTTGTCAAATAAAAAAAAATGACAGTAGCCAATACAACCATAGCTGTCCAGGGTGAATGAATCAAAATTATACCTATTTTTTTTGTCAGACCAGCAAAAAAATGTTTTGTTCTGCAGAATTTTCGTAACTAGTTTATGTGTGCCATGAGATGAAAAAGGTTGAAAATCACTGCTCTACAGCAACAATTCTCAAAATTTACTACACAATTCCCAAGTGGAAGTGTAATGCTAACTGCGTGTGTAATTTAAAAATTTTTAGTAGCCACATTCAAATAAGCAAATTAAGGCAGGTGAAACTAAGTTTAATAACATAGCTAATTTAACCCAATATATCCAAAATAGTATTTCAACTGACATTCGATATAAAAATTATTAATAAGGTATTTTACATTTTTTTTTCAAGTACTTGAAATCTGGAGTGTGATCTACACTTACAGTGAAAAAAAATAATAAATAAATAAACAAACAGATAAAGTTATTGATCTTAATGTAATGAAGGTCTTGATTGATCACTGTAATGGACAGAGGCAAAGTAGCTTCCTTATAATAGCTGGACTATTCCCATACCCATTTATTTCCACTAATTAATAACCAATTCAAAACAAGCCTCAGAAAATAATCCCATTTAATGCTCACTAGCTATGTTACCTTTTTCAAAACGAAAGATTCTTGTAATAGCTCAGTGGAAATGGATGTGAAAGTACAGGAGTGGGAAGTCACTTTTATGGAAACACACAAGTGGTGGTTCTTACCCCCAGTTGATGGCCTCCACGGTTTCAATATCTAAGGGGTCCACCGACGGAGGCAGGGCCTTGTACAGGGCGGCCAGCCTGTCGGTCAGGAGTTCGCACAGGCACGTGCTCTGCGTGAGGCACTTGGCAGCCTTGGGCTCTGGCAAACTCGCTAACAACATGAGGCCCTCGCAGGCCTTCACAGCTATCCGGCCGTCCTGCGGGGAAAACACACCCCTTTCAATGCCCAAATTAGATATCCGATGAGTAGTTGGAAAAAAATTTAACTTTAAAGGATTTTATGCTTTAGTCTCAAATAAGAAAAGATTTTTTTTTTCTATTTTAAATGCATATAACTGTAATCACATGAGGAGGGAAAGTTATAGAGACGACTCACAGGGCTTCTGGTGAGATTTAACAAGGAATTCACGAGGTTGTAATCCTGGTTTGGGCGGACGACCGTGGCCTCCGGCAGTGACACGACACTCAGGTTCTCCAGGCCCGTGGACAGGTCGTCCGTCTGAGGAGGAGGCTCATCGTCTAACTCCGTCTGCTCCGTCCCGGAGGCACCAGGCAGCTCCTCGGGCCGACAGGGCTGTCCCGTGTCTGTGGACAAGGACTCTGCACCTTTTAACGTGTCTTCTGCAGTGACACTGGCTGCTCCTTTGGAAGCCAACGATTTCAATTTATTCTGAAAAGGAGTACAGGTGTTGTAAGCGTCACATCAAAAGCCTCTCAAACAGGTATCATGCCTGAATGGATTTTTCTTTTCTTTTCTTTAAAATATATTTTATTGATTTTTTTTTTACAGAGAGGAAGGGAGAGGGAGAGGGATAGTAAGTTAGAAACATCGATAAGAGAGAAACATCGATCAGCCACCTCCTGCACGCCCCCCACTGGGGATGTGCCCGCAACCCAGGTACATGCCCTTGACCGGAATCAAACCTGGGACCCTTCAGTCCGCAGGCCGACGCTCTATCCGCGGAGCCAAACCAGCTAGGGCATGAATGGATTTTTCTATCAACGTTCAGTGTCTAGCCAGCAGAGCAACAGACAGAAGCGTTTTGACAAATGAACACGCTCAGACTTTAACAAAATGTGTTCTAGGTATTTTAAACCTTGCAGAGGCATTTCAGATACACTTTACACTCTCTACAACAAGCATGTCAAACTCAGAGGCTTTTATACGGGCCAAATAAGGTTTAAGTTTTTGTGGGCCGCAAAAAAAACAAAAGCTTCAATTTTCATAGAAACGTACGTTTATTTCGATAGAGACATAGTGAATACAAAGGGCTGAAATAAATGAGTCATCGTTAACATAAAATAACAGAACATTTTAATAGAAATTAATATATTTTCTTGAACATTAACTTACCAGACACTGAATAACTACACAAATTAATAAGCGTAACTTAAATAAACCTATTTTTCTTGTTCTCTGAAAGTGAAATATTTCCTGTTGCGCACACCAAACAAGTCAGTACAGACTAATGACGTGGCAATCACTGTAAAAAATCAATAAAATATATTTTAAAAAAAATTATGTGTAACAGGATATTGTATACATTAAGTTACAAAATTTTTATTAAAACGTTTCTTACATACTGTTATATTGGCTGGGCTGCAAAAATATTAATTGTGGGCCACATGCAGCCCGAGGGCCACGAGTTTGACATGCTTGCTCTACAAAATGTTTCACTGACCATAAGCAGTGAACAGTGTTAGTGATGCCTATTTGACTGCTACTGTATCTGAATATTCGTCTTACCTTCATCACCAGCCTATAAACTCTTTTAGGGCAATGACAGTTTCTAGCTCATTTACCATAGGCATTTAATCCACAGTAGGTGCGTATGTTAGATGGTATAAATTGAATATAGGTTAGATTTCAGGGGGACGTGCTTAAGAACTGCAAAGTACTTTTGTGACTGTCTATACTTACAGGTAATAAAGCTGTGTTTCTCTAAAGATGCCTTCATTCAACCGTGTGAATTAAACAGTCCTTATGCATTGTGCCGGGTGCTAGACAGAGAAGCTGGGGGACCCAAAGATGAACAGAACAGAGCCCTGGTCCTCAAGGAGTTGACTGACCAGCAGGAAAAAGTAAAACGCATAGAAAAACGCGAACATAGGCATGCTCTGAAGAGTGATGAGGATACCGTACCTCCAGAAAAAAATTAACCAAATAGGGATCTTCTTTCAGTTTTGCACACACAATACAGAGAAACTGAATTTCTTCATTTTCCGTTGGTGTTGCAAGGACTTCACCACAGAGTCGAATTAATTTCTGTCAACAATTTTTTCAAAAATGTTTAAAATTAGCTTATTTTTCATAAGTATGTATATAGCCATCCATATACCTTAGGGATATTTAAAGTTTTCAAATAATGCAAACAGCTTGCATTATTCAGAAAGGACACTGTTTACAATCACCGACATCAAAATAAGTTTACTAGTAGTAAATTTTTCAAATGCATTACCCTCCCCGCCTCCCGCCCCAAAATGAATGAGGTATATAAAACACTCCTTGAGATGTCATGGAGATAAGTTAAAGGAAAAATTAATGTATAAAATTTTAAAAGAAAAATATAATAAAGACATGAAATGCATTTAATACCATGTCATACATAAAGCTCAAGTACTTGCTAATTTGCATGTAATTTTTAGAATAACTTCCTGTATTATTTGTACTCTTAGAAAAATTATATACAATTACATCTATACCCAAAGCAATCAAACCAAATAACTGTGTGTGGGGAACACGTACCTGCACGGGCCTGTGCACGTTGATGTGCGGAAGTAGCGGCTGCTTGATTCTGCCCAGGAGTTTGGTGTAGAATCCCAGCACCTGCTGCTTCATTCCTGGAGGGCACTAAGTAAAAGAGGAAAGGAAAGCAAATAAGAAAAGAACAGACAATACAAACACGCTTACTCAAATGCTTACAATATAGGAGAGACAATGAATTCAAACGTATTCCACCCTCACCAGTCAGTGCAATTAGCCAGGATAAAATTCTCAATCAATTATCAATGCCTGGTATCCTGGAAATAAAATGACATCTGGGACTAGAATACAGCATATGGGATCAGGGGCTGATGTAATTATAGGCCGCATGGTGGCAATACGCTGTTGAGATCCGAGCGTGGTTCGGGTGACATCAGCCTGTTTTTACTCTAAGTGCTAAGATAACATGAACAATTATACTTACCTCCTTGGCAAAGTAAAGTCAGACTGTTGTTACTTAAACTAATGGCAGGTAATCAATAACTGTGCATCATATAAATGCAGGAGTAAATAAAGCCTAACACATGTATGTAAATAAAAGGACTCCTATGGTATACACTTCTGTGATCTAGGCCAACAACACTGTTTTAAGTTAGTTGCAAAGTTATTTAAATTATTATTGTAGGCAATTAATATTTTAAAAAGAAGTTTTTATAACATGACAGTTGTTCTAAATATTTTCTTAAAAGTAGGTAAACATGATTATTCACATTGTGAATTAAGAGAGTATGAATTAAAATGTTCTATAATTAACCTGCTTATACTGCCTCAGAACTAAAATAGTCACAAGATGCGTAGCATTTCTAAAGCATGATCAGACATGCTATCCAGAAACAGTATAAATTATGTTAAGCACAATATTTTTAAGATAGCA
>NW_006383012.1:5693003-5700118 GCF_000327345.1 Myotis davidii | reverse complement strand
GTGATGAAGCAAGTATTCCATACATGGCCCCGTCTCTCCAGATTCCCGTTCCTTTTCTTCTTGTACCAATATATCTAACATCTGTTCCAGATGAGATGGAATATTTGTATCTGTCACTGGGGCTTTGTCATCTAAATGATAAAAAAAGTTCGTCAAACAACCCAACATTTTTAAACTGCATATTTAAACCTAATACTTTATTGAATATTAAACTGCATATTTTAAACTAGAAAAATCTGAACTACACACTTAAATGAGGTTTATACTCATAGTATAATTATCTTTGACAGAATTTAGATGATGCTTTAACCATTTTTTTAAAATTGATTTTTAGAAAGAGAGAGAGAAACATTGATGTGAAAGAGAAACATCGATCGGTTTGCCTCCTGCATGCTGAGGATGGAACCAAATTCTGGGCACATGCCCTGACTGGGAATCAAACCCACAACCTGTTGGTGTACAAGATAACACTAGAACCAACTAAGCCACACAAGCTGGGCGCTTTTGCCCTCTTATTAGAAAACTGAATCAGCCTGGCCAATGTGGCTCAATGGTTGAGCGTTGACTCATAAACCAGGAGGTCAAGGTTCGATTCCTGGTCAGGGCACATGCCTGGATTACGGGCTCCATCCCCAGTTGGGAATAAGCAGGAGGCAGCCTATCGATGATTCTTTCTCATCACTGATGTTTCTATCCCTTTGACTTTGGGAATAGCTGTCTGTTAATAACAAGAATGTCAGAAATTGTTAAAAGGGCTTCTTTGGTCTCCTTGTGTTTTCATAGATGGAGATGACTTCCCAATGCTAAGAAGTAACTCAGTGGCAATCAAAACAGAACCTGTCCTCTCTCTGTTTTCTAGGTTAGTAAGCTTAATTTCAAGGCCAACCTGTTTCTATATAAATATACTTAAAATTCAGACCATCTAACTGACTAATTGAAAAAAAAATTTAATTACAAGTACAATACAAAGTTTTTATGTTTACATGCATTTTTCCTGATCATGTTCCCATTTTTCCCCAAATGGCTCTTATTTCTACATTATTATGCATAAAAACTAACTTACAGAATATAGAGTGGGGCAAAAGTAGGTGTACAGTTGTTTGTATGGAAAATAAAATAAATACAAGAATAAACTGTTGTTTCATGGACTCACAACTGTAAACCTACTTTTGCCTCACCCTGTGTATAGTCTGATGTTTATTCATTGCACAAATATAAAGGAGTTTTTTTCCTTTAAGACACATCCCCCATAACCCTATCGACTTGCCAAATCAACTACCATTTTTTCATGTTTCCTTTCAGTGAAATGACATGTGCCCAATCTGCATATCTACTAGTGTTTACCTATCATTCCTCAAGGGAGCCCACATGCCATGTAGCAATGCTACTGTACTTCCCTATTCCCTACTTCAGAAGTTGCCAAACTTTACCCGCAGGGCAAATCCAGCCTTGCCATCTATTTTGATAAATAAAATTGTATTAGAACAAGGGGCTGTATATTCTTTTACACATTATCAATGGCCAATTTGCATTACCACAGAACTGAGCAGTTACAAAGAGACCACATGGCCTACCTCTGGCCCTTCACAGGGAAAGTTTGCCCAGCCTTGACTAACTGTTCATGTTCCGCCACATTCACTCTGCATCCTACATACTCACTGAGAAAAACGGAAACCAGAAGGTAACTTCTGAAGACTCCCTACATCAGGTCTGCCCGCTTCCTGCACTTAAACCCAGATGTTCTGCTTTCTACCTTATTTTTTATGGAGAAACTGTCCACAACCTATTGAGCGCTAAGCCTCTGCTTGTGCACTAGGTCCCATCCTCCCCCTCCCCCCTGCCCCTTGCCCACTCAGGGACATTGCTCAGAAATGATCTCATCTGACTACTCTACTCACCTTTCCCTCCCTACTAGGTCATTCCCATTAAATTATAAATTGCATACTTTCTACCTTAAAGTCTCCTTGCCTCTTTTGACACTACACCTCCCTCCAGCTGCTGCTCCATTTCTCAGCTCCCTTTACGCCAACATTCCCCAGTAGAGCAACCTACCTAACTCCGGGGTTCCAGTCTCTCTTGGTTTCGCTATTGTTCTCATCTTCCTAATCCCTAGACATCGAGTCCAAGGGCTCAGTTCCTGAACACCTTCTCTCTCCCATCTATCCTTACTCCCTAGATAAGCTCATCTAGTCTCAGGACTCTCAATTTCATATCCCTCATTTCGTTAGATCTCTACCCTGAATGCCTATTTCCAATTGTCTACATGACACATCCATCTAGATCAGCGGTTCTCAACCCGTGGGTCGCAATCCCTTTAGGGGTCGAACGACCCTATCACAGGGATCGCCTATGACTATCGGAAAACACATATACAATTACATATTGTTTTTGTGATTAATCACTATGCTTTAATTATGGTCAATTTGTCACAATGAAATTGGGAGTCACCACATGAAGAACTGTATTAAAGGGTCGCGGCATTAGGAAGGTTGAGAACCACTGAACTAGATAGATCATGAGCATCTCAAACTCAATATATTGAAAATTCTCTTTCAAACCTGCTCCTCCTGCAGTCTCCTCATTCTCTATTTTTCCAGTTTCACTGCTTAACACCAAAACTTTGGAGATAGCCTTGCCTTTTATTCTCTCATGCCCAATATCCAATTCTTCAAAACATACCCAGAATACGACCACTTCTGATCACCTTCCCCCCTGGTCTAAGCCACCACCTCTCAAAGCACTGCAATAGTCCCCTAACTGTTCTCCCGGCAGCATCACCTCCACATCCCTTCAATCTAAATTTTCATAGAAGCCAAAGTGACCCGGTCACCTCTGCCCAAAACCCTCTTCTGGCTGCCCACCTGAGAGTACAAGCCAAAGCCCTGGGGATGGCTTACAAGGTCTTATGTGAATCCCCACCCTCCAGCTTTGACTTTATCTCCTACCAATTTCTCCCTGTTCACTCTAGCCACACTGGCTTCCCCATAGTTCCAGGAATTGTCTACGCAAGCGCAGGCTGCCTGTTCCAGCCTCAGGGTCTATGCACTCCTCCTTTTCCTGCAATTTCTCTTCCCCTCCCCACTCCCCTACCCCTCCACCCCGGACTTGCTTCCTCTCTCCCTCAGACTTCAGTTCAGACCTGGCCTGGGGCAATGAGGCTTTCTCTGACCTACAAAGGCCATCTTCCCACCCCCAGCACACACTTCTATTTCCTCAGCCTGCTTCATGTTCTCTTTAACACTTTCCATCTGACCCACTGTATGTATCTGTCTACTTATTTGCTTCTCCCCAATCAATGTATTAATTTTGTTATGGATTTTGTTTTTTTTGATGGTTCTATCCCCCAGTGCCTGGAAAAGTGCCTACACAGCGTAGGTGCTCACTAGGTGTGTTTTTTTTAATGACTCTAAAAGAGGAATTAAAAGTAAATTGCTTACAAATTTAAATATAACTGAAGACGAATCTGAAATACATTTTCGTATTCCACATTTTTCTGTGTAATTACATTAGCATTGTTTCTTACCCGAAGTCTCTATGTAGTAATGGGTAATTGCCTTCCAGTGATAAACGAAATCTTCTTGTAAAGGAAGAGAGGGTGCTAGCTGCACAAAAACACACACACAAAAAGACCACAGTTAAGAAAGTGGCATTCCAGTTTCCCACAAAGTACAATTCTGTGTTTCTACTAATCATGCAAAAGCAACATACAAATAAGGGGTGAGCTTTTACTTGCTCCCATTTGCCAGACATCAAAGAGAAGCAAAATGAGTCAAATCCAAGAAGGTGAAAATGATTTCTTAAGAAAGAGGACACACACATTTATCAACATTATTATTAAACTACAGGATTATTTAGTTCCCTTCCCCTGAAAGCAGTAACTGCAGACGGCTTCAAAAGAAACTGTTCAATATTCTATTACTCAAGTATCAGTAAAATGCCCTTATCAGTCACCGGGGATAAGGGCATTGTACCTAGGACTTTGACATGCAAAACAGCAAAATGCTGCTATATCATTAGTGACACATCATCACTGCTACGACATATACCAAAGTCAACCCCATAATCAGATTAAAACTGTTCCCCACTCTCAGTGGCAGACAGATGGACATCTTTGCTTTTTAAGCCTAGAATAGGCAGGGCATATTTTCAGCAAAATAACTATGTGAACAAGGCACAAAGTCAAAAATGTTTTACATTTTAGCTTTGAAATTTACTTCAGAGGTTTTAAGACCAAAATTATAGCCCTTCCCCAAACCTACAAGTCTTTCAAATGTGTGTTAAATGGACAGAAAAGACTTGGTGGCTCTGGCCAGTTTTACTCACTGGTTAGAGCATTGGCCTGCGGACCAAAGGGTCATGGGTTCGATTTCCGGTGAAGGCCATGTATCTCAGTTGCAGGTCTGATCTCTGTCCCTGGTCAGGGCGCATGCGGGAGGGGACGTTTATGTGTGTCTCTCACATGGATGTTTCTCTCTCTCCTCCCCTTCTCCCTCCCTTCCATTCTCTCACTAAAGAGCAATGGAAAAATATCCTCAGGTGAGGAGTAATCAAAAAGAAAAAGAAAAGACTTGGTGCACCTTCACCAACATTTTCCTTGGGGGGGGGGGGGAGGGAGAGAGAGATAAAGAGAGAGAGAGAGCCCTCTTTAGTATCATCAATAAATTTTTACCAGAAAGTACAGAGTTGGCCCAGCTCACTTAAGAACAAATAGGTTTCTATTCTGGTAACCTGAACTCTGTCAGGGTAATCGTCCAATTTCATGTACTTCATCTAGACAGACGACCTAAGAGGTCATGTTACTCCTGCCCTTCTACTTGTTCCCTTTTGATTTCTTGGTGTCCCCAGCAGAGAACTCGAAGTTCAAAACCCTCTGAAAACAACTTCCAAACTATTGGGCAATTATAAACTGGTTTCAGTCCAGAAGGTGACACGGTTTCAATCCAGAAGGTGAAATGTATTTAGGGAGAAACGGCCTGAGGAGTGCTCAGCAATCATCACCACCTTAATGCTGCTGGCTCTCCCATCCCTGCCCATTCTGACCCTTCTGAATAATACTGAGTTAAGAGAACATAAGTATTCATCTCATTTTCAAATAGGATTTTATGAAAAAATTTTAAACACTCTAAAATCTTTAACAAAGGAGTTAAAACCTTTGGGAGTACTACACTTCAAGAACATGGAGAGAGAAATGACTTGTGGGAGGTTGAAGGGGAAAAATAAAAAAGTAAGAATGAAGGTGTTAATTTGGAAAAACAATCTTCCTGAAATTTTTAGATTAAAAAAAAATCTGTTTTAATCAGCTGCTTGTTTTGGGAATCTTTCTCAAAACGTAAAATTTCTCTTTTTCTTTTAGACCTGTTCTTTTTTTTTTAATATACCAGCTTTACATCTAGTTAAATGTATTAACAATTGGGAAAAACCCAAATGAAATTTGGCATTTCAAGAAATGTATTTAGTTTCTTAAGTATAAGTGTGTGATTTGTTAAATTTTCCTCAGGGAACCCCCTGAGTATATAAGATCACAGCATCCTTGTTCCAAATTATGTTACCCATGGGACTTAACTCTATTTCCAGGGGAAGCCACTAAATTCAAGGCCTTCCAGGGTTTGTGTCAGGACCTTTGTAATTACAGACAAATTCAAGGGATGATGTCCTTGCTTACTTATAAAATACCCCTCTTCCAGGAGTTTGATTTAAAGAAAAAAAATACTATTTAAGCAGCTGGCGAAGCAGTTCTAAATTGCTAATAACTTAGTTTAGTAACAATCTAGTTCAAACATGAATAAATTTCCTTATTTATGTAAAACTTCCTAGTAAACTTGCCTCTTCCATTACTAATTCTCACATGCGAATGAATTACCTGCTTTATCATTGCATAAAAACATTTATGCTCTCGGTTAAAAAAACAAAAAGGGAAGAGATGTGTGAATCAGCATGAGGGAATTCTAATTTGAGTTAACTTGAACAATACAGAGATTAAATTTTTGAAAATTCATGCAATCCATATCTCAAACAGAAATTGACATAAGTACCTAACTTACCCACAGCTTTCTCTGGGAAATCTTGCCAGACTCCCTGCCTAGGATATAGCCTTTTCCACCCACGCTGTGGAACCCCCTACCAGTCTGCCCCGTGTCTCCTAGTCCTCATCCCACGTCTTTAATTGTTGAATTATCCATCTTCTCCACTAGATTGTGAACTCTACGAAGGCTGGGAATGGTCATCTTTTTCATCACTGAATCCCCAGTTTCCAACTCAGTGATGGCATTTAGTAACCATTCGCTGGCATCTATTGAGTGAATAAATGAATGGCACAGCAGTTGCCACATTTAGTAAGTAGTTATGTGCCAGGCGGTGTGCTGCAAAGTTTGCACTTACTGTGTGTGGTCTTAAATGTTCACAATAAAAGCCTACTTTTCCCAAACAAACTCCTATTAAGACCCAAAGCCAGGTAACTGACTTGCCCAAGGAAACGTTGCTTGTAACGAGAAACCCGGACTGTCTCTCTTCAAAATGCCTACCACACGGAGGATCTCCACTGATAATCCACACGAGAACTAGTGTCCTCAACGCCCCATCTGCATGCTGCCGCACGTGTACCATGAACACGCCATGCCCAGGTCTTTTAAAAACACTTCTTCACCCCAACTTTTCTAATGCCTTTCCTCTCATCTCTGCCTCCAAAGTCCAGCTCAAGTCTCATGTCCTCCAGAAAGCCTTTCCCAACTACTCCAATCCGAAGTGCCTGCCCCCTTCCGACCTTGGAACTCACTAGCTGAACAGCCATCCAAATAATAATCTATATTATAAAAGGCCCATGGCCATAACGCTGTAATGACCAAACAGCTGGTCACCAGGAGGTGCATGGAGCACCTCTTGAGCCCTCCCCCCACCCCGCCCCGTTCAGGCACTGGCAGCATCAGTGGAGTGTGCAAGGCGTCGCAGGGTGGCGGACATGGCCCTGATGGCAGGCTAGGCCTAGGGGACCCTACACGTGCACAATTTAATTGTGCGCTGGGCCTCTAGTAGTAGTAGTAGTAGTAGTAGTAGTAGTAGTAGTAGTAGTAATAATAATAATAGTGGTAAACCTTTACTGAGCACTTACTATGTGCCAG
>NW_006383012.1:5687109-5690599 GCF_000327345.1 Myotis davidii | reverse complement strand
CTTTCATATTAAGTCTTTGAAATCTGGAATTTTATACTTACATCACAATTCAGACTACACACATTTCAAGGACTCAATAGGCAGATCTGGCTAGTGACAACCATGCTGGATAACACGTGCCTCAGCAGCCTTGAAATGTGGCTAGCCTTAATTGCAATGTAAGTATGAAATATATATATATAATTTATATTAAAAAATTTTAAACTTTAAAAGTCTATGACTTTCAAGACTTCAAAAGATCCTTGGGTGCCCACTTTTTGATGGGCAGCAGGCTAGTCCCCAAGGAAGGCACATTCTCTAAGGCTCATTTCAGATGTGGTCAAGGAAGATAGTAGAACAACAGAGAATCAAAGTACACTCTTAGCCCCTGAGCAGGGGTCCTTAAAACACTTACCCAGGGAGAGTTCAGAATTCTAAATGACTGCTGTGTGTCTATATACTTCCCCAAATTATAGCAAAGAGATAATATTAAGGCATAAAGAGAAAAGATTGGAGCAGCTGAGGGATGGTAGAGATATCTATATCACAAAAGGCTTGTGGTTTTGACACCGTAATGGCAGAACGACCAAACAACGGTCACCAGGAGGTGCATGGAGCACCTCTTGAGCCCTCCCCCCACCCCGCCCCGTTCAGGCACTGGCAGCATCAGTGGAGTGTGCAAGGCGTCCCAGGGTGGCGGACATGGCCCTGATGGCAGGCTAGGCCTAGGGGACCCTACACGTGCACAATTTAATTGTGCGCTGGGCCTCTAGTAGTAGTAGTAGTAGTAATAATAATAATAATAATAATAGTGGTAAACCTTTACTGAGCACTTACTATGTGCCAGGTACTGCACTAAGCACTTCAGGTACATGATCTCATTTAAATTTTCACAACAATTCTGAGATAGGGACTGGAACCCTGTTCTGTCCGGCTTTAAGGGCTAAGCCACACTCTTGTGCATTGCTTACACTTTAATTGCATATGTATTTGTTTTGTCTCCCAAATGAGACTGTAAACATCGTGGGCAAGGACAAGGGCACGTCTGTGTCTCTTGCACTGGGCCATGCTTTCACAGTGGGCTCATTAAACACTTGCTGAATGACCCAAAACTGAAATTAGAAATCTCTTGTTAAAGAATACACTTCAGAGAACACGACATATGTTTGACTGGAGGTTTTCATTCCCAGGGCAGAGTCGTTTTGTAAAGAAATAGCTGGTCCCCCCAAATCAAGATTAGCTCTTAACTGTAATTTCAAATTATGAAAGATGACTTCAATTGAATTAACTAGTTAAAAGGAATAAAACTTCCTTCCCTCACTGCCCTTGCTCCTCTTGGAATAAGTCTGCCCTCAAAGGATGGAACTGGCTGGAGTTAAAAGATACCAGTCCCTGGCAGATGACCCAGCACAGACCAGGTCCTCAACAAATACTGACTTGTACTTAATTGGAAGGTATTTTATTTATTACCCTTTGGAGAATTTGTACTGAAATGATCCAGGCCAACTTCAGAACAAGAGAGGCCTGATTTCAGATTTGTGACACGGGGCAACTCACAAAACAGATTCGTTTCATAACTCTTACTGGCCAACCCTTTCTATACTGAAGGGGGCCTGTCACTTCTGAAAGGAGAGGCAAGAATGACAAGTTTTGTTTTTGATCAAGGGGTGAATTTCTCTCCTAAACTCAAATCGCAGTCTATCAGCTTAATAACACATTTTCAAATCCTAACCTTTGAAAATATCTTAGTGGTGTTTTTTTTTCTTGTAAGTAGTTAACAGGAAGTGAAGCGAAACCATTAAATCTACCTTTAAATCTCACTTAAATGAGTAAGTATCTGGTCACCCCTAAAACACACACACAAAAACTTGAAGCCTGATCCAATGGGATAAAGAAACCTAAATGTAATAATACCAGATGGGAAAACATCAAGTCATGGGATGACAGGCTGAAAAAGGTCATGTCCGAGTCTGCCTGCGGGATTAGCACCTGTCTGTACAATCCTGATAATTATTATACTAATTGTAATACTGTATCAGAAAGTACTAATTGAGCATACCAATTAAAAGGAATACAGAGAAAAGCTAATGAAAAGAAGTGAGGAACGGTGGTAAGATGAGCTTACAGAAAACAATGTTGAGCAAACAACTAGATCTTCATAAATGGAAACCAATCTTGGGCTGGGAAAAAGTATTCCTCAAGTGCCACACTGATGGCTTACTTATTGTGAGGTATGAATTCATTCCCAAGAGATATGTTAGAAGGAAAAAAATAGTGTGTCAACATTTTTTCATGAGCTTTCACCTCCTACCTAGGTAAACTGGGGAGCACGACAGATGAAAACATCAACTCTAAGCCAGTAAAAACAATGTCCCTAAATTCAACGTGGTGGTCGTTCTGAGGTGAGTATAATCCACTCTAACTTCCTCACTAACCTCAGCAAAGTAGAGACCCTGGACATGACAGAACCAGCGTCAGACGATCTACATGGATAATTTGGTAGATGCGAACATATACAATTAGGAAAAGATAATGAGGCCCGAAAACACAGGCCTCAGGGACAAAATGAGTCTTTACTGGGAGAGCATGAAAGCCATCTTTTTCTAAGTACCTATTTCTATAAACATGAGCCTGATAGGTAAAGGATATAAATAATGCACTACATTTTTATTCCCAGTGATCTCAATGTTAAACTAGTCAATGTTGAAAAGTAAGTGACGGTTAAGGGATAATGTAAAATGTAAATGCCACTGCTTTTCACAAATTTTAGTCTAATTCTTTTAACATAAAGACGCTGCAGACTGTGGACAAACGTCTCAGAGTCTAAAACTGCCCCCTCCCTCACGTGTCACACTGCTCTTCATTCATGAACACGTCCTCTCTTGATTTGCTACACACGTTTTCCCAAGAACCGGTAGTAAAGCTAAAAGGATCCAAAAACATTTCCCACCTGCCACTTAACATAACTGTATCAAAGTTTGTTTTCATGACTGAGTTTTTAAAAATCCACGGCAATAGAAACTGTCCTACTGGAATTGTTTTTGTTTTTTTAAATAAAGTTGGGTGTCTTTTCATGTGCGCTATCACCCAATCTGAACACAGAAGAGAGAAGGACATTTTAAAAATCGGCAAAGTAACAGCTCCTTCACAGGATGCACTTCTCCCGGGGTCGAGGAAAGCAACTCCAGCAAAGCCATAGGCCCCTGGGTAACCCGACAGCCGCCAGACCCGCTCCGGCCCTCCTGCGAGGACCTGGGAACAGAGCGTGTCGCCGCGGGGGTCTCGGGTCCTCGGAGGCGAGCACAATGGCAGGACGAACGCAGGGCGTCCAGGAAGAGGAGGCAGGAGAGGAAACAGATGGCGGGGCCCGGGCGGCGAACCCCCACTCCGAGCCCCTCCAAGCTCCTCGGTGTCACATCCATCACCCGGGTCCCCCGGCCAGGACTGCGCGCAGAGATGGCGGGGCCACGGCACCGGGTCGGGTGGGTGCGTCCTCGCCGGGGTCGCCGCC
>NW_006383012.1:5685898-5686400 GCF_000327345.1 Myotis davidii | reverse complement strand
CCGCCCCCGGCTTCGGGGCGCCTCGGACCCCCTGTTTTTTCAGTGCCTAACACCCAGCCGGCCTCTCCGATGTGTTGCCGGTGGAAATGACACGTAGGGAAGCGTGGCCGTATACGTAGGTGCGGGTCTCGGTTCGTCTTTTAAGGGTGATTTGGAAGAACGGGATGAAAAAGCACAGTATCCCTAAGGCGAAGTGCACCCTGGATTTAAATGCTCGAAATGAGAACAGATCAGCCGACACTGGTGAAATGGCTTTGCAAACTGTAAAATAGATTCCTATTACTAATTATTCAACATTAAAATGGGAAGCCCCGCCCAGCCTGCGTGCTCAGTGGTTGAGGGATAGCTCCACCTTAAGAACGCGGAGGTCACAGGGTACATCCCTGGGTTTCGGGCTCAAGCCCCAGTGTGGGCAGTGGGCCTCTCTCATCATTGATGTTTCTATCTCTCTCTCTCTCCTTCTCTCTTCCTCTCTGAAATCAAATATATATATATATATATT
>NW_006383012.1:5683674-5684207 GCF_000327345.1 Myotis davidii | reverse complement strand
AAGTATATGTTCTAGTCTAGATTAATAGCAATATTTAGGAAGATGATTTATCTACCTCATATCTCGGTTCCAGGACATACAAGTTGAACTAGAATTGTAATTGAGCAGATATGCTTGCCTCCTACTCTCATCCTTGATGCCTGTGGCGGCCCTATGATTATCACCTGCCTTTTGCATGGGCAGAGGTGAACCTACCTCAACGAAGTGGGATTTGAGAAAGCGTAACAGAGGCTTCCCTTGGCCTCCTAAACCCTTTTATGTGGTTGCCTAAAACTCTTCAGTTAGATCTTTATTCCCGTGGCTTAATCCAAATGAGAAATTTAGTTCCTGCTGGGATAGCTCCACCTTAAGAACGCGGAGGTCACAGGGTACATCCCTGGGTTTCGGGCTCAAGCCCCAGTGTGGGCAGTGGGCCTCTCTCATCATTGATGTTTCTATCTCTCTCTCTCTCCTTCTCTCTTCCTCTCTGAAATCAAATATATATATATATATATTGTTATTTAAATAAATAACAAAAGAGGAAGCCCCAAACA
>NW_006383012.1:5681276-5683151 GCF_000327345.1 Myotis davidii | reverse complement strand
GATTCCTGGTCAGGGCACATGCCCGGGTTTCAGGCTCAGTTCCCAGTGTGGGTCCTGCAGGAGGCAGCCGATCAATGATCTTCTCTCATTATTGATGTTTCTATCTCTCCCTTCCTCTCTGAAATCAATAAAAATATATTTAAAAAATAAATATAAAATTGGAGAGAATAGCACAAGGTTGTGTGGCACTTAATTAATATATGCAAAACAGTGCCCAGTCCATAGTAAGCAATACATAGGCCCTTGGTATTTATCATTATTATTATTGGCAATGATAGTATTTACAAAAAAAAAAAAAATAGGGCCAGAAATCAAGATTTAGGGGGAGGACTTTATTTATTTATACATATTTTTCACACTTATAGCAAGGATTGCTATCAAACTCCACTCACTGGGCCAGGGATCCTTGTGGTGTCAGTGGAATATTTGCCCCTCACTTAGTACACGACCTCCGCTTGTAAGCCATCGGCCACCAGTGGCCTCAACACCAAACTCTCACAATGTGAGACCTTGACTAGTCTTGTCTTCTCTTCTCCTCTGTTTATATTGTTTGAATCCATGCACAACAGGTAGATCTGGCCTTAATTTACGGTGCACTGGCCCCAGAATACTGGGGTCCTCTTCTGTTGTTGGCTGAACACTGACATGTGCTCCTACTCAAATTTTGGCTGATTGTGTTTGTAGAATGATAGTCCATAATGGCTATTATTATTATTCACACAGGTTAAGATGGTTAGTCATATTGTTAACCATACTTATTTTCCTGACCTAATTGTCCTACATTTATGTGGTATTTTGCATTTTCATAATGCCTCACCACCACTAATTGTATGGGGAGGTCTGTGTAAGACGGGCTTACTTAGAGTTGTTTGCATTTGATGATGCCTGTGCTCATTATAAACACAATAAAGTATATGTTCTAGTCTAGATTAATAGCAATAGTTAGGAAGATGATTTATCTACCCCATATCTCGGTTCCAGGACATACAAGTTGGACTAGAATTGTAATTGAGCAGATATTCTTGCCTCCTAGTGACCAATGGTCAGATGGGCCAGTTAATCTGTTTCCTGTGTTATTCTTGGGTGCAATGGATTCAGTGCAGCATTTTCTATTCCGTTTATCGGATGACGCTGGAAAGAATCGGAAGGTATTCTAGGAAATGGCACGGCACAGCTATGTGGAGCTACAATGTAAGCACGGGGATAGAGGCTTCTGAAAATGCTATGCAACAGTGCGTATCCATCCAGCCTCGGAGAAGCACAATTCCGGCTGCTGAAATTTAGGGCGGGTTGATACAGATGAAGAAAATGTTCATATCCTGGAGAACTTGGTGTTTGTTTTTGCTAGTGTTGGTATTTTATCAACAGGACCATTAAGTTCTTGATAAGATGAGGGTGGAGTAAGTTTTGCCCAACCAGTGATGAAAATATGCATCGGCCGTTGTACTGAGAAAGGCAGAAAAGGTAGCCAGCGGTGCGGATTGGGTATAACAGAGTCTTTGGAGGTAAGGAGCCGACACTGAAATCCCAGCGTGGCTCAGGGGTTGAGCACTGACCTATGAACCAGGAGGTCATGGTTGGATTCCCGGTCAGGGCACATGCCTGGGTTGTGGGCACTATCCCCAGTGTGGGGCCTGCAGGAGGCAGCCGATCAATGATCTTCTCTCATTATTGATGTTCTATCTCTCTCTCCCTCTCCCTTCCTCTCTGAAATCAATAAAAATATATTTAAAAATAAAATAAAATAATTGTTGATAGATGTGTATTTATTGCCTTTTTTGTTGTTGTTAATCCTCACCAGAGGATATTTTTTCCATCAATTTTTAGAGAGAGTGATGGTTGCCAGAGGTGGGAGTGGTAGGTGGGCAAAATGGA
>NW_006383012.1:5678193-5681031 GCF_000327345.1 Myotis davidii | reverse complement strand
CAAACCTGAACTAATTAAAATGATGGTATTGCTCTTTTGAGAAGATGAAAAGATGGATAAGTGGTGGAGATGGAGATAGGGGAGGGTGTGTAAGAGAGAGAGAAAACTAAATCTTCTGTAATGGGAAAACATTAGATATTGCTTAAAACAGATATCAAGAAGTGACACGCATATTATTTAAAGAAAGGAAGTAATAAAAAAGTCTACTCAAAGTGCGGAAAAAGGTTGCATGTGTGGAGCAGGAAATTAGGAGTTTTGGAGAAAGAGCAGGGCTTTCATCACAAACCTTGTAAAACCTCTTGAATAAACAATATGCTGGTGTAACTGATATGCCCAAAGTTTGTTTGGCCTAGGGAGAAACTAGAGGCAAGAAACCATTTTTGGTGCTTTCTAAAAAGTTTAGACACAAGATTATAAGGGTCAATAACTGTGGGAATAGGAAGGAGATGGTAGACTTCAAAGATGCTGTGAGCTCAACCAAATTGTGTTAAGTGATTAAATATAAGAGTGAGGGAGAAGGAAAAGTCAAAGATATTGGTGGAGTTTCTAGCTTGGATGAGAATAGGTGAAGATTCCATTAATTGAGATAGGGAATATCTAAACATCTATATGTATAAAAGCCTAAGCGACCTTTATGACTGAATGACCAAACAACTGGTCGCTATGATGCGCACTGACCACCAGGGGCCAGATGCTCAACTCAGGAGCTGCCCCCTGGTGGTCAGTGTGCTCCCACAGCCAACCTCTCCCGGCTGGTCGGCCAGCCCCAATCAGCCTGATCAGTGGTGGGGCCAGCTGGCCAACCTCTGGCCAGCCAGCCCTGATTGGCCCTGATTACTGTCCAGGCCGAAGGACCCCACCTGTGCATGAATTTGTGCACCAGGCTTCTAGTAGAAAAATAATGAGATGAGTATTTTTTTGGTGTGGTTAGGTTTGATTACCTATATGATGACATCTATGGGAATATGTCTCAGTATGGATCAATAAGTTTGGATTAGTCAGTCGGGAGAAATCTGGGCTAGAAATAAAGATTTGAGAGTCATCTCTTAAAGATGTTCATTGATTAACCATTATTCTGTATACTTGAAACTAATGTAAAATAATATTAAATGGCAACTGTAATTGAAAAATAAAATCTAAAAAGAGATGGTAATTGAGATATAGGAATAAGTGATGAGATAGTTCAGTGAGATAGTATAGTGAAAGGAAAAAAGAGAGAATAGATGGAAACTTGAGGATTTAAGGATTGGCATATGGGAGAGGAATTCATTGCAAAAGAGCAGCCCAAGAGGTGGGCAAACATTGAGAAGAGGTTCAGGGAGAGTGAGTTTCTAAAGTTGGGAGGCTGGTTCAGATAAAAGGGTGAGCTGGCACAGGCTACAGTCTTCATCGCCTGAACTCAACCCTACAGCTGCCACAAAAACAAGAGGGAAGCTGATAGATCTCAGAAACTTAGGTACAAACTGGACACTCCTTGGCGAGGACAGCTGATGCCTCTGGTGCTTGGTGTCGCCTTCCCTTGGCCCACCTCTGCTTGCAGGGGCCAGTGGGCAGTTCCGTCCAAGTTCAGGCTGACCGCCTGGTGACAGCATCTCACCTCAGTCTCATGCTCCCCTCGAGAATTTCTGCCACCGAAAACTCTGTGTAGGAGAACCTCCTCCTCCCAAAAGCATGAGGAGGATGAAACCCATGGGGCAACTCTTAGCCAATGGAGGATGGAACCTGGTGGATAAGTACCCAGGGTCCTGTCTCTCTGGTGGGAAACAGTTGTAGGAAGTGTTGTGGACACTTCTCAGGACGTCCCAGTGGGAGTGAGTGCCCACTGACCACAGTGGTAACCTCAATAGCCCTGTTAGGCTTTTCTTTCATTTTTCACTCTCCCCACTTCCCCACTTTATGACTTCCTGGGATTTGATGTAAACTACTTAGAATCTACTTTTCATCCCGGGCTCTTCTGCTGAGGAAACCCACTGTGTGTGGGAGTTAGAGTGGAAGAAGCCAAGAGGGGAAGGCCAAGAGCCACAAATTGGGTATAGACTTAGGGAGATACACCTTCATCCTTTAGGCTAGAAATTACAATGAAAGAAAGCATTCCTGAACGTGAGTAGATCCAGTGGCATATGACCAAAAAACCCCCAAATATAGTGGCCTAAAGAAGTTTATTTTTCTCTTTCAAATAAAAGAGGTTTACCTGGGAGGCACTCAGGGCGATTTGGTGGCCCCAGCACTGCCATAGTAAGATCACTTCCTGGCCCCATAGAGGTGCTAGAGCTCCTGATACCAATTTTGGGGATAGTAGTGGGAGGCATCAAGGGGAAAGAGGTTACCTTTTAAACTTGTTAATCCCTTTAACAGATCCTTTCTGAAAGTTCCACACTTCTGTTAACATTTCACTGGCCAGAACTTACTCAGCCTCACCTAGTGGTTGGGAAAGAAAGGGGAAATGTAGTGTTTGATTCTGAATAACCACCAGAAAAAGGAAAGTACAAAGCACACACACACACACACACAGTAGGGCCTTGACTTACGAGTGTCCCGACTAACGAGTTTTTTGAGATACGAGCCATCTCTCGGCCGATTTTTTGCTTTGAGTTGCGAGCTAAAATTCGGGTTACGAGCCAGCTTCAGATACCCCACCCCTAGTTGGCCCAGCGAACGTCACAGTGAACGCCACAACATCAGCCCAGCATCACGTGTCTCACCCGTTCACTTTTTGATTTGACATATAAGTAATTTGAGTTTCGGGCTTCGTCACGGAACGAATTAAACTCGTAGTCAAGGCCCCACTGTATACACACACACACACACACACACACACACACACACACCTATTGCTCA
>NW_006383012.1:5672359-5678132 GCF_000327345.1 Myotis davidii | reverse complement strand
GAAAAAATATGTAAAAAAAGAAGCATGAAAAAATGGAGAACATAAAATAGACTCTTCTGTTAATTATAATAAACTAGAGCCCAGTGCGCGAGATCGCATGAGACCCAGACCCGCCGCACCACCATGGGACTCCAGACCTGCTGTGCCGCGAGACCCATCAATGCACCTCCTGGTGACTGGTTGTTTGGTCATTACAGTGTTATGGCCACTGGCCTTTTATAATATAGATGGAAATTGGTCCTTAAGATCATCTAGTTAAAAGACCTCACTCTATAGATGAGGAAAGTGAGGTCAGAGAGCATGATAGCCAGTCACACCCTCGTGTAGTTCTCTCCCACAGTGTACTAGGTGAGTTTTCATGAGCAATAGAATACAGCAGAAGTGATGTTGCTTCTGAGATTAGGGTATCAAGGATATTGCAGCTCCTGTCTAGTGGCTCCCTCACTCCTGGATCACGGACTTTGAAGGAAGCCAACTATCATATCATAAGCAACCCTACGGAGAAGCCCACATGGTGAGGAACTGGTGCCTCTTGCCAGCAGCCATGTGAGAGAGCTTAGAAGCAGGTCTTTCAGCCCCAGTCGAGCCTTCAGATGACTGCAGCTCTAGCTGACATCATGAGTGCGACCCCGTGAGAATCTCTGAGCCAGAGCCAGTTAAGCCACTCTCAAATCCCTAACCTACAGAAACTGGGAGATAATGCTTGTTTGTTCTTTTAAGCTACTAATTTGGAGGTAATTTGTTAAGCAGCAATACATAAATAATAGGGAGAGTTTTTGTAACTTAGAAGTCACAAAGCTAGTTAGTGGCCGATTTCCAATGAGACCAGGGGATTCCTGATTCAGTGTTCTATTAGATCCCATGATATTCTGGTGTACCTTGGACTTCTTTTGTCCTTGGACACACACCCATTCAGGAGGTGTTAATAACTAAAAATTCTGTTTTTTTTCATAGGCAAAATAACATGAAAGCTGGGCCATTCTTCCTCATGGACTGCAGAATACGATTCAGTGAGGTAAGATGTACTTTGACCTTGCCATGGAGTAATGCATAAGCATTTCTATCTTCTTGCTACAATTTCTGGAAGGATAGAGGTGACTGATTCAATTGTGTGCAGTAGCTTAGTGATAAAACCAGAAACTAACTTCTTCTTGACTTCTTTTAACCACTCCACAAGAGTGACATAGAGTACGCAGTGTTATTCAGTCATGTAAATGCTTCAGTAATTCTGACCTTCCTGTGCAGCGAGTCAGTGACAGGGCCTCGTGTCTGCATTTCTGTCTGTTGTCTCTAAATGGAATATTCAGAGACGGGCAGATTGCCAAAAAGGCACTTTGTGGCTTCCATTTCCCTGCCGTAGAGTCTCCCATTTGGATGCACAGGACTATTGTGTTAGCGTTTTGTGTGACCTGTGACTTACAGTTTGGGTCTCAGTTTTTAAAAATGTAATCATACAACATTCTTATTTTTTCCTTCCTTAAGGATATAGCTAGAAAAGTAGGGGGGTGGGAGTAGAAAATTGGGTTAGGGTTTAACTAGAACATGGATGGTTTTAAAAGTTAATTTTGCTGAAACCGGTTTGGCTCAGTGGATAGAGCATCGGCCTGCAGACTGAAAGATCCCAGGTTCGATTCCGGACAAGGGCATGTACCTGGGTTGTGGGCACATCCCCAGTGGGAGATGTGCAGGAGGCAGCTGATCGATGTTTCTCTCTCATCGATGTTTCTAGCTCTCTACCTCTCTACCTTCCTCTCTGTAAAAAATCAATAAAATATATTTTTTAAAAAAGTTAATTTCAAGTGTTGTCGAGGCTCCGATTCTGTAAACTCGCACCAATTTTTAGATATATTTCCAATTATTTCTTGTTACAGTCAGTAAGTTAATTTGCTCTCCTATATTCCCAGCATTAGGGAGATTCTTGGATGTTTACATTTCTTTTTCTCACTATACTTGAAAAACTAGATTTGTCAGCTATTCCCTAGTATCACTTATTCTCTTGAGCGTCATAGAAAGATAATTTTCACTCCCTTGACATTTTAGCACTTACACGCATGCACACACATGTGTGACCAACTTATACTACAAAAATATTGTTAACTGAACATAATTTTGAAGTGTGGGTTCTATATTTTATCTGGCAACCCTACCATTTTTTTTAACCTAATAACCTTTTTTTTTTTTAACATTCAGTATTCGTTTTATTAGTTTCAGGTGCACAGCACAGCGGTTAGTCAATCATATACGTTACAAAATGATCCCCCTGGTATTCCCAGGACCCACCTGGCACCATTTGTTACAATATTATTGACTATATTCCATATGCTGTACTTTACATCCCATGGCTATTTTCTAACTACCAATTTGTACTTTTCTTAACACAATGCCTGAAAAAGACGTTCTAAAAGTGCCACTCGGCTTTTCTTGCCACCTGTAGGTGGCAGTCTAATCAAATAATTTCATGAGAGCTGCTTGGCAAAGCCAAGTTTAATACTGTATTATTTATCCTATATTGTTTAATAAGACTATTAATATTTAAAAATATTTCTAAGAATACTAATTTTATATAAATGAAGTTTTCACAAAAGAGACATAAATTTTGAAGTTGCTAAAAACTAAATAGAATTCAGTCCTTATTCCACATCCCACTATCAAACAGATTCAAAGCTCCATGTGGTCCAATTCCAGTAAGCTACCATGCCTTTTATACTTTAATGATATTTTCAGAATTCTTTAGTTTTTCATGATATTGTAAATAGGATTTTTTCCTTATATTTTCTAGCAGACTACTTCTGATGTGTAAAATAGCTATTGATTTTTGTATGTTTAATTTGTTTTAGACCATACTCTATAGTTTAAGTAGTATTACTATAAATACTCTTGGATTTTATAATACACAATTAAATTATCTGCAAGTAATATACTTTTCTCTCTTTTAAAATATAGCAATAAATCTTTTTCTACTTTAAAACAACTAAATACAGTTACATTAAACATAAGTATTAAGAAGAAAAATAATTATATCGGTGCTCTTAAAAACCTTTTTCTAAAACAAGGTTTCCTTATTCACTCAAAACTATTATTATTATTATAACAGTTTAATTCTATAATCCAAAAATACAGCCATAACCTTGTAGTCATATTTACACGTGAATGATATAATATAGAACTACGTAAAAATAGGATCTCAATGATCAGTTGCTTCCACACTCATGCAGCTACCCCCTGCCTATTCTACTAAGAGGGCTTCTTCTTATCACAGAGGTCTGTCTGCTTACAAAGCCAATGGGTAAACATCCCCATGAAATTCACAAAAGTCCCTCAGTAACTTGTTCTTTTGTTGTATACTGTATTCTAGAGAAGAACAAGTATGCGTTCTTTTGAATTTCAATGCAATAGCCTTTGATTTTTTAACAGAAAAGTTATATCCCTTTCTGGTTCCTACTATTATTCATTATTTTTTGAGCTATGACAGTGTACTTAGTACCACACAAAACAGGACTCAGTCCCTTTCCATGCCTCATGTTGTGAAACCGCCTAAGAATTAGGATCTATGAAATCATGAGTTTTGAAGGTAACACTTTTAGGTATTTTAGTTCACAGGTATCTTAATGTGTGTTGATTTATAAGCTATAAAATGGAGTGAAAGTTAAATATTTGAGAAATAAAAGCTGCACTAGGTGGCACTATTTGGTAATATGCTACTTACGTTGAACTTAACTAGTTAATGATTTTCATATACTTTGTTGTATTCCAGTAATTATTCTGCAAATATAGAATCTATTAAGTATTTTATGATTATTAAGGTAATTTATTCTTTTAATGAAAAAGTTGAAAAATACCCCCCCCCCCCAAATTATCTATAATTCTGTTCAGCTAGCTTACAAATGTGTTGTTTTTTCTCTGTGGTCCAGGAAGCTCTGAATAAGGCATACATTTTGGAGCCAAACAAACTTGAGTTCAAAATCCCCACCTGACGCAGCTCAGGGAAAAAATCTTCATCTCCTTAGATCTGTTTTTTTAAATCTCGACTTCTGCCTCCAGCCGCCATGCATTTCCTTCAGAAAGTTGTGAGTTGTCTTTCCTTTCTTACCTTCCCTGCACTCCTCCACCCACTTTAATTCGGCTTCTGTCCCCTTAGTCCAGAAATGACTCTTCTTCAAGTCACACATGCCCTGCATGTTGCCAAATCCAGCGCACACTTCCCTGTCTCCATCTCACGCTCCTCTCAGCCGCGGTGTTGTCCTGGAGCTGGGGGAGGGGGTAAGGGGAGGGGGGTGATGGTACTTGGTAGTGAGCGGTTTGTGCACATTTTTTTCCAACTCCAAGTTCAACCAAGACATGCTGGTAGCTTGGAATTAGCCCAGGGGAGAGTATTTATACCATGGAAATCAGCAAATGCTACAGATCAGCCTTTTCCCCACCATAGCCGTTGGTTAAGCAATGACTCACACACTGTGGGATAGAGGTAATCATATCTCTCTTCACAGAACCCTCTCTCTCTCTTTCTTAAATCAGTACCACTCTCTCCTGGTTGTCGTTCCATCTTCCCATTGGCTCTTCCTCTATCCAGCGCTACATCTTAGCACTCCCCAGGAGCCAGTCCTAGGCCTCTCTTCTGCCTCTCATGTCCTAGCTTTAAAAGTAACCTCGCCGTACCCTGCTGGCGTGCCAGTGGTTGAGCGTCGCCCTATGAATCAGGAGGTCACCGTTGGATTCCTATTCAGGGCACATGCCTGGGTTGTGGGCTCACTTCCCAGTGTGGGATGTGCGGGAGGCAGCCAATGATTCTCTCTCATCATTGATGTTCTATCCCTCTCTCTCTCCCTCTCCCTTCCTCTCTGAAATCAACAAAAATATATTTAAAAAAATAATCTCACCAATTTCCATATATTTAAACATTACCATTATGTTGATCAATTTGAGATTTGTATCTGCAGCCCAGGGCCTACGCTCTAAGATTTAAATTCAAACATCACACCACTTAGTTTAACTTGTACTCAGTGTCTTACAGACATTTCAACCTCAAGGCCAAAACAAAGTTCCAAATTTAACTTCATAAGCTTTTCTCTTTATCTGCTCCATCCCAAAATTCTCCAGTTCAATAAATGGAACTGCCATTTTATTTTATTGATTATTTATTTTATTTTATTAATTTAATATTTTATTATTTTATTTTATTTGATTTTAGAGAAAATGGAAGGAGAAAGAGGGAGAGATAAATAAGTAATCATCGATGAGAGAGAAACATGGATCAGTTGCCTCCTGTACGTGCCCCGACCCAGGATCAAACCCACAACTGTTTGGTGCACAGGATGTCACTCCAACCAACTGAGCCACTGGTCAGGCAAAGACATTTTAGTTTTAAAGGACAACAGTGAGACTACGGCAGTTTTTTCAACAGACACTATGGAAAAAAGATGATGAAATACTTTCTTTATTGGTGGAAGAAAAAAATGTTATAAAAGAGATCACTAATGATTTTACCTACACCAAAAATGGATTTGTTGTCTACCATCTCATACTTATGACTATTTATGGGTGTCCTTTTGCAGTCTCTTTTAAAAATATATTTTATTGATTTCAGAGAGGAAGGGAGAGAGATAGACATTGCTTTGACCCTATTAGCAAGAGCGCTCTCCCTGTATATTAGAAATACTACTGGTGTTGGAAGCTTCTATTCTAATTTCTATAGCATGATATTGAATCTTAGGGATTTGGAGTTTTGTCACAAACTGTACACCAGGTCATTTTTCTTCATGGCACTGGAATTCCC
>NW_006383012.1:5669456-5672289 GCF_000327345.1 Myotis davidii | reverse complement strand
TAGAGTTCCATCATTAGGCAGCAGTGCCGGCATCGGGCTGCAGGCTCCTTCCGTGTGGTTTAACTTACCTAAACATGGCGGAGAGGGTTTGTAAATGTGTGTCTCCAGCGCCCCCGTGGATTCATCGCTGGTCAAACAGAGCAGTGGGAACTTGCTGCGGTCACTGTGCACATCCTGTCCTACCTATGGCGTTTTGGAATGAGCACCCAGTGTCTACCGGATGCCTCACCTCTCTCCCGGAACTAAGGAGACACCAGCCAGCAGCACATACATAGTCCCTGACCATTAGAATGAACCGGTTGCCACTCACCATCCCTCAAATGTTCCATCTAATGTTCCCTCCAGATCAGTTCTTCTCAGGTTGCTCGAGTGCCTGTGTTTCGTGTTTGTTTTGTTTTGTTTTCAGGTCACTGGTTCCTGGGGTGGGTGCCTTCGGACACCTCGTGCCTTTTGGCCTGACTCCTGTAGGGACTGCAATCTGTTCTTACCTCTGCCTTGATTCCCTGGTACTGATTTCCTTTAAAGAGCCTACCTCTGAAATATTCAACATCCTCAGAATCTATATTTCTACTCATGAAATATTTAACATCTCCACTCTGCTCCCCCAAACCCTGCCCCTGGCCCTCATTTCTAGATCAGACACCTTTCAAGGTCTGCCTTCTGGCCTGGATCGGGACTTGATTACTCATTCCTGTGTTTTGACTTTATCTCTTCATTTTCGGTCCAATTTTCCTCACAGTTTCCCCCAAGTTAGTGCCAACTGCTATGTAATGTTTCCGGCATGCTGCATGATGAACCTCTAACCCCCTGCTTCAAGCTACCAGTTTCATTGTGTTAAGGCTCCACATAATAATAAATAAAGCATTTACTATTTGCTAAAGGATGGAATAGAAACCGTTCAAAACCTGATTCCTAAGGAACTAACCGATATCAACCGCAGCTGCATGCTCC
This sequence comes from Myotis davidii, assembly GCF_000327345.1. Lineage (NCBI taxonomy): Eukaryota > Metazoa > Chordata > Mammalia > Chiroptera > Vespertilionidae > Myotis > Myotis davidii. Next base: position 5,671,338 of record NW_006383012.1, on the reverse strand, counting down.
ACCTCTACACAGCCATTTTAAGCATGAGCGCTCTTAAATGTCTTAGATGTGGGCACAGCTAGGAGGCTGAGATGAACTGAACACAGGCTTCAAAGTGGAAGTGATGGACAATTGGATTGGTGTCTTCCAGCATCAGTTCAGAAGCTCCCTAAGTGAGAAATAGGTCCCTCATGGGGACATAGAGGGGTAGGCTCCACACAGACGTGCCCATTGTTAACCAAGTAAAAATTACCATTTGTTCAATGGTCTATATGAAAACATTCTCTCATGTACATTATTGTACTTGCATGTTACAATAACCTTGTGAGGTGGATATTGTTTTTATTATGTCTGTGTTGAACCCAGCAAATAGTATTTTTATCGAGTATTTACTATATGCTAGATTAAATGATAATATACTTAACATTCACTAATTATCTCATTGAATCCGTAAACGGTCTCAAAGAGGAAGCAACTACTTTTCAGGTGAGAAAACTTGAGGTTTATATTAGTAGAGGCTGTGCCTAAGGATGCAGGAGTAGCAAGTGAGAGAGCTAGGATTTAAAGTGATGCTCAATTATCCACCAATTATTTTTTTCTAGAGCCATTATATTCACCTTTTCTTTGAATATTTCGGATTTGTCAGGCCTATTATAAAATTCCCAACAGATCTGTATAGGTTTGGGAAGTGCCTGCATAGACAATAACTAGAACCTCTATCGTGAGAGCGTATGGTGTCATAGAAGACAGGGAAGGGAGCGAGTGGGAATCCCTGGCTCTTGGAATTCTCCCACCATCCTAGAGGTCTCAGACACCACACCTGTTCTCAAAACTAGAGTCCCACTTGCTCAGGGTAGCACTGCTGGATCTGGCGGCTTTGGTCATGTTGCTCACTCGCATCAGGCTGTAGCTGATAAAACGCCAGGGCAGTGGGAGATTGTTTTGGTATTTTCTCGTTGTTACTCTAATATACAGAAAAAGTGGGTCTGTGTAGAGTATTCACCTTCCTCTCCAGCCCAGCCCAGCGCAGCCCTGACCCTTCAGAATGTATGCAATGAACCCAATGTGTCCACAGCAGCGATTCTCAACCCGTGTGCCACGGCAGGCAGGCTGGCGTGCCACAGGAATTCTTCACGCCGGCAACACCTGGCTATTCAGTCAGGGGCACTGGCCTTTTTCCTTTAGATCGTCAAATAAAAAAAAAAGACAACCACTAATACAATAGCTGTCTAGTGTGAATGAATCAAAATTATATACTAATATTTTGTGAGATCGGCAAAAAATAGGTATTCCTGGTGTTCCGCAGAATTGTAGTCGTTAGTTTAGCTGCCAGGAGATGAAAAAGGCAAGTCGCTGGTCCAGAGGGTAGTTTCCTGTGGACTCCAAGCTGCTGGGCCAGCCCTGCTCCCCAGGACATCCCTCCAGGGTCCCGCCCCGTCCCACCTGGCTGACTTCCAAGGGGGTCCTTGGTTTCTAATTTGCTTTGACCCCCATGCGACCGCGTGAGACCTGTCTTCCCACGAAGGGCCGTCGTTAGTTTAGCTGCCAGGAGATGAAAAAGGCTGATCTAGAGGGTAGTTGTCTGTGGACTCCAAGCTGCTGGGCCAGCCCTGCTCCCTCCAGGGTCCCGCCCCGTCGAGGTCCTTGGTTTCTAATTTGCTTTGACCCCCATGCGACCGCGTGAGACCTGTCTTCCCACGAAGGGCCGAGCCCCCGAGGCCACAGTGGTCTCCTCCTCCTTGCAAAGGCATCCCTGAAGGGAGGCGACAGAGCAGCCCTTGCTACTTTCTTTCTCTGAGACCAAAGCGGGAGCTGGAAAGCCTGGAATAACAGCAACGATATTGGTTATTATTCTACATTAAAAACCCGGGGGAGCGGGGGACACGTAGACCCTGCCTGCACG
>NW_006383012.1:5658976-5669046 GCF_000327345.1 Myotis davidii | reverse complement strand
GTCGGGACCAGCTGCAGGTCTGAGCTGGGAGGGCGTGGGGGATGGGCTCGCTGCTGCCGGTCCTGCTGGGGAGCCGCCTGGAGGGCCGGCCAGGAGGGAGGAAGAGATATTTTTTTCCTCCTTTCTTGTTACCATTTTGCAGCTCGGTTATGGAAGGGATCCAGGGCTTGATGCAGTAAGATTTAAAGCTGCAGTGCTTACACCCCATTTACAAAAGTAAATTCCCCACCTGTACTCCTCTTTGCATGAATCTCCGCCCCTCGCCCCCTCCCATTTTCTTTCTGGGGTGAGGCAATTGTTGCAGGTGAAACGGATGAAAGAGAAAAGAAAGCTTTTCAGGCCAGAGTGAGGGGGATATGCGTCTCGCCATCTGGAGCCAGCGGTGATGCGGGGAGGGCGGGTTAGTCAGACACGCCGCCGCGGCTGCTACTATGAGTGAAAATATTAAAGAAATCGAGTCACTGTGCAGCTTGCCAGCAATTCACACGAAGTGACTTGGGTGCTTTGCCATAAGCATGGAAGGAAAATATTATTTTTAGAAACTGTATTTGAAAGCAGTAAGTACCACCCCCTTTGATACCTTGAAACTTGGAGGAGTTGCAGTTAAACTCTGAAGGGTTAACCTTGCCTTTTGGGGGGGGGCAGTTTAGGAATTTAATAACGTGCTGGGTAGTGAAGTGCTGCTTTTTAGGGTTCATTCCGGGGCGTGTAACACATAGAGTCATTTCTAGCCAGAATGTTTAAATTCCTTTTTAAGGAAACTGGTCTTGGTTGATCTGGCAGTACGGCTGGTTGGTTCTGAACCTGGAAATGGAGTGGTGAGGGTTGGATGGGATGACATAAATGGCATTTGTAGATGCGGAGACAATACCTGCCTAACGATGTTTAATAATTTGTGCATGTCGGAGAGGAGAAGAGAAAAGGGGGCGGGACAGATATGGTTTTAGGGGGCTGGGTGTGTACGGGATCCCCTGGCTGCCTCCAGCTGTACGTCTCTGAACTGTGTTCAAAGACCGTGGCTTTCCCACATGCCCTCTGTCCTGAGTACCGCCAGGAACATGTGGGCATGTCCCTCATGGGTAGTAAAACTCTCTGTGGTCAGAGTTCACTTCTGACCCAGCTTTACACCACCCAAACCCTTAGTACAGGACCCTGCACACCGTCGGAGCCAAGTGACCGCTGGGAGCCTTAGCATGTCCTAGGAAGCATCAAATCCATGAGGAAGCCCCCTGGCCCAGTAGCACTGTCTCCGCCCCTCCCACCCCCATCACAGGGTCTCTGTGGTTTCTCCAAGGATGTTAAATGAAGAGGGACCCCGTGACTCAGAGGCTAGAGCTCTGGACTGGGACTGAATTCTGCAGTATTTCCCCTTGAACCTGGCGTCCAGCAGGATGGCTTGGGGTCAGATGTAGCCATTTCACTCAGCTGTCTTGTTTCTTCTCCCAACCCCATGCTGATAATTAGCATTTAACAGTTTACAGTCTGACTGATCTTGCAGGGGAGAGGGAAAGCCTTGATAATAAGTATCAGTTACTGATGCTTTGTATATGTCAGGCACTGTCCATGTATTGTATCATTTTATCCTCAGAATAACAGGCAAGTGGATACGGCTGTCACCCCCCATTTTACAGATGAAGGAACCGAGTTTGAAGGTCTGTGTCATTGTCCCAAGTGAAGTGGCAGATTCCGATTTCCTCCCTTCTGATCACATCCGTGTTGTCTTACTGCCTCTCAGTTATTAGTCCTTTGGATATTATAGCAAATATCACAATCATTGATTTACTGAGAGAAAAAAGATGCTCCGTATTTGAGATTCAAAGGAATTGGCCTTTGTAAGTAACTTGGAATTTCCAGTACGTTTCGAAACATCTCGTGGACATTTGGTAGCGACGACGGGGAGAGGAGATGAGCAGGGACGGCTGTCTGTCCTTTCTGTGGTTGAGACTAGGGCTGAGGCCGTGGTGGGGCAGGACCAGCCTCCGACGTCCTCACTTTGGGTGAGGAGTTTTCATTGCAGACCAAGCGGAGTGGCAGGCGGCATCCGCGGAAGGCAGAGGGGCGAGGGCTGCCATCAGCTCCACGGAGTGGCCGCCAAGCCCTCCGCTGGACATGGCTCGTTGGTGTGGCCGGGGTGCGGAGGGACTGCGGGAATCAGAGCTACACCCATTTTTGCTGCGGTCTTCCGTTTCCATGTTTGCCGTGGAGCGCCACAAAGATGTGTGTGCTATTGATAAGGGGAGACTCTTCTCTCCCTGCTTCCTGTCGCTCGGCCTGCGATACTACTCGTTGCATCACTACCTTTATCAGTTTCTCTCATGTGATGTTGCAAAGATTAATGCACCTCGATTTCTTATGTGCGGCCGTTTTTCTGACCTGTATCAGCTACAGGTTTTCCTCTCTCTGAGTTACAGAACTCCCCAGCACTTGATTGCACTGAAAAGAGATATTCGATGGCTGAGTTTAGTCATTACTAATTTGGGTGCTAAAAAAAAAAAAAAGAAAGAAACAGCAGCACAACACTTCCTGGAAGCCCTTTGTTTCCCTTTTGCATTTAAAATAAATGGGCTCCAATTCAATCAATATTTTTTTCATGAATTAAACAGTTTAATTTCACATGTGGGAGAGCCATGGGTCAGAGAAGATTTTAAGAAGGTTGACTTGTCCCCACAGTGTATATGTGAAACGCATTACTTTTTAAAAAAATATTGAGGCCTCATGTGGAGAAGGTGGAGTTGGTCACACCGCTCAGGTATGGCTTGCGGTCATTGGTTTAGCAGAGCTGTCTTGTTTAATTTATTTATTGAGACATATTTATCCTCACCCCCCAATCCTATTTCCTTCTCCCATAGGCAGTGATTCTAATACATATGATATATGTGTTCTTGAATTTATAGTAAAATCAATTCTTAGACCAGTTCTTACATTTAAAGCTATAAATACCACCAAGTCATTGTGTGTGTGTGTTTCAAGGATTAATCAAATTCTTGTTTGCTAACTGATATTATGAACCTGTACGTAGTTCTGATCTTATGTGGAAGTTTAGATCACTTAATGCAACAGCATGCCTCATTCTGTGAGGGACTAGGTATACCAGATGAAAAATGGTTAGTCCCACTCCCTTAGGAACGCACGCTGAGGTGTGTGTGTGTGTGTGTGTGTGTAGTCATGTATACCTGATAAAGCTCACCATAGGGATGATTCATCTGGTGTGGGAGGGTCAACTCGCTGTGACTGGAGACAACAGGAGCACTTCCCTTCTGAGGAGGTGGAGCGTGAGCTGGATCTCGGAGGGTGAGTGGGGACTTGGCAGGCAGGAGGCTGAGAGATGTGCTTCCCTCTCAGAAGCCAGGGAACGCAGGGGGATGTGGGCAGGAAGGAGCCCGAGACGTGGTGGGGGCGATCGGAGATTGGCAGTGAGGAGGGAAAGAAGGCTGGGGAAGATGAAGGGATGATGGAGGAAGCCAGCAATCTTTCACAGCAAAGACTGCTCCTGAGCAGAGACGTGCAGATGCAGAGGAGGGACTGCGAGGTCTGTCCGTACACCCCGAAGAACTCAGCCCTGGCTGTTCAGCCGCCCACGATATCCGAGATGGCATTTTATGGACAAATGGTACGGTGTGAGTTACGTTTCATCCCGGCCCCAGTTCTCATTTAGGTAGAAGCTTGCCCAAAGCCCTCGCCTGGTTCCCTCCCTTTCCTGTGGCAGATTAGGCTCCCTGGTTTCCTACCCGACACCAGAGCATCCCAGGACCAAGAACGCCGGCACAGAGGCCGAATGCACACAGCCCAGCAGCATGTTTGGCTGTGGCCAGGGGAGGGCGCGAGGCCATGCCCCCAGGGGAAGCGTGCATTCTTCACTCATCATATGTTCACAGGCGCATGACTGGTTCCCTCCGTTCTGGAGACGAACAAAACAGCTCCCATGCAGAGAGCCCTTTAAAGGGAAAGATGGAATTTAGTGAAATTCATCATCTTACATGGGAAATTAGTCTTCATCCTCTTAGGGGAGAAACTTGTCTTTTTCATGAGCCTGTGGTTTCAGGTTCTTCTGGAACTTACTTCACGATTGTTCATTGACATGAGGAGCACTAGTCACTCGATACAGTTTGACATTGTGTTGCTCCATTCATAAGACACGTCTTATGAAGGCTTGAACTGTACTTCACCTGCGGCTGCCATTGTCTGAGCAATCACTGGTTTCCAATGTTCTGGGGTAGAAAAAGGAAAAAGGATGAGAGTGCTCAGCATTTCACCCTCGTTAAAGCAACAGTCTCTAAGAATATCACCCGTCCGTCCATCCTTCCCATAGACATCGATTCAGCCTTCCTAGAGTTCACGATCAAACACACATCGTTGAAAATCCAGCTGCCTGTCTCATTACATCTTATAACATCACACTAGAAAGTGACAGCCATGTTGCCGTCACTAGACCAGTATAGTGGGGGTGTTCTCTCTCCAGATGTGCAGCACTAGCCATGCATAGCAGCTGTGCCAAAAAGGACCTGTGTTGTGTTCACTTCCCTGAAGGACTTCTTGAGAGGCACCGTGGTGACAGTGTGACAAGACTAAAAAGACACCCCTGACCCCACACCATGGACAGAGTGAGCCCCGTGTTTTCTGTACGCTCTACTGGGGTGCCCCGTCTCTAGCTTTGCCTTCTCCCTTGCAAGAGCTAGGATGCACTCTTTGCTGCCTTTGTGAACACCGCATGGTCTAGAATACAAATGTCATTGTCGTGTCACAGATGACAGCCTGGGGCCCAAACCAACTCACCTACCAACTGGAGGGAGGGGAAACTGTTTTAAGGGAGGGGGAGGAAGGCAGAGAGAAGGAGAGCAATAGAGGGATTGATGCAGATTAAATAAGACTATTAAAAGGGAGACATTGGATTTGAGTATAACTTAAGTATTGGCTAGTGTAAATCGAGTTATCACATTTTTCTTTATTGAGAATGGGATAGAAGCTGGTGGAGTTGCAATTTATATTAGATATAAAAGGGATTCCACAGTTAAGAAAACAGATGCTTTCTTCTCTCCCCTCCCCCTAAGAACATGTAGAAATGCCAACCATTTATCTGAAAATCTCTTGACAGCAAGCAAGAAGACGGTGTGGTGCACAGTGGTTCACTCTTTTGATCTTTCACACTTCCTCTCTGTTCTTCAGCCGGCTAATATTTATTGAGCCTCCTTCCTATAGTAGCCAGATTTATTTCAGATCCATTCCTGGGCTGATGATGCTAAAGTATTAATTAATGAAATCATTTAACAAATATCCATTGAGCACTCAGGGGTGAGGATTGTCATGATTAGCAGGTGGAGAAATATTAAAGGGTGTTAGACTTTGTGACTGTATGAGGCTGGGCAAATAGGGGCTGATCAACATTTACTGCTCACTTGTAAGTGTCTAGTGTATTTTACACGTACCATATAAGTCATCATCCACATGGGATACTTCTGCTAAACCTGGTGGAATACTGAAATAACAGGAGTTCAGTGGGGCTACCCTAGGTGAATTGGGGCGTTGGCCTTCCTAACAAGTAGAATTTCTAGCTAGCATTCCTTCATGCCAGAAGGTGGGATTTTGTTCAATATCTGAACATCTGCCTGTAATATTAACTGCATCATATACTATTTACATCAAAATTAAACACTGGCCCGGCCAGCATGGCTTAGTCGGTTGAGTGTCGACCTATGAACCAGGAGGTCACGGTTCGATTCCCCATCAGGGCACATACTTGGGTTGCAGGCTCAATCCCCAGTGTGGGGTGCAGGAGGCAGCCGATGAATGATTCTCTCTCATCATTGATGTTCCTATCATTCTCTCCCTCTCCCTTCCTCTCTGAAATCAATGAAAAGATATTTTGAAAAAGCCCTGGGCTGGCTCTTTCCTCCTCTTCGATTCAGCACATTTCTAGGCTCTTTCCTAGTTGGTGCGCTCAGGTGTAATGGCTGTTGTAGACGAACAGTTACAGTACAAAGTCAAATGAATTTTTGGAATAGTTGTTGCTGTTTTCTTTCGCAATTCACATGATAGTTTCCTTCTATTGGGGTAAATATCTAGAGAAAAACTATTGTGGGAAGGAGCTGTGGAGTGCCTTTGGTACCTCCACAGTCATTTTAAACGAGGGGCTGTATTTCTTCTAGTTAACGTCGTGTCGAAGCTGCTTTAAAATGTGTAGCGCAATAAGCCTATGGTTATTCTTGGACTCACTACCTTCTCCATGACTTTCTGCCAATATATTTGAAATGTGTTTCCCCAGCACATTTTATTGAGAAAATTATCTAATATGCATTTACCACTGTACAAAAATTGTCCATATTTTGTTTCATAATTAATGGGTGGGCAAGACATTATTTAGTAGATGTATTTAGAAAATCCTTTATATTATTGAGCACTGCATTAGCATAAAAATGAAAGCAGGAACTGTGGGTCAAGCACCCAAAATTACGTGCTCAGTGATTAGAGATCATATGATTTGGGCCCTTTGTTAGATAATTATCTTAGGCTCATAAGAGGAAGAGCTCTACATGCATAATTATTGTTATTCACATTTTAATAAATTGAAGTTCTCAGTTTTGTACACTGTGTTCTTTCTCCAGCTCTTTAACATTATTGGATATGAGAATAATAGTGGATGGCAATATGTCGACTATGTTAGACCATTTACAAGTTGTTTGCCTTAAAGAAGATATCCCATAATATGTTGTGCTTACAACTGTGTCCAAGGTCTTTAGTTGTGCTTTTCTTTCTCGCTTATTGAGAATTCATTTGAAAAACACATCCACCACAGAGGAGCGCCGGAGAACTGAATGGTAACAATGAAGGGAAATGAGGACAATGAAGTAAGCAGCTATTTCTGGCTTTTAGCTCCAAATGGGAATGAGCAGAAGGAGAGGAGTCCCAGAGTCTGGGGGAAGAGGGTGGGGGGGGAACCACAATTTGTAAATGGTACAAAAAATGCAGAAAAGGGGTAGGATGGCGATCTCTAATGGATTCTAGAGAGATCGTTGTTCTGTGTTGAACAAGGGAATCGTTATTTTGATTCATTTAAGCATTCAGGTAAGTCATGAGCATGAGTATCAGTGATGGTTTGGTTTTATCAGCAGCTCCTTAGTTTCTGTTTATTGTAGGGGACTCCATTCTCTGGTGAGACACTTTATATAAACTGCGGAACTGTAGTTATGAATAATGTACTCGTTTATTCTGTCATTTAGTCAGTATTAGTTGAACACCTACTAGGTGCTCAAGTTGTTCTAGATTCTGAGGTGAGACAGCCAAATGGTCAAAACAAGAGAAGATGGTGGCTTAGAGCAGAGGGTAGAAGAGCAGGTGAGAAGTCACTGGATTCTGGAAATATCTCCAAGGAAGTGCTTGTAGGACTCGCTGATGGGTTGGAAGCGTAGAAGAAAAGGAAAAGGAGATTGCGGAGAACTCCATTTTTTTAGCAGCTGAGAGAATAGCACGTCAATTTCTGGGGTGAGGAAGAGTGTAGAAGGAGCAAGTTTGGGGTGTGGGAGAATCAAGCCTTTTGGACATTTAAGTTTGAGATGTCTCTTAGCCACTCTATTATGAAGATATTTATAATGCCCATTTTACAGATAGAGAAAATGAGGCATAGAGAGGTCAAGAAACCTGCCTGAGATCATCTGGCTCATAAGTAGTTGATCGAGGTTTAAATTCAGGTCTTGTTAATGCTGGAGTATGTTTGATCCACCACAATGCTGCCTCTTCACATTCGGCTGAAACATGTGCCAAGGAAATAATGTATCTGGTTTTCAGTTCTTAATTATTTATAATTTCCCATTATGCGAGATAATTTTCTGCATTTTTAAACATGGCTTATTTGTAAGGGGGAAAAAACGTCCTGTCATCGCATTATCCCAAATTCTACCATTCGTCAATATTATTATTGTTAGCATTACAAAAATGCTACTGGAACATGAAGAAGCATATTCCATGATTATGGCATTCATTCATTCATTCATTTGCTCATTCATTCACTCATTCGATGAAACCACAGTGTTCTTGCTATGGGCCAGGCTGGCGGAGGGGGAGGTGAGAGTGCATGGTACTTGCTCCTCTATTCACAGAGCTCCCGGACTGATGCAGGAGAGAGGCCTGTGTGCAGATGGGTAGGGCGTTGTGACCTGGGTTGATGGCGGTACATACAAGGTGTTACAGGAGCACAGAGGAAGGGCCCTGGTCCATCCTGATTGGATGGCTGTGGGGCCAAAGCCAGTGATATTGGAAGGGGGCCTTGAAGTTGAATTTGCCAAATGGAGAAGTGGTGGAAAAGTGTTCCAAATACAGGAAACAGCATGCCTTTTAAAACTGGAAAACAAAAAGTTAATTAGCATATTAAATTTGAGAAATAAGACATTTGAAGTTAAACTTAAGATACAAGGACACTGTGAGGAAAATTTTAAAACTACATGGAGGGACATAAAAGACTGAAGTCATTGGAGAGACCTACTATGCTCTTGGGTGATCTGGCACAATATTGTAAAAATGTTCATTTTCTTTAAATATCTTCATAGAAGAAGTAAAATTCCAACTAAAATGCCAGCGGAATCTTTTCTTAGAGACACGGAGAAATGACACTATTATTCATTCTGTAAAGCAAACGAAATGAAATTCTGAAAAAAAGTATAATCAGCCTTACCTGGTTTGGCTCACTGGATAGAGAGTCGGCCTGAGGACTGAAGGGTCCCGGGTTTGATTCTGGTCAAGGGCACATGCCTGGGTTGCTGGCTCAATCCCTAGTAAGGGGCATGCAGAAGGCAGCCAATCAATGATTCTCTCCAATCATTGATGTTTCTCTCTCTCCATCTCCCTTCCTCTCTGAAATCAGTAAAATATATATATTTAAAAACACCCCCCCCCTTTTTTTAAAGAAGCGTAGTCAAGGGAGATTAACCCTATGTAAAACTAAAACACAATATGAAACTGTTTTTGCTGGGGCCTCTGATCACCTCTCCACCGCCCACCTGCCTGGCCACTCATCTCTCTGAACTGCTTTGGCCAGAGGCTCACAGAGTAACTGATCCCAAGGTGTAATTTAGAAAACTAACCAATTCAGAGCTAAAAAGCTAAAAGCTTATTTTCAAACCTTAGAGCTATAATCTCACTGTCCAGGGAAACTCTTTTGATATAAAAGAGCAATCTATAGTAATAAAAGCATAATATGCTAATTAGACCGGATGTCCTTCCGGACGACCTTCCGCACGAAGCTGGGGCTGTGAGAGAAACCCGGGTCCCGGGTGCCAGAGGGAAGCCGGTGCCAGCAGCTGGGAGAAGGAAGGTCTACACTTGCACAAATTTTGTGCATCGGGCTCTAGTATAACCATAAAGTTAAATTCAAACAGAACAATTTAAAGAATACCAATGCAAAGTGAAAGGTCTCCCTCCCCTGAAGTAACACTATCCTCAGTTTTTCAAGATTCACTTCAAGAAAAAAGTTATGTGCATACAAAGACACGAAAATCAATCCATTTATTACCTATAAAACTACTACCTACCTAACTACTTACTTTAAAAACAAAACAAAACACAACGCATTGCTACCCTGGCCACGTGCCTCAGTTGGTTGGAGTGTCATCCCGTACACCCAAAGGTTGCGGGTTCGATCCCCAGTTGGGGCACATCCTGGAAGTGGCCCATCAATATTTCTTTCTCATATTGATGTTTCTCTCTCCCTTTCTCTTTCAGAATAAAAATCAAAAAACATATTCTCGGGTGAGGATTAAAAAATAACAAAAGAATCACATTGCCTTTTTTACATACTATTATCTTGAGATCTTTCCATATTAGCACAGACAAATATAGCTTATTTTTTAAGACTGCATAGTGCCCAAGCATGAGGTTGCACCGTACCTGACTTAATAGTCCTTTGCTGGTCAATACTTTGCTGCACTGAACATCTTTGTGCTGAGATTTTTAGGACGTAGCCATCCGTATTAGACTGTAATTTCCAATGAGGTTTTACTGATGTCTCAGAGAAAATGGTAAGGGAACACGGTCCAGAGAACACTTCAAAGCCCCTCTGTGGGTGGCTTGGCTGGCCCTCTCCT
>NW_006383012.1:5649765-5658776 GCF_000327345.1 Myotis davidii | reverse complement strand
CTGAGGACTGAAGGGTCCCAGGTTCGATTCCGGTCAAGGGCGTGTGCCTGGGTTGCGGGCACATCCCCGGTGGGAGATGTGCAGGAGGCAGCTGATCGATGTTTCTCTCTCATCGATGTTCTGACTCTCTATCTCTCTCTCCCTTCCTCTCTGTGGAAAATCAATAAAATATATATTTTAAAAAAATCTGAAAATTGGTTCTTTTTGAGTTGAGTCCAAGTGTCCCTATTCTAAAATAATGAAAATGGCAGCAGGCCCTCCATGGGAGAAGGGGTTGGATGAGGAGTTGGGAGACTTGGGCTCTACCTTGAGTTCCGCTCTTCTGGCTGTGCGGCCCTGGGCACACCACACAGCAGACCCTCTTCTGAGAGCCCCATTCCCTATTCCCATCTCTTTCCTGGATGATCTTAGAAGACCCTCCACTTCTCCAAATCCTGAAACTAAAAATGAATTTCCAGATCAGATGACTCAATGTTACTTTGACTAAATTCCTGTAATGTTGAACTCTTGGCTGGAGTTTCAGCAGCCGGGAGCAGAGATTGGCAGCATTTTATGTAATGTTACTTGGGCAGAGGGGTTGGGAGGATGCTGGCTGCCACCTCAAGTCACAGTGCTAACATTTTAGGCTGTTTATCACTTTTGCTTTTGCAAGATGTGACTCCTGCTTCACTAGGAGGGCTGGTACATTTCTGAGAAATCTGGGATGCCTTGGGTGTTCTCAAGCCAACAAAAATGAAACTCCTTCTTGAGCAGGTTGCTGAATTCCATTTTTAATGACATTTATAACATATTCTGGTTGAGGACCCCACAGCTGAAACTAGCAGGGGGCCCATTTTGCTCTTAGAAAGGGTCATATGATAGTCATTAGGTTTGTTGGTTTAATTTATTGGGAAGCATTGGCTGATAAAGCTCAATGTAAGAACATCAACTCTAATTTATAAGAGAATTTAAATGCCAACTTTTATACGAAGTCAAAAGAACTAGGAAAATGTCAGTATCTTCCCCCTCCCTCCCTTATGTCTCTTCCTGTTGTTTCTGGTAACAAACAAAATATCAAACATTTATTTGGAAAAGAGGACATGCGAACGTGAGAAATGAGGATTATCTGCTTGAGTATTCATTCAGAGCAGCACTGGTTTCCCTTATATAGTTCTTTGACTTATATAGTTTCCCTTATATAGTTTTTTTAATGCATGTTAGGATAACATTTTTTTGAAAAATCATTTCACTATCTTATTGACTGGGTCACATAAAAGGGATGACAGTTAGTGGAAATTTATTTCATTAATAGGATGTTAGAGGACAGATGTTTTATAGGAGGTTGTTGTCATATGTAATGCACTTTAGAATTTAGTGGCATGCTTATGGAGGTTATGAATATACCTACCCTCCGGTTTGTTCAAAGTGTTATCAACAACATTTCTACTTCCCCAAGCTGTCTCTTCTCAAATTCATTTCCTAGTCTTTCTCTGGGTTTTGTATTCTGCTTAAACTGGATTATACATATATGTGCTCTTATTATGAATACGTTGGAATTTACTTCTCTAGAGGAATATTGTTAATGATTTCATAAAGTTATGACCGATGACGAAGACCCTGGTGGAGGTCATTTGACAGGCTTGACTGTATTTGGGGAGCAGAATTCATGGGTACTGTTACCCACCTGAGCAGCAGGAACAAGATCTTAGTCAAATCTCAGGCAATAAATATTTATTGTCTTAAGAGCAGTAGCTACAGCAGTGCCCAAACAGATTTTAAAAAATGCTTGCTGCCCTGGCCGGTTTGGCTCAGTGGATAGAGCGTCGGCCTGAGGACCAAAGGGTCCTGGGTTCGATTCCAGTCAAGGGCACGTACCTTGGTGGCAAGCTTCTCCCCGGCCTGGGCCCTGGTCAGGGTGCGTGCAGGAGGCAACCATGTGATGTGTTTCTCTCACGTCAGTGTTTCTCTCTGTCTTTCCCTCTCTCTTCCACTCTCTCTAAAAGTCAACAGGAAAATATTCTCGGGTGTGGATTAAAAAACATAGGAGGAGAGAAAACAAGTCATATCTGAAGGGAGAAAATTCTTGTTGGAGAGAACAGCCATTCCAATCCTGAGTCAGGAATGGGGTTGGATGAGGCACAATGCGGCTAAGAGGGAGGGTCAGATGGAGGCTGGGGGCCTTGGGGGGTGAGTGGGGGCAGGGGGTGGTCCTGAGGATTGGTCCTGAGCCGTCCTGTGAACCAAATGAGGGACTTTGGCTTTTACTCTGAGTGAGATGGGAACCACTGGAGAGTGTTGAGCAGATAAACACACTTTTGTTAGATGTTGACCTGAACTGAGTATACCTTTAAAGAAAACATGAGAAGCCCTGATCTGTGGCTTTGGCTTGTTGATTTATATAGTATTTGGTCATCCTTGGGTTTGAGGGGTGTGTGTGTTTGTATGTGTGTGCGTGCGTGCACGTGTGCAGGTGTATGCACATGCATGCAGGGCCAGGACTAGGGTGAGGGGAATAAGATACCACCCTGAGAGTGATGTCTCCTTACTCCCCAGGCACCTCATTCCCCTCACCCTAGCCCTGGCCTGCCCTGCATATGTGTGTTTATTGTTTCAATTTGTGAATAACTATGAATAAAATTTAGCTCTGGCTACTGTTACTATTTGTAGCTAGCAAACAAACTGTACGTCCTGTACCACAGATCACTTACACTGTTGGGGCGAGAAAGAAGCCAGGGCAGCCAACAGCTAAGAGGTGGGCATTGCCTAACACTCGGCTTGGAGCACTTGGCATCACCCAGGAGAGCGAGGAAGGGCCAGAGGCAGGAACCCCCTTCCTTCTGTGGTTTCAGAAAGGAAAAACTGCCAAACGAGATAGCCACCCCGCAAAGGGTGTGACTCGGCTTAGCAATCCAGATGTCTGATGAGAAATCATTATATTCGCAGGGCACCACGACTGTGGGAATGCCACGTCAAGCAAATGGTTAATTCCAGCTTCGTGTCTGAGATAGCAGCCAGTCCCCTAGGACCCAGGCTGTGTGCAGGTGTGGCTGCTGTCGAACTTCTCAGCTGCCATCCCTGCCTGGTCTTCTGTGATACGTGCCGGTTCGTTTCAGTTTTTTTGAAAGCAGACGAGGTGGAGGGAAGAGGTGAATTTGTTGGACATGCATACACATCGAACAGAGCGGGCTGGGCACACACAGGACCTCCGGAGGCCTGGAGCTACGTGGAAACCTGCAGAGATGATGCTTTCATTGTCTTTGCATCTGTCTCGGCCTATCTGACAGTAGAGACATAATTTCAGAGTCGAACTGCACTTCTCCTTCTGGAGCGTGTGTGTATAGGTTGGGTAGTGCAAGCTGGCCAATCAGAGACGGTCTCTATACCCAAGTCTGTTTGCTACTGTGTATGCTTGTTAAGAACTGAAAAATAATACCCATAAAGGATAGCTGCAGATATAGGCAGCCCAAGTCTCCACACTTAGCTCACGGTTCCTGGGAAAATGAGGGTTATTCCAGCACAGGACTTCACGTGGCTGATATAGTTTCTCCTCATCCCTTCGGCAGTTCGGCAGTTCTAGGGTGAGTGTGTCCTGTCAAGTGAGGTCAGTGTCTAATAAAGCCTTTTAAGTCACTCATTTCCGGTAATGCTCTTCCTTAATTTCGAGAATATAAAGAAAGCAACCACAGTTGTAAACGGGGCCATTTGTACAAATGGGCAGTTGTTATCACTATCACTCACCTCCCTTGTTACTCCACTCTGTGTCTCTCTCCCTATTAATTTCCTACAGATCGGCCTTGATTGCGTGGCTCCCTTATCAGAAAGCTTTCATGACCCCCACTGCCTCTTTAATCACCTCCAGATTCCTCTACTGCTGCCTTCGGGGCTTCTCTGGGGATAAGTACCAGGATGTTCTTCATATTCTCGGAGGGAAGAGTGGAATTCAGTGGCCATGTGTACACACTGACAGAGCGGAGGGACAGGCGCACGCAGCGGAAATGACTTCTGAATTAATTCATTCTCTACAGTGTGATGGCAGGATCACATGGTTCCCTATGCAGAGAGCTTCTGGCCCCGCCCCCTCCCACTGCTCCTGAGTGACCTTCAGATTCCCTCCTCTCACGTGGTGGTCAAGACTTTCTAGGACCCGAATGGCCCACTTTGCTCTTTTGCCTTTGAAACCATTGCTTAGGTCAGGCCTGAACACAACTGTGTTTTTGACTCTATTCCACTTGGAATACCCTTTTCTTCATGAATTTCTGACAAAATGGTGTCTATTTTTTAAGGTCCAGCGTATGTGCTCTGATGACTGTGTGAGAGGGGATGGGGGAAGCACTACTTTTTTGGAGCCTCTTACCTTGAGTAATAGTTTTCTTAGCTATAGAGACGGACTTGCTTGTTTTACCTTGTACTTAGGAAACATTTCTCTTTCTCTGTTTTGTTAATGCTCACCTGAGGATATCTTTCCATTGATTTTTAGAGGGTGGAAGAGATTTAGGGAGAGTGGAAGAGAGAAGGAAAGACAGAGAGAAACATTTGTGTGAGAGAAACACATCGATTGGCTGCCTCCTACATGAGCCCCGACAGGGTCCAGGCTGGGGAGGAGCCTGCAACCAAGGTACACGCCCTTGACCAGAATCGAACCTGGTACCCTTTGATCCGCAGGCCAACGCTCTATCCACTGAGCCAAACCAGCTGGGGTGAGGGAAGCGTTGTTTTTTTTTTTTAAGGTACCGTTTATGGAGTCCTCACTGTGTGCTGGGCAGTGAGAGGCAGTATAGCCTGGTAGTCAGAAGAGTCTAGAACCTGACCTTCTAGGTTCAAACCTCAGCGCTGCCACTCTCTGGGTAACCCTGGGCACGTGCCCTCACTTCTCTGTGCCTGTTTCCTCGTAAGTAGCGAGTTTCTCATAGGGTTGTGGCGAGCATTACATGTGGTCATACAGTGCTTGGCCTATAATAAACATCCAATTAATACTGGCAATTACTGTTTGCAAATATAATACTATGTTATCCTAACAGAAGCTCTGCGAGGCTTATATTAGCCCTATTTTGAAGATGAGGCAAGTAAGACTCAGGGAAGTTAAGCCACTTGCCCAACGTCACACAGCGAGGAAATGGCAGAGCTGAGGTTCAGACCTTGGACTCTGACGGCACTATATGTCTTGCCCATTTAAAACATTTAGCATGGTGCCGTGTACTTCGTAGGTGCTTAATAAACATTTCTTGAGTTGAAATCATGAGAACAAAATATATTAAAAAAGCATGAGTCTGAGTTCAGATTTCGCCTCTCTACCTCTTACCGGCAGGTGTTTGCTCCTGTGTGATGTGCCTATGGGTTGAAGAATAGGAAGGCCTGTGTCTGGCTCTGAGAATTTGATCTGGTTGAATCAGTCATGTTGAAATGCCAGGATTGGGAGACCAAAGTACATGACATAATAAGCCCTGAAGTACAGTTTTTACAAATGCTCATGATCTCTCTCTCTCTCTCTCTCTCTCTCTCTCTCTCTCTCTCTCTCTCTCTCTCTCTCTCTCGGCATGGAAAGAAATCAGTCAGCCTGCACAGAGGCACACCTAGTTCTGTTTGCTCTTGTGTGGCTGCAACTCCCTATTTATCAAATGAGGGGACAGACAGGAGGAGCTTTGCTCTGCAGGGAATCTTTGAATTGCCATCCTCATCCCTTCTCTAACATCTTTGATGTACTATTAGGAACCACGTTAGGTAGGGACTTCTTCCTGGATTCATTTCCTAGTCATTCAACTAAAACTAGCGATAAACACAGATTTACAAGAACATAATAAAAATACAGCAAAGCATAGAAGTAAAATGGACATTTTAGGAGTGGGATGTCACAGAATCCTGGCCCTTGGTCAGATATAATCTTTAAAAAGAAATATATATATTATTGATTTCAGAGAGGAAGGGGGAGGGAGAGAAACATCAATAATAAGAATCATCTATCAGCTACTTCCTGCACGCCCCCTACTGGGGATTGAGCCGACTGTCGGGGCATGTGCCCTGACCAGGAATCGAACCATGACCTCCTGATTCATAGGTTGATGCTCAACCACTGCACCACACCAGCCAGGCCAGATATAATCTTAAAGGTGGGCAGGATCAGGTAGGACCAGGTAGTTAATAATAATGCAGGAGAGTGAAATCGATGACTCTTGGTTTAGATGTAGCAGTGTGATGCTAAAGCACTTGACATAAATTCATGGAAAGATGAACTGAGGGTGTGATCAGCGAAAACGCATGTTCTAGTTTCCCTAATGCTTTCCCTATAACTTCGATGTTACACAGAAGCGCATGATTATCCCCTATTTCTTTGAACGAGATTCTGACACTGGAGTCATGTTTCTGTACAGGAATGTTTGAGAACACTGGTGCCTTGTTAAGTAAGGTTCATTCTAAATCCAAAGTTAAGTGGGGTTTCCAGGTTCCATCCAGACATCTGCAAACCCAGGTTGGCATTTTAGTGCAAAAGATGTATAAATGCAAATACAAACCAGGTTCCCCCGGGGCCTACCAGCCTGTGAGCAAAAACGAGGGCATGTTCAGGTGCGTGCCCAAATGCTGCTGGCTCAGTAGCCCTCACATGAAAAGTTGGAAGAACTCAGCATTTTCTCCCCGAAAGTCTCTCCCCACCTTCTCTGGCAGAGCCAAGAAAGTATCTCATAAGTCTGTGAAGAACTTAGCATGCTCTAGTGTAAGCTTCTCACTGGTCACTGCACACAATTCGCAGTTGATCCTGGAAATAATGTGAGTTAGGCTCCCTCAAAACTTAGCTACTAATAGCCTACTGTTGCCCCAGAGACTTACTGATAACATAAATAATTGATTAATACAGATTTTGTATGTCATATATAGGGTGTATACACACATTTTGAATAATTATAAATGCAGTAATCATTAAAATACATTTCATTTGCAAAATTGAGCTATCAGCTGTTACAGTGTGTATACATTTTTTTTTAGGACACCCTGTATGTTATATGCTGTATTCTTACAATAAAGTAAGTGAGAGAAAAGAAAAGGTTATTAAAATCATGAGGAAGGGAAACCACATACTCAGTACTGCATGTATTTATTGGGGAAAAAATCTGCATATAACTGGACCCTTGCAGTGCAAACCCGTGTTGTTCAAAGTACAGTTGTCAACTGTACTTTTTAGCCACAGCTCACAGACTGCTGCTGCCAGGCCCTGGGCCAAGTGCCTTCCATACATTCATTGTTTATGAATGAATGACTTCTCACAGCCACTAGATGGGGTAGGCATGGGCACGTCCGTTTTACAGGTGAAGAAACAGAGCCACTGAGATTGTAGACTCACGGGGCTATTAAGTGGCCTTTCTCAGAATCACTCAGTCAGGGATTCAACAAGTATTTCATGCGAACCGACCATGTTTCAGGCCTGTTCACGTGCCGGGCGGTAGAGTGGACAGCGCAGTTAGGGGCTTCTAGTCTCAAGTTTGTGACACTCTGAGGGCCGAGGGAAATGGAGACACACAAAGAGGAGAGAGGCTCTGATGAAAGTAAGCCTGTTACTCGAAGAGAATGACTGGTGGGTGGGTGGGCATCTTTGAGGTGCTGGGGAAGCCCTTTCGCTTCGAGAAGGAACCTTGAGCTGAGATCAGAATGAAAAGCAGGAGCCCAGCCACCTGAAGGCCACGAGGACCCGTGTCACAGGCCAAGGGACAGCCAACGCAGAGGTTGGGGAGCAGAGGGGAGCCTGCTGTGTTGCCAGAATGAAATCTGAGAGAAGGCTGGAGGGAGGCCAGCCCAGGCTGGACCGGGTCTTGTCTGCAGCAGGAAGAGTCTGTTTTATTCCCACAGAAATAAAAACCCGCCGGAGGGTTTTTCATCGGCTCAAAGTCACTGAATCAGGAAGAGATTTTTTTTCTCATATTCAATGTGCTGCTCTGGATGTTTTACTCGAAGAAGCAGGTGCAATGTAGCGTGCAGAATGTACTATTTTTGTTTTGTTTTGCTTGTAAATGTTTGGAAATAAACTCAAATAATGCAATGATAGGACACAAAGAAAAATTGTCTCTCCACATTTTGTGTGTGTGGGAACAAGAGACAGCTGTTAGTAGAGTACTTACGCATTTTGTCATTAACAAACTGATTTTTATGACATTTAAAATTCAACATAGCAATTATAAAATATTCGGGGGATTCAGAAGACACTTAGTAAGAGGGTTTTAAGCAGGGGCACAATGCGATCTGACTCACATCTTTTTTAAATATATATATTTTTATTGATTTCGGAGAGGAAAGGAGAGCGAGAGAGAGATACAAACATCAGCGATGAGAGAGAATTATTGATTGGCTGCCTTCTGCACACCCCCTACTGGGGATCGAGCCTGCAGCCCAGGCATGTGCCCTTGATGGGAATCAAACCTGGGACCCCTCAGCCCACAGGCCAAGGCTCTGTGAACTGAGCCAAACCAGCTGGGCCTGACTCACATCTTAAGACTTCACGTTGAGGACTGTCAGCTACAGGTTGGCAGGAGAGAAAGCAGAGAGGAGCCTTTCTAGTGATGGAAGGGAGAAAGGATGTGACGTGGAGGCCGGCAGAGCAGTAGAGGGAAGACCAGCGGACAGATTACTGGAATATGTTTAACCAGGAGTTGCCAGGAATTATTGATGGAATGAAGATAGACCCTGAGGGCGAGAGAGCGCCCAGGGAGAGTGAGGGTGTGGTTCTGTCTAGGGAGATAGGGAGACAGAACAGGTTTTGGAAAGCGCATCGAATCCTGAATTCTGTTAGAATGTGTTTCTTTGAAATGCCTCTGAGACGTCCAAGGTGGGGCGGAGGGTCAGGCAGGCAGCTGGACATCTGTGTATCTCAGGGGAAGGTCAGGCGAGAGCTTTGACTGTGGATTTGTCAGCATGAAGCTTGGGGACATCCCTGGGGAAGAGAAAATGGAGTAGACACTGGCATTCACTAGAGCCGTGGTCGGCAAACTGGGGCTCGCGAGCCACATGCGGCTCTTTGGCCCCTTGAGTGTGGCTCTTCCTAAGCCTTAGGA
>NW_006383012.1:5649138-5649538 GCF_000327345.1 Myotis davidii | reverse complement strand
TTTTTTCTACTGAGATGTTGTGATAGTTTTCTATAAATGACTTTTTGATGTCTATAGAAACCTCTACAGGATTCTTTTCACGGTCACATAATATTGCAGTGAGCGAACAGACCTTAATCTAAACACATATTGCCAACTGGCGCTCCCGAAAGGCTGTATCATTTTAATTTTCCACTACCAGTTTGTGAAAGTGCCCTCACAGTCTCTGGATTTTAAGTTAAAATAATCTGTCAGTTTGCCCGGCCGGCGTGGCTCAGTGGTTGAGCATTGATCTATGACCCAGGAGGTCAGCTTTCAATTCATGGTTAGGGCACATGCCCAGGTTGTGGGATTGATCCCCCTTGTGGGGCATGCAGGAGGCAGCCAATCAATGATTCTCTCTCATCATTGATGTTTCTAT
>NW_006383012.1:5629754-5649106 GCF_000327345.1 Myotis davidii | reverse complement strand
TTTTTTCTACTGAGATGTTGTGATAGTTTTCTAAAAATGACTTTTTGATGTCTATAGGATTCTTTTCACGGTCACATAATGTTGCA
This sequence comes from Myotis davidii, assembly GCF_000327345.1. Classification (NCBI taxonomy): domain Eukaryota; kingdom Metazoa; phylum Chordata; class Mammalia; order Chiroptera; family Vespertilionidae; genus Myotis; species Myotis davidii. The sequence goes on along the minus strand of NW_006383012.1, from coordinate 5,649,020 downwards.
GTGAGCGAACAGACCTTGATCTAAACACATATTGCCAACTGGTGCTCCCGAAAGGCTGTATCATTTTAATTTTCCACTACCAGTTTGTGAAAGTGCCCTCACAGTCTCTGGATTTTAAGTTACAATAATCTGTCAGTTTGCCCGGCCGGCGTGGCTCAGTGGTTGAGCATTGATCTATGACCCAGGAGGTCAGGGTTCCGTTCCTGGTCAGGATACATGCCTGGGTTGCAGGCTCGATCCCCAGTGTGGGGCGTGCAAGTTAAAGGATTTATATTAAGAACAAGCCTGTGGAGGTGTTGGCCAGTAGATTTCTTAGGGGGACTTGAAGGCGTAAACCACTATCATTAAGTGGCTTCAGTGCTAAGGCAGCACCATCCCTGACTTGCAGTCCATACGTCTCCTCAGGAAAGCAGAACTTTCCTTATGTCGAAGGTCTGCTTCCTTAGGAGCCCTGTCCAAGGGACTATCCACTTCTAATCAGGAGAACACTCACTTTCCTGTAAAGTTAGATTTGAGCCTGCAGCCACTTCCTTTCCATGCCCACAGTTTTCCACTTTAATGAGCTCCCTAGGAGGGTGTGTAGGAGTCGGGATTTAATCATGCCCAGATTTCCTCCTGGGTAGAATAAGAAAAATTCCCAGGGAAGTGGGGGAAGTTCCCTCGGATTACTTGTTTCTACCCAGTCCCAGGCAAAGTAACAACAAATTTCCTATGAAAATGGAGGAAAGGGGCAAAGCTACTGTGAAAAATCTATGACTGTCCATTTGTGTCAGTGTTCCCGCTTTTTTTTTTTTAAATCCTCACACAAGGATATGTTTTTATTGATTTTTTAGAGAGAGGAAGGAGAAGAGAGAGAAAGAGGGGTGAAGGGAGGGAGGATAGGAAGAGAAAGAAAGAGAGAGATGTGAGAGAGAAACATTGATGGGCTGCTTCGCGTATGTACCCTGGCTGGGGATCGAACCCGTAACCTAGGTATGTACCCTGACCAGGAATCAAATCTGCTTCTTTTTCCTTATTTTTTTTCCCAGTAGAAATATAGCCTCGCAGGAAAATCCCGGGCCTGTTTCCTTTAAACCCGTTCGGCTATTCAGTTTATTTCCTAGTGTTGAAGCAAGGAGCTAACCTTGGAGGTCACAGTTCGATTCCCGGTCAGGGCACAGGCCCGGGGTTGCAGGCTCCATTCCCAGTAGGGGGCGTGCAGGAGGCAGCCGATCAGTGATGTTTCTCTCTTCTCTCTGAAACCAATAAAAAAAAAATTATTTTAAAAAAATGATCAAGATTGAAAAGAGGCTGGAGGTCAGAAGACTGGGAAAAGTGGTTCTCCCAAGCTCTGACCAGGGGCTGTGGTAACGAAGGAACGAGCTGCCACAGATAAATCTGGACGGTGCCAATGCGCCTTCTTCTCCCGGAGCTTCTAGAACATTCTATTCAGCAACGTGTAGTGAGAAACTCTCCCAGATAGATATATTTAAAGCATTATTGCATCAAGTTGGCATTCTAAAAGGGCACAGCTGTAAAATGGTATCTCCGTCTCCGTGTCGGTCCCTCGGTCTCAGGGATTGAATGTTTTTATCAGCCACCCCGGCTCACCTCAGCGTCACCTCAGTGCTGTCCCTGGGTTCGTGTTTAGATGGCTGTCTCCGCATTTATATTTTTCCCAGCACAAATGTGTCCTTTATTATTTTTAAATAATGGTTAGCGAATATGTATAATTGTTACTTGTATTACTTTTTAAGCAGGGACTGAAATAGTCCCTTAGGGTTGTTGTTTTTTAATTTGCAACCCGGTCAGCCAGCGCACTGGTCTCATTCTTTGTCTCTGTTTGGCTTGGCTTGGTAATCAAACCCCTATGGCCATGAGGATTAAAGCACTATGGCCCATTTATTACATTCTTATTGGTGAGGTTTTCGCTTAATGCAAGGAGTACCTATGTTTTATCTCACATCCTAGGGCCAGGCTCTTCTTCCCATACAACACATGGTCTCATAGTGGACTTCAGAGTCTGTGCCTTCTGGTTCCTGGGGTGCTGGGAGAGGGCCCTTTAAGATTATGAAAATGGTTCTAGAAAAATACTACCACCTGTCAAAATCTCTTTTGTAGAAATTCTTGTGTGTGTTTTGTGTGTGTGTGTGTGTGTGTGTGTGTGTGTGTGTGGGTTTTTGTGTGTGTGTGTGTCAATACATTATAAAAAAACACATTCCTTTGCCAGCAAGTTTAGAGGTCACATTGCTCTACAAAAGGTCGAGCAGGAAGAGCTACTGCCCTCCATGGTAAAGAAGGAGTGGTGAGATATTTTGAGACTGACGTGGAGATGTATGATTGTGCAGCCATATTCCTTCACGTGGTCTCCTTGGTGACAGACACACACATACGATGTTGTAGTATTTGACTATTGATTTCTGGTCCAGCTTTGCAAATACAACTTGGACTTGACCACAAGAGCAGTATTACCAAAACATTTTTTATTCTAAGACCAATTATTTATATCTATTAATCTAATAAACATTTAAAAATTTAAAAAGCAAATGGGATTCCAGTTGGCTTTCAAATCCCTGGAACATATTGAGTGAAATTTTTGTCTGTCTGCGTCCAAAGGATATGAAGGGCGGTGCTTCATTGTCTCTAGAGATAGCAAACTTAATATGCTCAGATGCCTGAGGGAGCCCTTTCCCTTTATACTCACAACCTTCACTGTTATTCCAAACATACACCTGCCTTTCTCCCTCATGCTGGCCCCTCTACCTGAGGGCTTACTAGATTGTGAACTTCTTGAGTCCAGGGATGCAAGAATCTGTCTTATCTGTGTAAACCTCTGCAGTCACTACAACTGCGTTGTGCACACGCGAGGAGGAAACAACTAACTCCTAGTTGTACTTGCTAACTTGCATCTGATGCAGCCCTGCAAGCTGCTAGAATCCTTTCCGGACCAGTGTGGGTAGCATGTGCTCACTTAAAAGCTATTGCAGACAAGAACCATCTTAACCTTGTGAGTATATTTACTTATTAGATATTTACTAAGTTTTTACTAAATGCAAGACATTATGTTGGGGATGTGGGAAACACGCTAAAGAGACCTTACTCTCAGGACACGTACCATTTAGTTGTGGAGAGAAGAGGCAAACCTTTTGAAAATTCAGTAGTCCATGTAAAAGAATTTAAAGAGGATTTGATGCCATGATAAGTGAAGTCACCGACAGGAGAGAACAGGAAGTCTGGGAAGACTCTCCCCTGATGCAGTTGAGTTGGGTGTCAGTGAGTTGGAAGGATTTGGAACACAGAGGTGTGAGAAGGGCCTTGCAGTGACGGGGTGAGGGTAGGAAAATGGGTCCGTTGGGGAGAGTAGAGGACGTGTTTGGGAGAAACAAAAGAAAACAACTGGCCGAGAATGGAGCCTTTGGGAGAGTCATGACAGATAAGGTTGGAAAACTGGGTTAGAAGCATGCTTTGGAGGGTCATGAGTGTAAAGTTGTGCAACCTGGACTTTGCTGTGCAAACAGAAAACCATTGGAAAGGTTTTTGATCGAGGGAGTGACATCATCCAAGTGGTATTTTAGGAAGATTGGGTGGGGAGCCAGGTACAGGATGAATTCGATTAGGGGGCAGGGGCTGGGGCAGGAAGACTACTTAGAGTTAACTGAATCTCCCTACTAAAGTCTCAAGATCCTGAGAGTTAATGGTGAAAGTGCAAAGGAATGAGATGCCAAAACACACTTTCCTGGCACGAGACAGCAGCAGGGACTTCGCTTCTGATGCAGGAGGTACCTAGCAGAAGTACCTAGTCTATTATGTATTGGCTACGAACGAATCCTTCACCTAAGGAGACTGAATGTGGATGTTGTAAACCAGTTCTCCCGTGTGCCTCTTGTGTTCCTTGGGAACTGAAGAAAATGAGATTTGACATCTCTAAGGATTCAGCTCAGTGGGTTCTGCTTCAACCCATAAATAAATAACTTGGGCCCAGCGTGCTACAAGAAGGCTGGCTGTTAAATTGTTTGGTGTGGCTGATTAAAGGAATCCCAGAGACTAAACTGCAGATCTTCAAAGAGTATGTTTTTGCTTGGGGTGCAGCATCGCACTAGCTGAATGACGTGTGTATACTATATTTTGAAAACAAAGTAGGTGAGAAAATGTAAACATGCAGGTCAATATAAAATGGATCTAGGAATAAAACGATTACCCCATCAAGGCCCATACTTACACTTGCTGTTGGCTGTGAATTTAGCTCTAATTTGTGTAATTTATGGATTAGTTACATAATCCATAGTGTCATTAGTCTAGTGGCTGGGGATTTTGTCATGGGGACTGATCACAGCTCATTGGATCATGTCACTCTAGGTAGAACTTTGTATTTTAATAGAGGAAACAGCACTCTAGCTATTTATATTCCACATTTTCCTTCCAGAAACACATTGTTTGTGTGCACATTATTTAATAAAGGAAACATAATCCATGCACAATAAAGCAGTTTTTGAATGAAGAATGAAGAATGAAAAGCCATTGAATTAGGCTGGCTCGTTTGTATGGAAGGTTACTGATATAATAATACCTCTGTTCTCAAAATGTTTATATTTGAGTGAAGTGGCTTAAAGAGTGAGGAAACTTTCTTTAAAAAGAGTATTTTATTGATTTTCAGAGAGAGAGAAAGGAGGGAGAGAGAGAGAGAGAGAGAGAGAGAGAGAGAGAGAGAGAGAGAGAGAAAGAGAAACAGCAATGATTGATGGGCTGCCTCCTGCAGGCCCCACCTTTGGGACTGAGCCCACAACCTGGGCATGTGCCCTTGACTGGGAATTGAACCAGCAACCTCCTGGTGCATGGAATGAAGCCCAACCAACTGAGCCACACCAGCCAGGAAACTTTTTTTTTTTTAATTGGCTGGTAAATTTATCCAATGATTGTACTTCCCAAGCCCAATACCATGGCTTTTGACTAGCAGAACAGTAGACCAGAAGGCAAAACAATCAGAAAGTTTTGCATAGCAAACTTCTGTTTCATCACAATTTCTTTTTCCTATTTCCCATAACACTGTAGTACAGCCTCATTTTCTCTGGCCTGAATTTAGTGTAGTGAGTTTTATCAAACTTTTTTTTTTTATTATTACTTGTGCTCTTTGACTCCCATTTAAGAAATTCTTCCTTACCCTGAGGTCATTAAACTATTCTGTATTCTCTTCTAAAAAATTTAGCTTTTCTCTTCTTATTAAGATTTTTGGGCCTAACCAGCATGGCTCAGTGGTTGAGCATCGATTTATGAACCAGAAGGTCACAGTTCAATTCCCGGTCAGGGCACATGCCCAGGTTTTGGGCTTGATCCCCAGTCGGGGCCATGCAGGAAGCAGCCAGTCAGTGATTCTCTTTCATCATTGATGTTTCTATCTCTCTCTCCCTCTCCCTTCCTTTTTAAAATCAATAAAAATATATATTTTAAAAAATATTTGAGACTATTTTGGTGTGTATATTGTAAAGTACACATCTAGTTTAACGCCTCCCTTCCCCACAAGCAAAAATGGACAGGAGACCACTTTATTTAATTTTGGAGAAATTCTCAATTTGTGGGTGATGGAGAGAAAAATTTTTTGCATTTGTTTTAGATATTTGATGGGGTTCAGGAAATGCTCCTTCAAAATACTGCACCTTGACACATTGGCTGTTTTAAGCTGAAGGAATTAGAGAACTGGCAGGTGCAGGAAGGACTTTCTGAAGTCCCCCTGAGGCAGGTCAAAAGACCTTCATGTGAGAGGTGCCCTTCCTGTACTGGAGAAAGAAACATCCTATTTCCCAGACGAGCAACGGGAGAGGGATGTGAACAAACGGGCCCTGCTCTTTACCCCAGTTTCCTACACTTGCTTTATACCCTTTGTCCTATCACATTTCCCTCAGCTTCCCACTCTTCACCAGTCGCAGCAAAAACACCAAACCCACAGACACAGAGAACAGACAGGTGGCTGTCAGAGGCAGGGAGTGCGGGGGTGAAATGGGTAAAGATGGTCAAAAGGCTCAAACGTCCAGTTATAAGAGAAATAAGTCCTGGAGATGTAATAGTATGATGACTATAGTTAGTGATACTGTATTGTACATTTGAAAGTTGCTAAGAGAGTAGATCTTAAGCACCCTTATCACACAAAAATTTGTAATTATGTGTGGTGATGGATGTTAACTAGGCTTATTGTGGTGATCATTGCACAATATATACAAATATCGATTCATTGTGTTGTACACCTGAAATTAATATAATGTAATATGTCAACTATATCTCAGTTATTTTTAAAACCTGGCATAAAAATGCTTAGGTTTAACTGTTTCTTTGCATCTTCATTTTCTCTTGAAGGCTCATGTGTCACATAAAACTTATGTTAAATAAATGTGTATGCTTTCCTATTGTTGATTTCTTTTGTTACAGAGAACCAACTGAGAACGTAGGAGGAGTAGAGGAAAGATAATTTTCTTCCCTACATATTCTAACATGATATACTCTATTTTTTTATATTGTATCAAAACACAAGCAGAAATTTTTGAATTGTCGATTGTAATTTTATCGTGTTCCTAAGGTGAAACAATTCTTTCTTGGTGAAGGTTTAAAAATACTTGTTTGTTTTGGTAGCTGACCCCTTATATTTATCTTAATACCTAGCAGACTGGCAAGGACATAAAATGGGCCTGTTCATTTGTGTATGCCCTGGGGTCTGTCAGCCCCCAAAAGGGAGGTAAATACCTTTGATGATGACATTTTAAGATTCTGTAGAATTTTTGTGGTTGCTTTATTGCTAGTATTTATGTGAATTCATATTTAACATTGTTTCTGCAAGGTAGACAGAGTTGAATTGTACCTCACAAAAAAGTGTTGGCCACAGGCAAAATAAAGCATTTTTGTGAAAACTGCGGAAAGTTTACTCATATACTCATAACAACTATTTTATTGTTTTGTAACAATAACAAATCTCTAAGCCTATTCCCTAAAAGGTTTTACAAATCACATACTTATATTCTTTAGAGGTGTAAAAAAATAGCACCATATTTATTGTATGAATGGTTTGTATTTAAAAAACAACAGAAATAAAATAAAACAGGTCCATAGTCCATGTTAGTGGGTATTTGGGTGTTTCTGTGATATTTTTTCTTATTTTGGTTTTGCTTTATACATGCTGTGCTGCAGGAAATATCCTTGTACGTAGAGCTTTGGTCTATTCTTGCTGTTATATTCATAGGTTTCACTGCTAGTGGTAAAACTTGCTATTTCACAGATTATGTGCCTTTTGGATTCATTTTTAATACTGGAGGTTTTAAAAATACATTCCCAAATGCTAATTTTGGAGTGAAGGCCTGACGCCTGTTGAAGAAGCTTTCTTCTCTTTCTTTTTTTAAAAATAGCATTGAGTTATTTTGTGAGGCTGGAGGTGGAGGGAGAGAAAAGAGAAACAGAATTTTACTCGGGTGTATTTAAATACAGGAAAATGTGAAACACGCTTTAACTGCTTCACTTTGCAGTAAGAGCATGTGCAGGCTCATGTGGTGGCGGGCACATCTGGGCGCTAATACCTGGTGTGGCAGCTGCCCTCGCTGCCTCCCTGGTCTCTTTGTGTCTCTCCTTAGTGTTGGACAGTGGAGGTGAGGGCTTGGCCCTAGAAGGTCTTTGTAAAAGGCGCCTGCTGTGCTCCTGGGAGGAAGGCAAGACTTCTCGGAGCTCCCTGGCCCTGGCCCATTTGTATGGTGGGACTGCTCTTCACCTTGGGAGGCCTTGAAAGAATGAAGCACAAAATAGGTCCCTTTCCGTGCAGTTTCCAGGACATGAAGGGAAGGGACAGGGCAGAGCAAAGGTCAGGCCTGGTGTCTGTTTGCCTGTTTTGACCTCCGGCTGGAGCAGGAGGGAGCTGAGTTTCTCCGATCTGAAACTTCCCTTGTTCCATGACGAGGATGGTGCTAGTGGGGGCAGCTCCTGTCTGCCTGCTTTACATGCAGGTTTGTACGTCCATATATGTTCTCTGAGGGTCCTCCCAGAGGCCCAGAGAAGGGAAGTGGCTTACCCACGGCCACGCAACTAGCAAGTGGCAGGACGGAGCCCCGAGGAGTCTCTTGTCAAGGGCTCCTGCTGCTGCACAATGAGAAAGAACGTGCAACCTAAATGGAGCCAGTATCCTTCCAGATGTGCAAGGAGGGAGTTCCTGTTTAAAAAGTGACTGGCATTCTAGAGCAGAGGCATGCCGCGACCCCCTGCCATGATCACCATGAACACGGGCCAAGGTTTTCTTTTCCTCCCCAGTGAAGGAGCCACGCAGATGTTATAACGAGTGGAGAGCAGTGGTGACCATCAGACGCATTGCAGAGCGGGACTATTGAAATGAATGTGCAGGTGCAGGCAAACTGATCTTTCCACAGGTCAGGGGGAAGGGACTTGACCTCTGCCAGACGAGACGGAGGTGGCGTGTCTCTCAGCTACTACAATACAAAGGGACGTGAAATAACTCAAAGGCAGTGGGCCGGCTGGAGTCAGGTCCCCAGGAAGTGCGTGCCGTCTGGAGACAGACAGCGCAACCTTTTCCGTCGAAACGCACATCCATCTCTATACAACGACGCAGACATGTCAGACAGGCTAAAAAGTCAGGCGGGCTGCAAAGTCAGACAAGCTGCCTCATGGTGGCGACGAGGAGGATGGGCAAGAGTGGGCCAAGGATAGACTGATGATGTTTTTCAAGGTTTTCGGAAGGTCAGGATGCAGACTGGCCTTCTCCTCCAGTCTGTGCCTGCTGGCCTGGCTCAGCCCTCCAATATAATCCCCTTCCAACATGCCTGCTCAGTGGCAGCCATACTTTATTTAGTCCCTTTGGAGCCATGAAAATGTACCTGCCCCATGTTCTGTTTCCCAGGATCCCAGCTTCCGACCAGGTGGCAGTTTGCTCTCTTAGATAAGCTGAGCATTTGTCCAGGGGCCTGTCCCCCTGTCATTGTATGTCCCCCCTGGGTCCCATAGCTGCTCCCCTGCCCACAGCGGCTCTGGGCCTCACCTGAGCCTGCCTCCCCCAAGTATTCCTGTTCTTTGAATTTGTCGCTTTCTCTTCCTCACCAACTTTGGTCAGATGCTTAAAAAAGACTAAATAAGCAAATCACGTGAGGGTGGGAATTCATTTACCCCACAAAGATGTGTCCTGCTGTGCTGTGGCTGTGGCTGTGCTGGGTGCTGGAGGCACAGTCCCTGACCTGGGAATCCGTGGTCTCTGGGTGGGACAGCATGTAAATAATCATTACAGGCCCATGGCTCAGTGCTGTGGCCGAGCCATACACACCTCGAGCGATGATTACAGAAGAGGGAGGGAGGAGCTCCGGTGAGCTGGGGCTGGAAGCGTGAGTCTGATTTTGCCGATCAGATAAGGGAGGAAGGAGCCCTGGGATGCTGAGCCCCTCGGCCTCCCTGGCCAGCCAGTGACAGGCAAGGACTAAGCATCTTCTGTTTAGTGAGTCCTCTTTGGGCACCAGTGGGATTCCTGCAAAATGACTGGGGTGAGAGAAATGCCAGGAAAACAAATTTTCTCCCTCCCCTTGCCCTTTCAAATGTGTGTGTGTGTGTGTCAATTGTGATTACCCTGAGTAAATGATGACTGTTTTTATTTTTTATTTTTTAATGAAGGCTAATGGATTCAGAAGTTTAGGTCTCTAGCATTTTATCAGAAAAACACACGACTGGGCATTGAAATCTGACTATAAGCTTTCAAAATTAGTTCTAAGGGCATTTCGTTATCCTCCAGGGCTGTTTGGCCATTCACCGAGGGGCTGCCTCCAGACTGATCTGTCTGCCTAAAGCAGGGAGACCCACAGGCATCTCCATAGATGTAAGTGCTCAGTGGGGTCCTGCTGGCCCAACGGAGTCCACAAACCGTTGTCCCGGGAACTGCAAAAGTATGAATTCCCCAGGCCCAGGAGGTGGCCTCGTCTGGCTGCAGCGTCCGTCGGAGAGGTGAAGGTCACCTGTGAGGGAGTCACTGCTAACGAAGGAAGCTGTCCTGAGAGAGAGCAGGCAGTACCGTGCTTGGGAGAGAACACAGTTAATCCCATTGCCATTCAGCCAGACTTTGAGAAGCCACTTGGCCTATTAATAAAGTGTGGCAATCCTCCTTATCTCAGCTTTGCACGATTTCCAGTGGGTTCCCAGAGCAGCCTTGGGCGGAGCAGCTGCCTTGGGGGGTGAGCCAGATTCCTCAGGTGGGCTGACCCTGGCTCCGGACCCTTGAGGAGCAGAGCAGGGACCGGGGTCTCGCACGTTCTGTTGGTTTTCAGCCGCTGCTGGCAGAGGTTGGCGTTCACACCCACCGCTGGCTGTCCTGGTTTGTTTACTTGCACAGTTGGAGTTGTGAAGATTGAGGACAAGTGGCTGGCAAATGGACAGGGATGGGAAGGGAAGTTTGATGCTTCATGTTGTGTGGGAAGTAGATTCGGTTGTTTTATTTCTTTAAGGTTGAAGATTTCATGGTTCCTGTCTCTGATTCACATGCATGTCCCCGGGTCTTGCTACCTTCATAAGAACCTGGGGGAAGGGGTCCACAGAGGGCTTTCCGGATGAGGAGGTTCTGTGGTTCAAAGGCCACCAGGAGTCGTTCTTTCCTAAAGATAATGCTTTGCCCTTGCTCATTGGCCAGAGCGGCCTTTGGTCTCCTAAAAGTCCTGTGAAAATTTATTACTTGAGTAAAGTTCATTGGACTTTTTGTGTTGACTTTTCACAGACACTTCTTTGTAGCTTAGTTGATAAGATTAATCATAGAGAATTATTCTGAAGAAATGGAAGAAGAAGCAGGTACATTTGATCGAAGATTGGAGGTTCTGAAAATGTTTAGTTGTTGGAACATGAGGTTGTTCGTGGAGGCCACCGGAATGCTAACCTGGGGAGTCCCGGACTCCAGCCAGAGCAGTGACACCAAGCTGCGGGGATCGGCCAGCTGGAGATGGGCGTGTGACAAACACAAACGCCAGCTTTTCTATTCCCTGTGGTCTGCCCGGCCACACACAGACTTAGAGACAAGGATGGACGCCCTGAGAGCTCAATCCGTAGGATTACCTTGCGTGCCTGACACCAGCCAGAAAAGGCCACTAATCTCTCACAAGGAGGGTGAGGTCCATGGCCTTGGCAGGGTGCTTTCGCCCAGCTCTGTGAAGACGTGCGGTGAGGTAGAAAGACAGGATTTGGCATCAAGCTCGAGCCTCACTGTGGACATTGGACTAACTGTGTGACCTTGGGCAAGGTCCTGCAGTTCACCTGAGACTAAGGATTCTGCTTCTCAAAGTTGTGTAAGGTTCAACTGAGATCATATATGTAAACTGCCCAGTATAGTATCTCAGGCATAGTCTGTGTGCTATGTTTGTTATGCTTTTTATGCCAAAAGCATCTTTATTTTTCAAACTCTGTAAAACTAGAGCCAACATAAATGCTGTCATTTAAAACAATGGCCTTTTTGAGGGGGAGCAGGAAATACACTGGCTTCACATTATCTTCCCTACTTTTTATTATATCCCAGACCATCCTCGCCAAGTTTGCCATGTGATGGTTGGTCATCTATAATAATAAAAATGTAATATGCTAATTAGACTGGACAGCTGAAGGACCTTCCGGATGTCATTCCGGATATCCTTCCAGACCACCTTCCGGATGAAGCCACAGTGGCGGGGGCCGAGGCAGAGGTGGTTAGGGGTGATCAGGCAGGCAGGCAAACAGTTAGGGGTGATCAGGCAGGCAGGCCAGCGGTTAGGGGCAATCAGGCAGGCAGTCCAGCGGTTAGGGGTGATCAGGCAGGCAGGGCAGCGGGTAGGGGGGATCAGGGGCAGGCAAGGCCACATCCTGTACAAAAGCAACTTTGCAGAGTGCCCTTTTACACTCCAGGACCCCACAGGGGATGTCGAACTGCCCGTTTTGGCCTGATCCCCATAGGCCAGGCTGAGGGACCTCTAGTATGCATATAAGATCTGTGGTTAATCTCTTCCTGCCCTCCCCTCTCCCCCTTTCCCTCTGAGATTCATCAGTCTGTTCCATGTTTCCATGCCTGTGTGTTGAGCATCTGCCCCCTGGTGGCCAGTGCGCGTAATAGTTACTGGTCAACAGTAGAACGGTCATTCAGTTGCTTAGGCTTTTATAGAGAGAGATATATGCCCATATACAAAAGTTCAAACAGCATGAAAAACTGGGAAAACTATTCAATGAAATGAGCTTCCTGTGACCCCACGTTTACGCCTCAGAGGCAGCCAATCTGAACTGTTTCTTTTATTTCCTTCAAGACATTTTTCCTGCATGCGTGCGCATAAGTATCTTGTTCTTTATGCAAATGAGAGCAGCCCACACACTCTTCTGCACTTGGCTTTTCTTCTTGAATGTAACATTACATCGGTAATGAGGAATATGAAGCTAGGTTATTTGGAAGACCTTTTACTGAAGAAATGCCCTCTAGGTCCGTCACTGTTGTCACAAATGGCAAGACTTCATTCTTTTTATGGCTGAATAATATTCCATCCCATACCACGTCTTCTTTACCCACCCATCCATCAGTGGGCACTCAGGCTGTTCCCACGCCTTGGCCATAGGAAAATGATGCTGCAATGAACATGGGGGTGCTTATACCTTTCCACATCAGTGTTTTTGTTTTCTTTGGATAACTGCCCAGAAGTGGAATTTCTGGGTCACGTGGTAGTGCTATTTCTAATTTTTGAGACACCTCATTACTGTTTTCCATAGTGGCTGCACCGATTTACATGCCACAACGATGGGATGAGAACTGGTGGTTCAAGGCGAAGAACAGATATGGTTAAGAATTAGGAGCTGGGCAAGGGATTTAATTATATTCCTTTGGCTTCTGGTCTGATTCCCTCTGGAAGGCCTTCTGGGTTAATTACGGGTCCCAGGGATACCTGGCAGCCACGGCTGCCGCACTGCTGTTCCTCCGAGGTAATTAATCATCTCGCCTGAATCAGGGGAGAAGGCTCCATTTTCTGTCCTCATTACCAATAGCTTGAGGAGAAGGAAAATGCTCTTACAAAATGGACCCACGTGTGATTTTTTTTTTTTTAGAATACACCGCAGGTTATAATAAAGGCGTTTCCGTATTGAACTTCTTATCATAAAATGGGGGGGGGGGAAGAGTATGTGGGTATGAGGGAAGGGGGTGGGACGAGCAGAAAATGACTTAACTCTTTGGGGTCATCTGTTGATAATTTGGAAATTTGATTCAGAGAGACACTATGCTCCCTCTCTCCAGCTTCTTGCCTTTTAAAATATCATAAATCCTAGTTTCAAGAGATATTAGTGGTTACCTATGCCAGCCGTACTCAACAGGAGGCACTTTTATCCCCCAGAGCTCATGAGACAATGTCTGAAGACATTTTTGGTTGTCACAACTGAGGTACTGCTGCCATCTAGTCGACCGAGGCCAGAGATGTAGCTTAACATCCTACAATGCACAGACATCCCACAACGAAGCAATATCAGGCAGAAATTGTCAAAGGTCCTGAGGTTGAGGAATCCTAGTTGATTGATCTAGTTAATGCTCTCTCTACATGATTTGAATTTTGTTGGTGGTGGTTTCTTTTTAACTTTTTAAAAATTGGTGTATAATTGACAGATAACATTATATTCATCTCAGGAGTAAAAACATCTAATATTTATATATATTGGAAAATTATTGATATTGGAAAATTATCAATAAGTCTATTTAATGCCTGTCACCATTCACAGGTACCACTTTTTTCCCCCTTGTATTGAGGACTTTTAAGATCTACTCTTAGTAACTTTCAAATATGCAATGAAGTATTGTTAACTCTAGTCATCATGCTATAGATTACACTCCATGACTTAATTATTTTATAACTGGAAGTTTGTACCTTTTGACCACCTTTCCCCAGTTCTCCCACCCCACCCCACCTCTGGCAACCACTAATATGTTCTCTGTATCTATGTGCTTGGTTTATTGTTTTGTTTTGTTGTTGTTTTTAAATTCCACATATAAGGGAGATGCTATGGTGTTTGTCTTTGTCTGTCTGACTTATTTCACTTAGCATAATGCCCCCTAGGTCCATCTATGTTGTCACAAGTGGCAAGGTTTCATTCTTTTATGGCTGGATGATATTCCATACCACACCACGTCTTCTTTATCCACTCATCCATCGATGGGCACTTCATTTGTTTCCATACCTCGGCTATTAAAAACAATGCTGCAGTGAACATAGGGGTACATATACCTTTTCAAATTAGTGTTTTCTTTTCTTTGGATAATTACCCAGAAGTGGAATTGCTGGGTCAGATGGTAGTGCTATTTTTAACTTGTTGAGACACCTCATTACTGTTTTTCCATAGTGGCTGCACCAATTTACATTTCCCCAGCAGTGCACAGGGTTCCCTTTTCTGCACATCCTCCCCCACATTGGTTGTTGTCTTTTTGATGATAGCCATTCTAACAGGTGTGCAGTGATACCACACTGTGGTTTTGATTTGCATTTTCCTGATGATCAGTGATGTTGAGCATTTTTTCATGTACCTAGATCTTCTGCCCATAAATAATTGAAATATTTTTTTGCTTTGTTTTGTTTTTCTGTTGAGTTGTATTAGTTTTTTGTTCATATTGAAAATAGTACAATAATTAATAAATAATAATACACACAGCTATGAAGCTACTTTTGTCCACCCCTGTATATAATTTGGGTATGAACTCCTTATGAGATATATGTTTGGCAAATATTTTCTCCCATTCACTAGTTTGCCTTTTCATTTTGTTGATGGTTTCCTTTGCTGTGCAGAATCAATTTTGTTGTTTTCGTACATTTCTTAGGGCAGCAAACAGCCATTCCAGCTGTAAAATTCTCAGAATCTTTTTATATCAGTAGATAAATCAAAGCAGTTTGCTTGCTCTTAACAAACATCGGTGGCAAGAATTTCCCCACTGGCGAATCATTCACACATGAGGCCTCTCATTTGCTGTAATGTACTGGGGTCTCAGTGGACATTAGTTGCTGAATGAATGAGTTACTGCGATGCATTGGCGTCAGCTGACATAGGCTTAGACATGATTTGAGCAGAAATTTGGCACCAGTGTATACTTGGCTTCATGGTGCCTATGACTGCCACCATGGTGTTCTCTTGGTAGTTTCCATTCGTGGAACTCATCATTCCTCCTGTATTTTCCCGCTGCCCCTGTGGATGAACAATTCCAAGCAGTGCAAGCAGTTACGGGAGAAACTTATACCTCATTGGCATCAGCCAAGACAGCTAGTACGTAATGAACTTGGTGTTGAAGACCTGCATAAAAACCACTCAGGTAGAGGATCATTTGTTCTTGGTGTTTTAAGCAACTCACTTTCTCCTAAGAGGCTCAAATCATTAACATCATTTAAACAGGAGGGTTCTAACTTGGAAAGTTTACATGATCTTAACAGTTAGCATGTATGTCCAAGATAAAGTCCATTCATCAGAAGAGAAGGGATGATCTTTAAGAAAACATCCTTTACAAGTTCAGGAGGTACTGGTCCCCACATGAGAAAATGAGAACATAGTTACCCTGACGTGATTTCTTTTTCCTTTTGTGGTCTGTGGAGAGATCTCCTGCCCTCTTTCTACTAATTTAGGTCCTGTCTGGGGAGAACAAAATAAAACGTTAGAACTTGCATATATCTACCTAGCTTACTTAGTTACTGTACTGAAGAATGGCAGCCAGAGTTGGAGAAACAGTTCTCACACTGGCCCTCAAAGACAGAAGGATCAAACTGTCCTTCCTTGGAAAGACATGGCAGGTGATGATGAAAGGTTCTGTGTTACCTTCTCTTCTGGTTGGATAGCGCCCCCTTGGCCTGGAGGACTCCAGAAGATAGTGACCCTCAGGCAGAAATAGTGACCTTTGGGGTGGGTGGAAAATGCACATCCGATAGCACCAGAGGGATTTTCTGCTGTGTCCTCACAACGCCCTTTTGTGAAAACACCGGGGGTGTTTTTGGTGGTAAATAGAGGAAAAAGTGGGGACAGATAGAACCTTTATGACCTGGCTCCATATGATGGCGTAGTAGAATTTTTTTAAAAAATATGTTTTTATTGATTTTAGAGAGAGGAAGGGAGAGGGGGAGAGAGAGATAGAAACTTTGATGAGAGCCATCGGTGGTCTCCTACCCGCCCCCTACTGGCATCAAGCCCTGACTAGGAATTGAACCTGGGACCTCTTGGTTCATGAGTCAGTGCTCAACCCCTGAGTCACACCGTCCGCGTGGGTAGTAGAATTTGATTGCTCCAACCTGCGTACCTACCTCTTAGGGCTAATTTCAAGGACTCTCTATAACATGATCACTTTATGGTTTTTTTCCACATTTTTTTTTCTGTTAATGTTTTCTTATTCTTGGTATGCACATGAAAGGATTCAGAAGGCCCTGACTGGTTTGGCTCAGTGGATAGAGCATCAGCCTGTGGACTGAAGGGTCCCAGGTTCGATTCCGGTCAAGGGCATGTACCTTGGTTGCGGGGACATCCCCAGTAGGGGGCGTGCAGGAGGCAGCTGATCGATGTTTCTAACTCTATCCCTCTCCCTTCCTCTCTGTCAAAAATTAATAAAAATATATTTTTTTTTAAAAAGAGAAAGGATTCAGAAGTATAATACTCGGTTGACAATTAAAACCTATTGTTCAGAGAAATGTTTTCTTTCAGATGTCTCTACTTCAATTTTAAGCTTCAGACTCTAAGCATTGACTGTTACTGCGTGTTTGTCGTGGACAGGAAAGGTCACGGTGAAGGCTGAGGTCACGAGGTGCGTGGCTGCACCCTCTGGGCCGCGTGAGGGCAGGTCAGCTGCAGGATTCGCCTGCATCGCTTATCAGGGAGGAGGCACTGTGAGGAAACACAAACTTTTAAGGAATGTAATTTGGTTTTCGTTTTCTTTTACTTAATGTGTTCATAGTGGGAAAAGAGCAGAAGATTCCCAAATTCCCAGGCTTGTCCTTTCCTAGCAGCTGATTTGACTTGGAAAGAATTGAAGGAAGAGGGCTGGATACTAATCGTAGGTGTGTTTGGGAAAATGAGTGTGTTTGGCCAGCTAATTAGGAGGAAGGGCAATGCGCCCCGCACAGAGCAACTTAAATGACTGGAATTTTCGTTCTTGGCTCTCCCTTCCAACTCCCTTGGCCCTCAGCCTATCTAAGAACTCCTTTTGCCTTTCCCCCGGCACCAAATAGGAAAGTCTGTGCTTCCAGGAAAGTTACCAAGTTTATTAAAAACAATATTGTATTAACCATAAGTAACATTCAGAGTATTAACTTATGGTTAATACAATATTGTTTTTCTTTTCTTACCTTTTAAAAAAATGTCATCCTCACCCTAGGATATGTTTATTGATTTCAGAGAGGAATGGGGGTGGGGAGGGGAGAGAGAGAGAGAGATAGATATGAATGTGAGCGAGAAATATCGATCAGTTGCCTCCTGTTCACACCCCAACCAGGGATGGACCCTGTACCTAGGGATGTGCCCTGACCAAGAATCCTTTTGGTGTATGGGAAGACGCTCCAACCAGCTGAGCCACCCAACCACAGCTCTCACCTTTCTTTCCTCTTCCTTCTTTCTTTAAGCACACTCAAGGTCAACATTGGAGTAACTTCTGCCTTCATGGCATTAACAGGGGAACAGAGGAGGGAGTGGAGGAGGAGAGAAGGAAATCTGAAGGTTTCTTTTTAATTATAATTATTTTCTATAAGAACATAATGTGGGGTCAATTTACCTTCTTATTATAGTGAGTGGAGAATTGTCAAGGCTTTCTTGTAGTTTTCTGAATCTGCGAATAGTTTACATGGAATAATCTGCTATCGACTTCTGTGCAGGCTGCACCCAAATAAGCCACATCGACCCGCTCTGGTGGGTGTGTAATCCCGAGAGAGACGGCAGGAGTGTTTTACACTCGTGTGTGGAGCTGCCTCTTCGGGCTGGAGGTTGGAGGAGGCATCGCGTCAGGAGTTGGGCACACCCAGCTGTGGCTCAGGGATCGTTTGGTAAGGCGAGGACACCAGACCCCAGAGTCCCCAGCTCTTTTTCAAGTGCAGCTTTCACCATAGGCTGCCCGGCTCCTGGCTCCTGGCAGTGCTGCCCAGTGGCAGCTTCTGTCTGAGTGGCCGTGTTTGGCTGAGGACCCAGAAGCGCCAGATCAGAAAAAGCCCCGACTCTGTGTCCAGAGACTGTCGCTCTGGGCTGGACTCGGTGGCTGTCTGGTCCTGCAGCAGGTCCCTTTGCCTCGGTGACCTTTCGTCTCTCAGCTGTGGGATGAGATGTGAAGTCTGCGGTGCCAAGTGGATGATTTCATGCTCTAAATGAAGTTAATTCAAAAACCAGCCCCAAACCTGTGATTAATAAACAGGAAGGGAAGGCACTCAGTCCCAGGCTGAACAATATCAGAAGGCCACGTCAGGCAATGCTCTTCGGGGAAGAATGTTCCAGAAAGTAAAATGCTTGTTAGGGCTGGTTCTGATATATTTTTGATGTTCCTCTCTCAGCATTTCTGGGACATGGATTTTCAAGTCCAGGTTGGAATGTAGACCCTATAAATGCAGTGCCTTCCCAGTACAGAATGCAGATAACACAGTAGGGCCCAGTACAGAATGCAGATAACACAGTATAGGGCCCAGTACAGAATGCAGAAACACAGTATTAGGGCCCAGTACAGAATGCAGATAACACAGTATAGGGCCCAGTACAGAATGCAGATAACACAGTATAGGGCCCAGTACAGAATGCAGATAACACAGTATAGGGCCCAGTACAGAATGCAGATAACACAGTATAGGGCCCAGTACAGAATGCAGATAACACAGTATAGGGCCCAGTACAGAATGCAGATAACACAGTATAGGGCCCAGTACAGAATGCAGATAACACAGTAGGGCCCAGTACAGAATGCAGATAACACAGTAGGGCCCAGTACAGAATGCAGATAACACAGTATAGGGCCCAGTACAGAATGCAGATAACACAGTATAGGGCCCAGTACAGAATGCAGATAACACAGTATAGGGCCCAGTACAGAATGCAGATAACACAGTATAGGGCCCAGTACAGAATGCAGATAACACAGTATAGGGCCCAGTACAGAATGCAGATAACACAGTATAGGGCCCAGTACAGAATGCAGATAACACAGTATAGGGCCCAGTACAGAATGCAGATAACACAGTATAGGGCCCAGTACAGAATGCAGATAACACAGTATAGGGCCCAGTACAGAATGCAGATAACACAGTAGGGCCCAGTACAGAATGCAGATAATACAGTAGGGCCCATTACAGAATG
>NW_006383012.1:5596034-5629013 GCF_000327345.1 Myotis davidii | reverse complement strand
ATCGAGCCCGTGCCCAGGCATGTGCCCTGACCCCAGGAATAGAACCGTGACCTCCTGGTTCGTAGGTCAATAATCACCGAGCCACACCAGCCACAGTCCCTGCTTTTTACTTCCCCCTCCCCTTGATCTTCACTGAGATTTTATTTCTCTGGGCGGTGTAGTTCATTGCCAGGTCTTACTATTGTGTGCTTAAAACCACTGTCTCTGGGGGTCATGGCTCCCTTGTTTCTCCATAACCGAATGCAAGGAATTGAGTGGGGTCCCGGCCTCCCATCTGTCCTGCACTCGTTCCACAGCAGAAGCTCGCCTGCGCTTCCGCCATCTGAGGAGGCCCACACAGTAGGAGCTGGCGGCCTCCTTACCAGGCAGTGTCTTATCCCAGGATGCTGTCTGCTCAGCTTCGTCCTTATGAAGTCCCCGCTCAGGTATCAAAATCCAGTTATGTCGTGAAAAAAGCTGGGCTAGAAGGGATGTATTTCATTGCTGGGTGGGGCTTAAGGAAAGGTGGCGATTCATTGCCTTGGCGTTTGATTTGTAACAGGTAAGAATAATTATTAAAAAATCATGGACAGTTTTATTGAGCAGATTCAACCTTATCCTAAAAAGCCCCAAATATTCTCGGTCATAGACCAACCTGCACCAGGTGGTTCCACATATCACTACAATTTTCCACTAGTAACAACAGCCTGAGAGCTGTCATCTGCTGAGCTTCTGTCCACCAGCATGCACGTCTCACCGTGCAGTCACAGTGAAGTGGAAACCAAGCCGAGAAAGCCCGCGTGACCTTGGGGAGCACGGCCAGTAGAAAGTAGCCTTGGTTAAGTGCAGTCAGGCTGACCTTCTGTTTTTTAATTTCCTGTCTTATGCACTTATGTTGGTTTAAAAACCCTCTTTTACCGCCAGCACCGGTTTGGCTCAGTGGATAGAGCGTCGGCCTGCGGACTGAAGGGTCCTGGGTTTGATTCCAGTCAAGGGCATATACGTGGGTTGTGGGCACATCCCCAGTGGTGGGTGTGCAGGAGGCAGCTGATCGATGTTTCTCTTTCATTGATGTTTCTAACTCTCCATTCCTCTCCTTTCCGCTCTGTAAAATATCAATAAAATATATTTAAAAAAAAAACAAAAAAAAACCCTCTTTTACCTCTACACTGTCACTTTTAGGACTTACAAAGGAACTATTATAGCTTTTAATTAGCTATAATTAATACTCTTCGTAATGAAAACATTTTCTCTCTCATCTGAAGGATGTGCTGAATGTCTCCCATATGTTCCTTCAGCTCCACTCTGCTGTGCTCCAGGAGCCTGACCTGGATGCTGCATCAGTGCCCTTGACCTCTGCTTTGAGTTGGGCTTAGCCTAGAGGGGGCCCTGGTAGGAGATCTGAGAGTGGGAGGGCCCCTCTTTCCCCTCCAGGTCACTGTTGGTGGTCTGTCCCCTTATTAAAGGCCACAGCTCCTATCAGGTAGCCTCTCCATTGGGCTACCCACTTCAAACCCAGCATCTACTCCACCCCTCGCTTCTTTAGGGACACTGTGCATGTCGCTTGTAGGTTTATATAAATCCTTACCACACCTTTGTAAATATCCTCTTTTTAAAATTCTTTTCAAATAATTCAGTGAACATTCCATCTGTTTCCTGCCTAGACCCTGACTGATAGGCAACTCTAGCACGAGGGCTGGCCACTCCGGTCCTAGCGTGGTCCGTGTGACTGTGAGACTTGGGGCCCCCATAACCTTTGCACTTGACTTCTTCACCAGTCTCAGCACTGTCCCCATGGACACTGAACATCGGAAGGCGGGGAGCATACCCAGTTCCTATAAAAGCCATCATATAGCAAGAGAAGAGCTCATGGTAAGTTGAAGTGGGATGACTGCAAACAAGCCAATAAGCAGAAGAAAATTATGTAGAACCCTAGCGAGAACAAATTTCTACTGGGAGGCTGCACAGCAGTACACAGTGCCTTGCTGGTAACAAGCAGAAATAAGATGGCTTTGTTACTGTTGTTCTTGTGACAACAAGAGTCTCAGACAGAGACACCACATAGGGACTATAGACCCCCACTCTCAGGTCCCCCACCAGGGACCTCCATAGCCTGGACCCAACTCAAAGCAAAAGTCAAGGGCACTGGCGCAGCATAGAGTTCAGGCTCCTGGGGCACAAAGTCAGATAAGACTATCCTGAATAGGGTCACAGTCGTGGACTGGCCTTTTCAAGTTCGCATATAAACAGCTATGAGCTCATAAGCCATCTGTGAGTGGACAGACACATCAGAATGTCTTTGGAAATTTAAGGGATGAGTGAGGGATGGGCCAATGTTCCAGAGCTTCACCTTTTCTTAGTGAGAGGATGGAATTCAAACACTCAGTGTGCAAATACGGACCCATGCATTTCTTTCTGGAGAGCCAAAGCGTGTATTCTGTCAGCATTGCATCTGAAGACAATTCTGATAGTTGCCAAAGCCCTAGTGAGTCACTCTACCTCTGGGCTGTTGAACCTGTGAAAGGAGTGGATGGGGGATCCCAGGGGGTATCCTTGACCTGAGTAAACCATTTACTTTAGAGTCACAGATTTTAGTTACATGACAGTTCTTCTTGCCCAAGTGTGTGTGTGTGTGTGTGTGTGTGTGTGTGTGTACATGCATGTGTGTACATGTGGTGGGAATGGTGGTATGTGCAGTTACTGTTGTTAATTTGGGAGAGATATAAGCTTTATGAGCCTGAACTCACAACTTGGGGATCCCACATTAGGCAAAAGAATGAAAACTCATGAATACAAAATTAAGTCTATAAGTGAGTATTTATTTAGGAAGAGAAAAAAGTCACAAGAAATGTCAAATTTCTAAAGAGACAGTGAGACCATAAAATACAGAAGAATAACAGGCAGTTAATAAACATATGACCTTTAATCAGAAATTCACTATTTACTTTCATGGGTATTGCTACTGCTTCCAGTTATCTGCTCGCTCTGGTTTGGGGTTCTAAGAAAGGGGGTCCCTCACTTTGCCCTCATGTATGGCAAGATGTTTGTGGCAGAGTCTGGAGAGAGGAGTTGGCAGGCAGGATGAAGCCCTTTCAGGATCCTAGGGGCTGTTTTTGTTTGTTTGTTTTGTTGATGGGTGAAGAGGTCTGGTGATGACTGCAGAGGGTGTAGCAGCTTGGCTGTCACGTGACAGCCTTGGCCTGGTGCCTGCTTCCAAATGAACGCGGCAGTCGCTGCATCACTTTCTCTAGAGGTAGCTCGGCAGCATGCCACCCGGCCATCCTTCTCATGGGAGGTTTCTTTTTAAATGCCGCTTTCCTTGTGGCCAAGGGAGGCTTTCATAAGGTTCCCCCTCACCAAGACTGTTGAGTTGTACACGTTTTGTCTGCCTCTGCACACGAGAACAATGAAAGACCTGCTACTAAAACAGGCTTTGAAAACCCGATGGGCAAAGTAGCTTAGGAAGAACGTGGAAACCTCTGTAATTAGTTTCCAATGGCTGGGATTCAGGAAGCCCAGGGCAGTGGGGTTCATACCTTAGTAAATCTGTCATTAAGAACAGAACAGAACCCAAGCCCAAACTGGAGAATTTTGGGGTGTTTAGGCCTTTAATTGCACTGTCCACGTGGTGGCCACTGGCCACTTTTGGCTATTAAGCTCTTGTTGAAAGAATAATATTTTAATATATTGGGTTAAATAAGATAATTATTATAATTTATCTTACCTGTTTCCTTTTAATTTTTTAGTGTGGTTACTATGAAGATGTAAGTGACATATGTGGCTCCCATTACATTTCTTTTTTAAAAAACATATTTTTATTGATTTCAGAGAGGAAGGGAGCGGGAGAGGGAGAGAGAGATAGCAACATCAATGACGAGAGAGACACATTGATTGGTTGCCTCCTGTATATGCCCCATCCAGGGCTGGGGATCGAGCCTGCAACCGGAATTGAACCCGGGACCCTTCAGTCCTCAGGCCTGTGCTCTATCCACTGAGCCAAACCAGCCAGGGCCCATTGGATTTCTATTGACAGTGCTGGTCTCTAATATGCCACTCTGTGTGCCAGAAAGTATATTAATGATGTCTTGCAGGCTTCCTGGAAGTCAAGGGAGAGGCTGTTTTGCTTTTCCACAGAACTGGGCAGGGTGTTTTAATTTGTATTTTTTTAAGTTGAACAAAACTCTGAAACATAATGATTCAGAGCAACAGGCCATTCTCCTCCTAGTGAATGGGAGTTAGGATAACGCAGTCCCTCGGGGGACCTCACAAATCAAACAGCAGAACACGTCCTCTGCCTTAGGAAAGTATTTCCCCCAAAGGTTATCTCCTAGAACCCTGCTCCTTCCCATGACAATTCAGCAGTTGCCTTGGGTGGCTCTAGCCTCGGGCTTCATCACATCAGTGTGTAGAGAGAAATTGTTCTCTCTCCTCCTTCCAACACCAAGCCCTGCCTGGTACACCCGTCCAGGAAAAAATTAGGTAATGGGATTTGAATAGCCTGTTGTTCATGCTTCCATATTGGAATGTGCGTTGACTTGTTCCTTAGGGACAGTTGGTACCATCATTGCCAGTGATGTTTGTGAGAATAGCTCATAGTTCAGAATTTATTTATTGCTAAGGGTGTCCCACAGAACTTAGACATGGTTGAGGACCGAGCTGGCACTGCTGCTACTAATACAATATTGTTTATGTAGCTTAGGGATAGACTGCACCTGTAAACAAACCACCTAAAGTCTGTCCTAGAGAGAGGGCCTATACCTGAATCGACTCAACTCCCAAGGGGAGTTAAACTTTGCTGTGCTTGCTTGTGAGTAGTTAGTTTTCCTATCTCCGTATTTAGATATGCAACAGATTCTTGATGGTGGATCATCCGATTCTGAGGGTGACATCAGGAAGGAGTGTATTCTTGGACTTGAGAGTGAGGTTTGAAGATTTGAGTTTGACTTGGTATTTGTTACATGAGTCTAGTCCTTTATAGTAAGCACTAGAGGCCCGGTGCACAAATTCGTGCACATGTGGGGTCCCTCTGGGTGGCCTGCAGGGATTGGGCCAAAACCCACAGTCCAACACTGCCTGCAGCCCCTACCTGCCGCTCCTGCTCATCCCTGCCCCACTGCGCCTGCGGCAGGCTCTCACCCAATGAGTCGCGATCGGGAGAGGCTGGCGCCGCTGCAGCAGTGCTCGCCAGCCATGAGCCCTGTGTCTGGTGCCCTCCCGAGGGGAGTGGCCTGCGGGATCAGGCTGAACTGGCTTTCTGACATCCCCTGAGTGGTCTGGAGTTGCGAGAGGGTGCAGGCCAGGCCAAGGAACCCCACTGGTACAAGATTGGGGCCAGGGAGAGACACAGGAAGTTGGCCAGCTGGGCGGAACCATGGGAGGGCTCCAGGGTGCGTCTGGCCCATCTTGCTGAGTTCTTATTGGCCAGACCCCAGCAGCAAGCTAACCTACCGGTCAGAGTGTCTGCCCCCTGGTGGTCAGTGCATGTCATAGCGCCTGGTCAACCAGTCGACTGTCTGCCCCCTGGTGGTCAGTGCACATCATAGCAAGCAGTTGAGCAGCCTTAGCATATCATTAGCATACTACGCTTCGATTGGTTGAATAGTTGACCCGTCACCGGACGACTGGACACTTAGCATATTAGGCTTTTATTATATAGGATGATGACTTTCTTGTATTAGATGTTTCAGGGTAAACCTGACCCGTTGGCTATTTGTCTTGGGAAATAACCCAATGAAATGTATTATCAAACAATTTGATTCACAGCCCGTCAGCCCGTCTTTGCACTGCAGTCTTCTGCATGGAAAACAAGATATTTCGTACAATTTCAAACTCTTCATTACGATTTTTCTGTATTGAGGCTTCCTGCATACATTCGATTTATATCTTAAATAACTTTCGTATTTTCTTGCCCTTTTCTGCTTCAGCGTGGCACTCAGTGTTAGAGAGACTGCTTTTGTGTTCGTGCCATCATGGTGCACAGGCTTCCTCATCAAGGTCCTGAGTCCATTTTGTTGAATGAACGACTTCTTACATTTGCTCTGTCTCCTGTGTTTGCTTACCTCCAAAACATGGCCAGTTCCCTTGCCCTTCATCCTTATTCATCAGGTTCAACCTCTGCAAACAATGTTTTTCAGAACATTCCCTCCCGTTTCCACTATTCGTGGTCTTTCCTTACCCTTCTAATATGCATCCTGCCCATCATTGACCTGTCCCCTCCTGGACCATGGCAAGATCCTCAGGGGCGCCCACATTTGACTTTGGGATGTAGGATGATGTCCTGCAAGTCTGCTTGTTGGATTCGTATCCTAATCTTAATTCTTTGTAAGTAAATTACAGTTTAGTCATTGCTTTAAAACACAGCTCAGACTGGTTGGTTCTAGTCAAGTGATTGTTCTGCCTGTCATTTTGTTTTAGATTTTAACAAATTCCTGTGCTCTTGTCTAGAAGGCTTGCGCATGAGCACAAATACTCATCTATCTAAGATGTGGTACACGAAGTGCATTGCTGGCATGCAGCAGACCCTTCTCAGCCCTTCTTTGAGCTGATTCTGCACAGGTTTAGTTGAAGAACTAGACCTGGTGCTCTTGAAGGAGAATGCAAACTTATTTCTACAGCCGCACCATATTGTTGAAGCTACCTCAGTGAACGTGGCGATTTTTGGCACAACTACCCAAGCCTTTGAAAAAGTCCTAAGGGGGGTATACATGAAAGGAATTATAAAGCAGCTTTCCACTTCAGCTGATGAACTATTCATAAGTTTGTCTTTGAGAATCAGAATTCACTGTCATTGGGCCTGGCTTCTTTTGGAGTCAACGATCCACTAAATCTTTATCCTTGGAACCAATCTGTGGATTCTCTTTGTAGAAATAGCCTGTAACCAAATGTACTTTCACATTCCCAGGCTTGCCAGAAAAAAAGACACTGGACACTCTCCCCTCCCCCCACCCCAAGCCACTCAGGAAAGGGGAGATTGATTTGCCTGGCCCATTTTGTTAACCCTCTCCCCCCTCAGAATAACCAACAGGCTTTTCCTGTGAACACCTTTATCAAAAATGATATGAAAAATGAGCTATAACCAATTAAAGGGGAGCTTAAAACGGGGCTTTAGGAAATTTCCGCCAATGTGCAATGCACATCCTAGATTCTAGTTTATTAGCTGGCCAAAGCCGATTTAGTCATAATCCCCATTTATGAAAATATTCTCCTGAGAAGCACTATATAATTACCTTTTTAGTTTATGTGGCTTAAGCTCTTGTTACTCCAAGGCACCTCACAGATGTTATGAGTGTGGTGTGTGTGTGTGTGTGTGTGTGTGTGTGTGTGCGTGTGTGTGTGAAAGTAAGAGAGAGATTGTTCAAAACACTAAGTAACTGGAAAAGCCAAACCAGAGAAATGCCAAGTAAATTGCAGGTGGCAGGTGGCAGCCTGGATTTAGGCATAGGGTCTCACAGGCATACAGTATCCATATTATTCAAAAGTCAGACTTTGCTGATCTAACCACACTGATAAGAAGCGGTTTGTTTCATGAGAGTGTTAAGTTCAGTATCTTTTTGTGTGTGTGAATTTCTAGGCATGTGAGTAGATACTTTGCATATTATTTCTAAAAAGAGAACCCACAGTTTTTTCCAGGGATAAAGATTTAGTAAGTATAGGAGTCAAGCTCATGCTAGCAAGAAGGCAAGAAGTTGCATGTGAGAAATTGATTCTCCAGTAGGGGGTGGGCCTCGCCCATGGCTGGGAACCTTCTGAGCTCTGTTCAGATGAACAACCTGATAAACTTTTAATTGAATAGCTTTTTCTCACAGAACATATTATAAACTAAGACCAAATTCAAAGAGCATTTTAGAGTGTGCAAGTATAAAGTACAGACCCGCTGCTTTGGGGGCAACAAAGATGACTAAACCCTGACCTGCTTAGGTGTTTCTCAGGGCAGCATCCTTGTAGCCCTGAAGAGCCTGGGCTTGAGAGACAGTTTGTACTGGGACCCTGGTGCTGCCACTGGAGGTATGGGACCTTAGGGGAAGCTATTTCTTCTTTCTCAGTCTTTGGTTTCTCATCTGTAAAATGGGTACAGTAATACCTACCACTTCTTCCACCATTACTAAAAACAGACCTGTTAAAAGACACATACAGAGGTAAGCAATCCTATAAGGTGAATGTGCTATGAATGAGGTTAAACACAAAGGATAAAGTGATGAGTTTGGACTGGGATCAGAGGGACAGCTTTAGGGAAGAAGTGGCCTTGGAGCTGAGTGTTGAAGGTGATAAAATTGTTATGATCAGTGGGTGGAGAGGATGTCTATGAGGGGGATATGAAGCATTCCAGGCTGAAGAAGCA
This sequence comes from Myotis davidii, assembly GCF_000327345.1. Taxonomy (NCBI): domain Eukaryota; kingdom Metazoa; phylum Chordata; class Mammalia; order Chiroptera; family Vespertilionidae; genus Myotis; species Myotis davidii. The sequence goes on along the minus strand of NW_006383012.1, from coordinate 5,620,696 downwards.
TAAATAATTTTTATTTAGTTTCTTTCTTTCTAAGATTGTAAAACTCTTAGTATTTCAGTCTCTTCTATGTATCATAACTAGTAAGTTTTATTCAGCATAAATTATATGTAGAATTTTCCTATTGGAGTTTATGAATGTCTGAATTAGTTCATCTTGGATACGCCCACATTTCACATTTAAAATCAGTAATGATAGCTGATATAATTTTTATTTTAGAAATCCAACAAATGAATTGTTTAAATATTTTCATTTTTTAGAATGAATGGTCTGAGAACTGCTGAATGCTTAGTAACTAAGATTGTATTTTCATTGGTTGAGTTGACTTATTCATATGAACACTTCTAGTGATATTGTTTGTTATGCTGTTTTAAAGTGTTTTTATTCTTATATATTGTTCAAAGTATTGTCAAAACAGACCATTGGTTAAAGATTTAAAAAATAAATAATAGAGGTTAAAATACAAGTAAATCATTCTTCTCATTAAAACTTTTTAAATTCTGTAAACTCTTATTCTCAAGTTCAGCTTCACCAGATTCAAATGTTTCACTCATTTAACTAAAATTCTTCTATAACACATTGGAATATCTATGATATTTTAAAAGCCAATGTATTAGAAAGATAGCATATTAATGATTATATGCAATTTATCTTTATTATTATTATTATTCGCAATAAAACCTTCCCTCACTTACATTGTGGTATTTAGAGGAAATGCTTAAAAATAGAAGACTGAAATCTTATTTTTTAGCCTCATTCAAAAAGAAATAATAATAATTAGACAATTGAATCTTTAAGCTAAACATACTAAAATTCTAAACATCTGGTCATGTTGCTGTCATACAAAGTTAAAATTCAGTGTATATTTTTTACTCTGCATATGTTTGAATATTTCTACAATGAAAACTTAACAAAGCAGTATAATGAACCTCACATATCCATCACCCAGTTTCAACAATTATCAATACTCTGCCATTCTTGTTTCATCCAAGCTGCCACTCCCTCTATTATTTTTAATACTTATTTTTTAAGGTATAATTGGCATACATTGAAAGGTATAGATCTTGGCCACATAATTTTTACACATAAATACATCTATGCAGTATATAGTTCTGTCACAATATTGAACATTTCCACATCCCAGATATTTTCTTGTATCCCTTGTCATTGAACTCCTCTCCCAGCCAGCCACAGTTCTAATTAGATTTGCTTCTTCTAGAACTTTACATGAATGGATTCATACATTATGAACTCTTTTGTGTAAGACTTCTATTGCTCAGCATAAGGTCTGTGTGATTCATCTGTGTTGTTGTATATAGAAGTGATTTGGCCCTTTTCATTGCTGAATAGTAACCCATTATATAGCTATGTCACAATTTTCTTATCCATACTATTGATGGATCTTTGACTTGTTTATAATTTTTTGCTAATATGCATAACACTACTATTGAACATTTATGGAAATGTCTTTTGTGAATTTGTGTTTTTATTTTTCTCGATAAACATCTAGATGAGAAATTGCTAAGTCAAAGGGTAAGGGCATGTTTAACTTTATAATAACACTAGAGGCTCAGTGCACGAAATTTGTACATGGGTGCAGTCCCTAGGCCTGACCGGTGATGCCAGGTACCAGCTGACCTCTGGACCCTTAGCAGCACCTGGGCCCTTGCTCCCACCCGCCTTGGCCTGGCACCGCCCAGTCACCTCCATCATTCTGCCATGGTCCCACTCTCATTGGGGTCTATCAGGGCTGGCGGCGCCTGCACTGCTGCCCACTGCCAGTGCCACATTGCCTACACCCACCATGTTCCATGCCACCCCCTGGTGGTCAACACACGTCATAGCGAGCGGTTGAACTCCTGGTCTCCCAGTTGAATGACTGACTGCCTGAGGGGACAATTTGCATATTAGGCTTTTATTATATAGGATGCCCTCCCTTTTCCCAAAAAAGTTGTACCATGTCATAGTCTCACTAGCAATATATTAGAGTTCTGATTATTTCCCACTTTCACCAACATTTTGTATTTTTGTTTGGTAGATGGCATCTTATTGTGATTTAAATGTGCATTTTCTTAATGGTTCATTATTTGAGAACTTTTTCATGTGCTTAGTGGCCATGTGTATATTTTACTTTGTTAAGTGATTGCATCTGTAGGAAAGAAATTGCTATTTTGTGCACTGGATCTGTCTTGTTAGAAGAGAATGCTCAAGTATTGTCAAGCATCTTCATGAAAGGACGCTTTAAAACATTTTTTTTTGCTCAAAATTATGTTACTTTTTAGTTTGTTTCAGATTTGCACTATGGTTTTCTTACACAGATTTTTAAATTTACATGAAACTTTTCATTCCAGTTCATTATTTTTTGGCTAAGCCAAATGAATGTGTTAATAACATCACTAAGGTCTTCCATACTCCTAGTTATACTAACTTGTCGAATGAAATCTACTTCCTGAAGATGTTTTCGTGGAGCCCTCTGACAATGCTCTAAGTAGGACTCACTGGTTCTTGGATCTGTTACATAGCTGTCATTGTGGGATTCTAGTCCTCTACCTCCCCTCACCCACCTCCATTTTATTCTTAAACTAATTCTATATTTTCTTGGCATCTACAGCTTCATGCTTGATGATTAATTTTTCCTTCTGTTTGAGTTAGTCTTTAAATAATGTTTTGTTTTGTTTGTTTCAGGAAGGGTGCTTGCGAGGTCAATGGGATCTTGCCAGTCTGCAAATGTCTCGTTTTGCCCACAAGCTTCATTGACCTGGTATAGACATCCAGTGTTTTCCTTAATACTTGGGAGACTTTGTTTCCCTGTCTCCTGACATCACAGTAGCTGCCAAGTCTGACACAGCTTGAGTTCTTGGTGTCCTGAATTGGTCTCTGATCCTTTGGAGGTCTCTGTATCTTCAGGGCTGTGACATCCCACCAGGACATGCCTGGCTGTTTGTCTTTTTTCCTTCAGTCTATTCAGCACCTAGCTTGCCCTTTCGATATGAAAACCTATGTCCTTCTTCAGATCTGGGCATTTTCTTTTATTCTCTTCTCTCCCTTGCTGTCTCTGTTCCTCAATCTCTCTTAATTCTTCTTTCATATTTTCTCCCTTTTTACATTTTGTTCTACCTTCTTGAAGATCTCCTTGAAATTTCCTTCTTAACCTACTTATTAAATTCCTTTTCTTTCTAAAATCATTTGTAATTTCCCCAAACTCTCTTTTTCTCTTATTGCTTCTTTAATGTTTCCCCATTTTTATTTCATGGATACAGTATGTCCTCAAATACCTTTGAGAATATGAACCGAATTTGCATTTTTAGTTAGATCTTTTTCTGTTGACTGAATTATCTGTTTTCTCTAGAATCATAGGCTTGTATTTTCATCTTGGTCCCACTTGGTGCTGTTTGTTTTCCTTAAATGTCTAGTGATTCATAGTATTTTTTCATATGTGTTAATGAATTAATAGAGGGATGAATAAGGAGATTTCTATTTAAGGGATTAATTTTCCCTTCTGTGTCTTTGCTGGTTTTGTGCTGCATGTGCAGGAGGTCTCTAAGATACAGTCATCAATACGTTTAATAATATGTTGATTCAAGCAATTTTTACCTTAAAGCACTTCCTTTATACCAAAGAAATGGCAAAGTGATCTTTTAAAACCCCAGGGAAGGTTCTGGAATTTTATATTCATATGAAAAGGTTTTGAGAACTAAGTTTAAAATTGATGACTAGTCCAGTCAGTGTGGCTCAGCAGTTGAGCATTGATTGACCTATAAACTAGGAAGTCACAGTTTGATTCCTGGTCAGGGCACATGTCCGTGTTACTGGCTTGATCTCCAGGAGGGGGAGTGCAGGAGGCAGCAGATAGATGTTTCTCTCTCATTATTGATGTTTCTATCTCTTCCTCTCTCTGAACTCAATAAAAACATTTTTTTAATTGATGATGCAAAGAATAGCTAAGTTACTAAATTGAAAATTAGGGCAATCCGCATTAACGAGGTTTATTAGACTGAAGGATGCACATAGGTTTTCTCTTTAGTGGTAAATGTTGCTCGCTCTTTGGTCTTGTTCTGCTTCAATTGGGTTAGACACCCATGAGCCCAGAATGTCTCATTCGCCATCAGAGGTCGTTTGCACACACCCTGTGTGAAGCCAGCACAGCCTGACACGTTCGCCCTGTGCGGGTTCCCCTTCCCGCTCACAGACATTTATTTGCTGGTGCTGCGGCCCAGGGCTGAGTGGGCCGGCCGGGCTGGCTCGCCTCCTGGCTGGCCTGCTGGGACAGCTGTCTGGGGGCCAGTGCCAGCTCCCAGGACCCATCACCTCACAGTTCAGGAGCATTGGCCCAGACACGAGAGGCCTGGGGGCTGCCAGATTCCAGCTGTCGTTCCAGTTCGTACTTTTTAGTAGCTGTGCATATCTGACTCAGAGGGTTTTGTAAGTGCCACTTAAATGTTTTAAAAATCCACCTCCAAGTGACCTTAATAAGCTCGTGATGAGTGGGGCGGGGCAGAAGCTAGGCTGTGTGGGTGTCCAGTGAGGCCAAGAATTGTTTCTCTCTGACCCCATCAACCAGGAAAGGGAAAGTCTGACCTGGAACTCTGTGCTCTCCCTCCCCCTCCAGCATGTTCTGAGTCTCGGGTCCGAGAGATTCAGATTATTGTGAATTCTTGTTCTTACTGAACCCAGACTGGGTGAGGAGGCCTCAGCACAGCCCTAGGACTTGGTGATTGTGGATAAAAAGGCCCCCCAGTATCTGTTACGGACTGAATTATGTCCTCCCAAAATTCATATGTTGAAGCCCTACACCCACCTAGGACCTCAGAACATGACTGTATTTGGAAATAGGGCCTTAAAAGAAGTAATTGAGTTAAAATGGGGTTATTAGGGTAGGCCCTAATCTAATATGACTGTGTCCTCATAAGAAGAGAATAATTGGACATGGAGGAAGAGAGAGAGATACCAGGCACCTGTGCAGACAGAGGGATGACCATGTGAGGACACAGGAGAAGGTGGCCGTCTGCAAGCCACGGAGGGAGGCCTCAGAAACCCAATCTGCTGGCACCTTGATCTGGGACTTCCAGCCTCCAGAGCTGTGAGAAAATACTAGGACGTTTCTGTTGTTGAAGCCGCCCACTCTGTGGTGTTTTGTCATAGCAGCCCTGGAAAAGAAAAACAGAATCTTTAGACAACCAATTCAGACTCTTCCCCTGCTGCCCTCGGGACCAGAGGGAGGCACGCCCTGGGGCCTGGGCGAGGAGCCCTGATCCTGGATTCCAAAACGGGTCGTTGACTTCACTGGTACTAGCAGGGCAAGATTTTGACTAATCTGGCCCAGTTCTCAGCAAATTGACATCAAAGTTGGGTAGAGATCTAGTGAGGGAAACCAGAGAGACTGTAACTAGGAGAACTTCACAGGTGTGTGAGGAGAATGTTGTGTGGGATGGTAGCTGAGATATGCTGATAAGCACCAGTTGTCACGAGTGAAGGCAACAAAAATCTGGAAGTTCTGGTTTGCCAAAGAGCCTGGCACCCCAATAAGCTGTTGACTTCCCAGACTGAAATTTGAAGCCCTTTTATCGGCACCCCGTCTTTTCAATGTTATTATGTTGTTGAAAGGAGTTTTTAGCGGTGAAATAGGCAGGGTTAGGAAATTTTAGGAATGAAGGGGTCCATGGAAAAAGCACAGGGGTACAGAGATGCAAAGGGTGCATTTCCATAGAACAAGGGAGCTGGGGATAGCAGAAGGTACATTTCCATAGAATAAGGGAGCTGGGGACTGCAGAAAATACACATTTACAAAATAAAGAAAAGGAAACCCCGCATTCAGAGAGGGAAGAGGAGAGCCCAAAGGGAATAGGAAAACAATAAGGGGGGAGAAGGAGGGAACCTCACTACCTCACAGAAGTTTGAGCTCCAAAGTTGCCATAATGACCAAATCAGGGATAGTGACCAATCAGAGGGGACATCAAGGCACAAAGATCTGCAGCCTTTATAAACGGTAGAGAAAAGGGACTCAGGGTGACTCCTCCCCCCCCCCCCCCACGTGGGAGTCTGTGCCTGTTTCTCAATAAATTTCCACCTTTTACTATGCCACCCTCTGTCCGTGGTTTCATTCTCCAACTCCACTGAACAAGAGCCCGGGAACCGTCCTGCGCAGGGGAACGCCATGCGTTCCAGTCGGTTTCCCGTACCATTATCATCGGCAATGTCATTGGAACACACGTTCAAGGGAGATGGAAAATCCGTACTTGACCTTTTTCCTGTGTCTTTCTAGGTGGGGCCTAGGTTCCTCTTCCTTATTGAATAGGACCTTTTAAGAAACTTAGTTTTCCTCTTTCCCAATGGAATCGTTTTTCTTCTGGAATTCAATTTGCTTGACATTTCTGTCTCTTCTGCTTAGTTTAAAAGATGAGGGCAGGGCCCTGTGCGTGTTTGGTTACTGATAGCTGCTCTTCTCCCTCTCAGCCGTGTCAGAAATTGCATTAGGGCAGGCCCCGTGTCCTATTCTGTCATCGCAAAGCAGACCTAGGCCGGGCCTTTCAACAGAATATGTTGTCAGACGTGCTGTGTGCCTGAGAACGTGCGGCATCTATGTTATTGGGGCATGGTACCATCCCTGGGATCACACCCCAAACAGAGCCGGGCGCACTGGCCTATCACGCATCCACATAGCAAAGCCAAATGTTGGCAGGCAGAATTGTCCTCCTCAGACTGCTGTGTGGCCTTTAAACTAAGCCAAAGAGACAGAAACTTCAAGCAAATTGAATTCCGTAAGAGAAATGATTCCATTGGGAAAGAGGAAAATTGAATTTCTTCAACGGTCCCATTCAATAAGGAAAGAAAGAAGAACCTATACCTAACTTGATATTCCCCGAACTCCTCTGGCTTGAAGATTTCTCCTCTTTGATGCTGTGAAATAAATGATCTCTAACATCCCTTCTTGCTCTCTTCTTCCCTAGAGCAATGTTTCCCAAACTCCGCTTTGTGGGAAGTTAATATTTGTGCTGGGGTCGGGGGCTTGCTGGTCAAATAAATTTGGAAAGTGCTTCTGACCTTATCCTTTTAACGTTACAGGGCACACGTGCATAGTCATGTCTCCGAGAAGACCACAGTTAAGAAACCTGTTTAATGGTGTTTAACCAAGCGTTTCTCAATTTCAGGTGCCTATGCAATTTGCAGCATTTTCTATGTGTTAAGTGTTCTGGCTGACAGTTGCTGTCCTGGGTAGGATTCCGGGGAGCATGGTGGTGTAAAGACTTCTCCAGCTTCCTAAGATGACTGAGTTGCCTCAGGTGAAGGACACAGAGCACTCTCTCTGATTTGCAAAGGTCATATGAGGGGTATGATTGCCATTTGATTAGGAAATAGTTGTGCGTTTTAAACCGCGTTTAAGCAGTTGGTTTCTGGAATCTAATAAATTGCCAATCTAATTATCTCTGGCTCAACCAATAAGTCAAATTTGGGGGACCATGACTAGGAAGGAACTCCTTTATTGGCTAACTGTTCAAAAAGTCACTTTCAATATCGGATTGCCCCTCTCACCGCCCCCCACTCTCCACCCCCGCCTTCCCTCACAGGCTGCCCGGCCTTGGAAGAAGCCAGGAACTGGTGCAAGTTGCTTTTAAACTGGAATTCTGTATTAGCCCCAGAAAATAGCTATAGCATTACTCGTGGTTTCTTCTTCCCCCTTTCATTTCAAATCAGGTCTGAATGATAATCTGAGACTGCAAGGGAGTAGGAAAAACTGGCGTCCATTACATCCAGAATGAAGGCTCAGGGGATTAAAAAAAACCACAACTATAAAGACTTCCATTCCATCCTTATGGTAAGAATCCCGAGACACGAACAAAAAACACTAGGGCTAAAGCAGGGAGTCACTGTCGGGAGAATGCTAAGCATTAGGCGCAATCAGAAGATTTCAATAAATGCAGTGGGCCTTTGGCAGCTGCCAGCCTGTGACAGCTCTGCAATGCCAAGCACGTTATCAATGAGTCCTCCAGTCGTGCGCCTTCATCTGGCGCCTGGCGCTTGGGCCAAGTCAGGAGGACCTTATCAGGGGCAGAAACTTCCAGGCAGTGGCCTGGCCTGGAGCGGGGAGGCGGAGAGCCATGAGTCTGGCTCTCCCCAGAGCCATTTCAAAATAAAACAACAAAAATACCACCCAGAGAGGAAGAGAGGAAGCTGGGAACGTTCCGTTGCTCAAACTGTACATCTAAACAGTGCGACTGCATAGTCTGTCAATGGGGAGACTGTGGGAGCTGGGATTTATGCCTTTATTGCAGGAATGAAATGATCGCACTTAAAACAATGATGCCAGTTTCCGTCTACCTCTTAGCCAATACCTGTCTCTGATGCTGGAAATATTTTGTCCTAGTGTCTTCTCCCATTCAAACTGTGTCTTTGCAGCATTTCCAGTTTGCAAAAGCTCCGGTGTTCAAAAATAACTGGGAGAAACACTGGACTGTGGGTGGCGGGTAATCCAACCCTGCGTCGGGCATTACTGGCCAGGGGAAAAATGCCTCTTTCCTGAGCCTTTCCGGATGAGGTCATTGTTTTCAGGCAGCCTGGGTCTCGTGTAAAAGGACTCAGTGCCCAGGTCTTGTCTCACACCAGCATTTTATCCTGGAGCAACATCTGAATCCACGATGGACAATCAGGGTGGGAGTAAAAGGCAACTCCCTGTTCACAGCATTTTTGTTAAATCCCAGTATTAAAAACAATAATAAAAAGCCCATCTGGTGAGATGGTAATTCATTAAACGAAAAGAGGAGGCAAGAGGTATGGGAAAACCCACCCTTTTCTTTCTTTGTCTCGTGTGTTTGCGTTATTGTGGGGTGACAGTGACCAAAGTCTGGGTCCCCGATGGTGCAGAGTGGAGGAGAATCCGGGGTGCATGCAGGATGTGTTTTGATAGCGGCCTCCAGGCCGGACAGTTTCTTACAGGTGTGTCAGCAGCCGCCGTGCTCTTTAGAATCGGGAAGAGACGGAGGGGGGGCGAGAATAAGGGTTTGTGGGTTCCGTACATGAGGAAGGAGCTAGCATCATGCAGGAAACTCCTCATTCTTCCTGAGCTAGATTGTGGCACACCCTCTGGTGGCACACCCCTCGCTGGAGCCCAAGTCAGCCCACAAACTCCTGGGAGGCAAGCCAGGGCCCCACCAAGCCTCTCCCTTGAGGAGTGGACGCCGTCCTTCCGTGCGCCAGCCCCTAGTGAGGAACCCTGAGGTCCCAGGTCTGTGCACGCCCATGCCCGGGGAGCCAGCTCAGCTCATGGACCCCGAGCCTGCTGTCGAGGACAACCAAGGTTTGACGATCCATTTTGTGAACTCGCATATGTACTGTCTGACATAGACCAGATGGGGAGGGATGCAGGGGCTTGTCTATTGGTGAAGATGATTCTTTGCTTATTATAATATGTTAACACTCTGATCTATGAATGTGCATGATACATATGTGTATAAAATGCATATATTATATATCAACATATTTACAGATATCATGAATATAATGGGAATTTAAAATTGACACGGCTGTTTTGTAGCAGGAGTTGGGCTATGTTAGTTACATGTAGGCGGCTTGGTCTGTTGGAGCACTTTAAAAAGAGCCTTCAGTGGCTGTGGGGAAACCCCTCTGATTCTATTTCTGCTCACCTGCTCTTTTTCTTCCTTCCCTCATGCCCAGGACAGTACCTGTGTTAACACAGCTTTGCAATGAAATCTTTCATCCCCCTGTGGATGGAGTTTTGTCTCCTTGGGTGGGGCACACTGGGTGCTTTGTTTGAACTTGGACGCTGCCCCCGGAAGGCTTCCCCTACAGTTGTCTTTAACAGGCAAGTTCATTCCCTGTTGAGGCTGGCTGGCTGCAGGCATGGCCCAGCGCCTCCTGCTCAGATCCCCAGGGCCCGCAGACAACACCCGAATCTCAGAGGCAGCCCAATGCGATCTTGCTGGCTGTTCCATCAAAACCAGCAGACTGTGTCGATTCGCGCTGTTTCTTTTGATGCTAGGCCCCTTGAGATAAGAGATTGTAACTTATTTTGGTTTCTGCATAAGCCGGTGGGTAATTCCACGTAAGGCAGACAGGCTCTGTGCCCTCCCGCCTTCACTTCCGAGTGCCTACTCGTCTCGGTTGGCCAGGACGGAGCCCAGCTCTGCCTTCCCACCCGGGACTGGTAGGGCTGGAGCCCGAGTACGCTGCATGGCACATGCACACACTTGTTGAGAGGCACAGGAGCTGGGGGTTGGCACACTCCACAGCTGATGAATAATTCATGGTGACTTCTTGTGCCATAAAAGTTTCTCCTGAAAATGGACGGTATTTTAAAAGAGGATGGGGATTGAAAAATCTGGAAATGTGCTTTCTTATTTATTGATCTGCCTCCATCATGTACTGGGAAGACAAAAGTTGACAAACATCAGAATCATAAAATTTAAAGCTGACAGTAGGCCCTGTGTAGGCAGGGAGCCAAGAACTCTGCCCCGACTTCTCCCTCCCTGTCCTTTCCAGGTGTAACCTCACCTGATATTTACAAAAGGCCTCTGGGTTCCTGGGTGCTCTCCTGGCTCTCCTGGGAGATAGAGTCTGAATGGTAATGGAGCCTGGTGTGTGTTAATTAGCAGCAATGTATTACTGGTAGTTTGAGTTTGGAAACTGTGATTCAAGGGCTTTTTCTAACCGAAGGGGTCTTAGAGGTAAAATTAGAATATCTAATGATGTCCGTATGTCTATTTGAATAAATTTGAAACCCTCTATTTTCCTTACACTGTAAAAAGAATGGGTTTTAGTTTTCATTTCCAGGAAAGATAGGACAGGTTTTGAAAAATCCTACATGGCAGAGAGATTATAAGTAAGCAAAGTAAGTCATACATGTATCTATATCTATGTATCTATCTATGTATCTATCTATCTATCTATCTATGCATCTATACACCTATACACCTATATCCATATCTACATCTACATCAATCTATGTCTATAAAGAGAGAGATCAAAGTGGAAAGACAAGAAATTTTATTTCTTTTCTCTGCTTTTTACTACTCTTCCCTTTTCCAGTCCATGGAAAAGGTATATAATTAAGGTATTTGAAACCTTACCATTGCTGCCAGCTGGCACGTACGGGAAGTGCGTCCCTGGAACACTCCACAGTTGACTTGAATCTCGGTCGTAATGCAATTGGAAGTTGGCACATCGTCCAGGTGCACCTTATGTTTGAAACATACGGGGTTTAAACAATACTCTGCATTGTTTTAAAAGTTCTCTCCATAGGGAATATCGATGAAGTATTTTAATTACCTTTTTTTAAATAGATGGATATTTTGAAAGGGTATATAATGAATAAGTTTGCTTGTGCTTAAATTTTGTCTCTTATTCTCGTGGCTGCGTCCCCGATGCTTTAAAGCAACAACGTTTTCACCGGCTCGCCCATCCCTCTTTAACGAGAGCCCGTCCTCCAGTCCCTCTCCTGCCATGCCTTGAAGGCATGAGCTGGTTAGTTAGATGGCTGTTGGGGCCAGACTTAGACTCAGAGATCCAATACCTTCTCTAAAGGATATGCTTACAGCGAGTTCTTTACATACAATTCATTAAGGCATATGAGATACCAGCCTTCTATTGTATATTAAAATCTAACTGCTGACATGTACTCCTCCATCACTGGCTTAGTTTAAAGGTTGGAGAGGTAGGTAGAGAATTCTTTCAGAATATGGGAATTTAACAAAAACTTGACTCTAAAGGCCATTCATTCATTTCTAAAAGCGTGGAGGGGGAAATGCAATGTGCTGATGCGCACCTTTTAGGTTTCATGTGAGAGAGTGGAAGGCTGGACAGGTTTTTCTGCTGTAACAGCAGTTACAGCCGCCACTGCAAATGAGCCCTGCTGAGGTCGGTGACCCGTGGGTCCATCAGAGTATGGCAGGGCAGGGTCATGCCTGAGGACCACTGAGCATCGGGCTTGGATAAAACAGTTAACAACCGAACAGGCCTTGTTTGGCCCGTGGTTGAGCGTTGACCTATGAACCAGGAGGTCATGGTTCGATTCCCGGTCAGGGCACATGCCCGGGTTGCAGGCTCGATCCCCAGTAGGAGGTGTGCAGGAGGCAGCCCATCAGTGATTCTTTTTCATCCTCAATGTTTCCATGCCTCCTCCCTCTCCCTTCCTCTCTGAAATCAATAAAAATATATTTTTAAGAAAAGAACAGGCCTTGAGAGTGCCTGTCGAGTCTCCCTCCCCCACAGTCAACACTCACAGGGTCCCCACACCAGGCTTCCTTGACGATCTTAAGGGAACAGAAACTCCCCAGGCCCAGAATTACTCCCCTTTATGATGGTTGGGAACCATATCTCGTGCTGACCTGTAAATTGATGTGGTTTAGAGTTAGAAGATGAAGAGGATACACACTGCTTTTGGAAAAAGGTCACCCTGAGCATGGTACTATTGGATGGGAGGCACTATTAAATAGGTAGAACTATAACTGTTAATATAAGGGGATGTATTTTCCCCTTATATGATGGGATGGTACTATTTGATAAAAAGCACACCCCATTGACTATTTTTAAATGGTTTATTCTCCCTATTTTTTCATATATAAGATGTTTCTGGCTACGTGAATACTCAAGTTGCAGGTTCCTGACTTTAATTACCCATTTTACTTTTGGGCTCTTGGCCTCACCCATGTCTTTATTATTATTATTCATTATTACTATTATTATTATTACTTTAAAGGCACTCTCACTGCAGTAGTCTGCCTCTAATTGGTAGCTTCATCAGGGAGGGTGCCCTGATGTGTCATGGAGCCCTCCTTGGACTTGGCATTGGAGCCGCTGGTTAACATTCTGCCAGTTGTTAATTTATGAAGCATCTTTCAGCAGGTAGCAGGCATTGAGCTAGGTGCTGTTCAGAATACATCTCTGTCATTTAGAACCTATAACATTGGAAGGATCCCTGGCATGTATGTGCCAAAGATGTGCTGGGCAACTCACCAACATGAGAAATTAGAAAGGACCTGGGCAGGGTGAAAAGCTCAAGGCTGGGCACACAAGATGGAAGAGGCTGTGGTCACCTAAGCAGGTTGGGATGCCGGTGGGGCGGGGGAGAGACCTGGGGCTCCTTGGGATATAGATGACCCCACTGGCTTCATGGGGCACACTCTGACCACTGGTCACTTTGTACCATGTCTCCATCATGAGGGCAGGGGGCCTCTGGTCCTCAGGACCCCTCTCTGCCCCTCCTCACTGCCAGAGCCACAGGGATTGGGGATATAATTTCCCCTTGCTAAAATGACTACTCTGGTGAATTTCAAAGTTATCTTCTTCTAATATATCTCTATATAAAAGCCTAATATGCAAATTGTCCCCTCGGGAGTTCGGCCAGGAGACCAGGAGTTCGGTTGCTCGCTATGACGTGCGCTGACCACCAGGGGGTGGTGCGGAACGGAGGAAGGCCCCGGCCGACAGTTGCAAGGCCCTGATTGGCCCTGATGGCCACCAGGGCTAGGGGACCTACCCATGTATGAATTTCGTGCACCAGGCCTCTAGTAACTGTATAATTGTGGGCTTGCAAAAGGAAAGCATGATCTTTCTGAACACAATGTCAAGCTCTTGAGTTCCATATACAGAGAAGTTTGGTTCACATCTCAGCTTTGGTACCTACTAGCCATGTAACCTTGGGCAAGTGCCTTAACTTCTCCAAGCCTCAGTTTCCACATCTATAAAATGGAGCTAATAGTAGTACCTCCTTTATATGCTTGGGAGGATTAAATGAGGTTGTCTAAAACCGATGGCACAGGGCCTCGCCTGTGGTAATGAGTGGCTTATATAATTAGCAATTAGAGTTCTACCTAAGAAATCCAGACGCTTCCCAATTATTTATGTTATTGTGCAGTGCTTTGGAATCCAAAGTCTTGATTCTGCTTCGGTTATTTCATTTTAATATGTATATTTTATGTTGCTTACTTTACATTGTACAAATTGTGGCAGAATAAGCTTCTATTGTAGAAATTTCAAACACAATAGGAAAGGCGAAAAGTTCTCTTGGACCACCTTTCAAATGTAAGGAGTAACTGCTATTATTGGTTTTAGTTATTCATTTCCTTTTCATCAACGTAATGCATGTTCCTAGTTTTAAAAGTCGAACAGTGTCTTCTCCGATGAGTGGGAGACAAAGGAGTGTGTGCCAGGGACTCTAGTTTTTCTTTCCTGACTCTGTGATGACAGGAACTGTGGTATCTCTGTTACACAGTGTGGCCTTTCTAAGTGGGACATTTGACCTTCTTATCTGGCATAATTGAATAAACTTGCAATCTATTAAAAGGTTGAAAATAGATATAATTTGCTCTGTGTGGGGGAAATAATTAATAGTGCTCAAGAGAGGTCTGGTAAGCCCTAGAACAAGAGTCAGCAACCTTTTTCGGTGAAGAACCAGATGGTAACATTTTAGGTTTTACAGAATATATTATTTATGTCACCACTGCTACTGTCCCACCCTTCTTCCCTATCTCTCTTTCTGACCCTTTAAAAATGAAAAACAAACAAAAACAGGCCCAGTGTTAGCTTGGAGTAAGACAAAAACAGTGTGTGAACCATAGTTCGTTGACCCCTGCCCTAGAACTAACTAGAGGAGCAGAGTATGGAATGAATGGTCAGATGAGAATGGTTCAAATGCTTAAGGTCACTATTCCCCGCCCCTGGCTTAATCACCCATTAGGCTGTAGGCTCCATGAAGGAAGAAAGTGTCCAAGCTGTTCATCACTGGACATCAGTATCTTTCTAGTACAGTGCCTGACATATAGACACAACAAAAACTTATCAAATGAAAAACCAAATATTATTGTAAAGCTTATTTAGACAATGGGCAGTTCCTTGACTCATCTCCCATTCCTAAGTGCAGCTCTTTGTTCATCTATTTCAATGGTTTCTTCTGATACCTGACACAGGATGGTTTTGCAAGGTTCCAAGTGCAATTCTAGACTTCGCACTTTGGACGTCACCTATTATGAAGAATGTTGAAGTGTTCAATCCTAATAGTTTGTAGTAAATCGATAGATCCATGCCTACAATGAGAAAAAAAATCAAGATGGCCATATAAGTATCTTATTTAGAGAGATGGCTTTAAGTACCAGGATAAACAGCTAGGAAGAATTGAAGGGGGTTGCTGCCTCTCTTGCACCCCATCTCCACATACAGGGAAAGGGACGAGAGATCTCCCAGGTTGGCACAGCCCCTCATGTCCTCTTCAGTGTCCTTGAGGGTTGGTGTCCTGGCAGAGAGAAGGGGAGGGGAAAAGGAGACTTCACTCTTTTCCATAAAGACTGTCAACCCACCGTCCTCTTCACTGTTTTATCCTTCATCTCTTCCTTCAGCCGGTCCCTGCAGCCTCCAGCACCAGGCCCCAACTGAAATCTCCCCTCCGGACTAAGTTTCACTCTTATGTCACTTTGCTTATGTCATTCCCTGACCCTCTAGCTCCAAAGCTGTGTCGACATCTCTTGTCTACAGTTGTTCCTCTCTTGTGCTTTGGGTTTTTGCGCAGGCACGGAGATAAACACGTGTTCACAGCACTGTGTCTAACTCTAACCAGAAGCTCCAAGTTTCTGTAGATTTCGGCACTCAATTACTGTCTTATCCTCTAATTATCCCACACTTTCTTTTATCTCCTGAAACAGAAATATAAGTTCAGTTATGTTAGAAACTATGATTTTTATATCTTTCTGAGATCTCAGTAATGATTAGTTAACTTTTTCAGTTTTCCCTAAAGGTTAAAAAAAACAAAAAACCATTTTAGCAGTATTTTCAGATAGGGTACTCTTGTATCAGTTAGCTATTGCTGCTTCCTAAACCGTCCCAAAATTCAGAAGCTTAAAACAACATCATTCTCATTTCTCATGGGTCCGCCGGGTCTCCCATGGTCAGCTGCTTGAGGCTGAACTGGTGGGCAGTTTGATGGGCTTACCCTATCCAGGGATAACTCTGCTCCACACATCTCTCATCCTCCCCTTGGGACCAGCAGGTTAACCCAGCCATGTCCTCATGACATTGAAGCAGAAGGTCAGGAGGTCAAGCAAAAACATGCGTGATCTGGTGAGTGCTAAGCTCAAAATTTCCACACAGTCACTTCCTCCTTATTGTATAGGCCAGAGCAAGTCACATGGTGAAGCCCAGTCTCAAAGTGGGAGGGGATTGTGAAGTTCCTTGGCAGAGGGGTTGACGAAAGGGAGGTATAGATTAGGGCCACTGATGGAATCTACTGTACCGTCTATGCAGTAGCAGTAGCATTGGCGTAAATGAATAGTGCCTGAGACTCATGTCCAGTTAAGCTGACGTTTTTCATTTTTTATTATGAAATTAAAACTATGACCCTCAGGGACCTGACTAACCATACGCGAGGAAATGATCTCAGATGAAACCAATGAATAAGATGCTTATAGAGCAAAAAGCTAACAAATAGAAGATGTGAACACTTTGTGTAACTAGCCTGAAGCTAAGTTTTTCTGTAAAGAACAAGATAGTATTTTAGCTTTTGTGAGCCAAATGGTCTCCGTTGTGAGTATTCAACTGTGGTGGTAGCACAAAAGCGGCCATAGTTATACGTAAACGAGTGGACATGACTGTGTTCTATTAAAAACTTACTTGTAGCCCAGACAGCATGGCTCAGTGGTTGCTCATGGACCTATGAACCAAGAAGAGGTCGAGGTTTGATTCTCAGTCAGGGCATCTGACCGGATTGCAGGCTCGATCCCCATTGTGGGGCATGCAATAGGTAGTAGATCAATGATACTCTCTCATCATTGATGTTTCTATCTTTCACCCTCTCCCTTCCTCTCTGAAATCAATAAAAATGTATTTTTTTAAAAAAAACAACACAAAAATCCTTATTTGTAAAATCGGACAGAAGAAATTAGTTTATAGACCACTGGCCTAGAATATTGAGAAGAAGAAGAGTCTGTTATTAAAGACTTTTTGAAAAAGGATCAATGGTTTCAAAGGCAATAAAGATTAGCTAACAAGATGTGTTTTAGAGATGAAGTCAGAAAACTATATGGTCACTCAATAGATAAATGTTCCAACAGGGTAAGGTGCTTCGTGGGAATGAAAACTCACCACTCTTCAAAAATATTACTAACTACAGATTGTTTCGAATAGCCTGCTTGAAAACATGTTTACTGAGAATGGTAATGTTTTTGTTTAGCTGGAGAATGAGGAAAAGAAAGGTTTAGAAATAAAATGAAAGAAATACCTAGCTAAAATGATTTGATTTTATGCCACTTAAAACATGTTATTTGACTGGTATGACCTAGATTTATATAAAGGAACTAACAGAATTAGTAGGGATGATTTATTTTTAAGTTTTTAAGAAACAACATGCAGGATTCAAATGGGTATTCTTCCACCTCAGTTCTATTTCACTTAGATTTTACTTAGAAATCTTCATGTTTCCCCCATATTCGGAGATAGGAAATAAGCTCAGAATACTGTTAGAAAATAAAGGGGCGGTGTTTCATTTGCTAGAAATCATTAATTCCTGTTTATTCAGTTACAGTCAACTTACTGTCCAGAGCCTGCACTTTTGATTTCCTCTGATTAAGTCCAGATACTGGAGCATTGAGAGTATCGCTTCAGGAAAGATGGGAATGAGGAACGCCCCTTGAATAAGAGTCTTAATTCTATAAAAGTTTTCGAAAGCCTCATATTTTTTCTCAGGGGTTTCTTGGTTTTTCTCTCCTGATGGAGATGTCAGAACACACACAGAAAGGAAGTCCGGAAGGTATTGCTTCCCCCCGCCCCCCATTTCAATATTATTTACTGAGCTCCTGGCACAGTCACTGTTAGGATCTGGGGGTGCAACTAGGAACAAGGTTGCTATGATTCTTCCCTTTGTGGTGCTGAGGGACCAGCAGCAGCCACAGGCAATTAGATCATAGATCATGTCCCAGGGGTCCCAGAGGGAGGAGCTAGTCTCCTCAGACATACCGTATTTGCCGGCGTATAAGACGATTTTTTGGCCCTGAAAAATATGCTTCCAAGTGGGGGGTCGTCTTATACGCCAGGTACACTTCAGATAGACTGCCCATAGTGCTTGCCCCGTGCCATAGTGGCCTCCCGATGCCCGCCCACTTCATTCCACATACCGTTCAGGCATCAGCAGCGCTGCTGGGTGTATGCTCGGCTGTTATGCGATTTTGCGAGTGTGGTAAATTCGGGTTACCGTATATTTCTTTACATATGCATTGAAGATTCGCGATTTTGCGCTATCATGGTGCCTGTTAGAATGGTGAAGAGCTCGCACTTGCGCACTAGTGAGGTCCCAGGGAGATGCTGATGCAAGGGTGGACCAGACTGCTATAGTGACAGGGCGGGCAAACAGGGAGCAGGGACCAATCAAATCAGGCTTTGTATACAGCCAACAGCCAACCACAATACTGCCCCATTGTACAGTACCGCCTAGAAAATGTCGACCAGTCAAACCCCTATCATCCCTATCATGGCACCAAGATGTCATTGATGAACTTTTAATATCAGATGATGAAGAGGAGTTTGAAGGCTTTTAAGGTGAAACTGTCACGCCAGCAAACTTGCTAGGGACTTGCCCGGCCCTTGCTCTCTCCCTCTATTTGTTATCTTACTTCTATCCTTGACAGTCCCTCTAGGTTGGGGGCTGCTTGCCTGTGTTCCTGAGAAGCATCTACGGTACCAGTCTATAGAGTGTGTTTTCTTTAGTGAATTACCGGTATGTTTACCGGTAATAAACTTGCACTGTTTTATGTATATGTTTGATTACATACAGCCTTGTGACAGTTTTCCTGCACGTCATAAGCATTTGAATATAAATTACAATGTTAAAATCAAATCTGATATTGGTTTACCTTTTATTTGGTGTGTGGTAGGTGAGCGGAAGAGGGGGTAGTCTTATACGGCGAGAATATAACACACTCTGTATTTTGAGTGGAAACGTTAGGGGGTCGTCTTATACGCCGGCAAATACGGTAAGAGGATTTTTCCCAAGGTAACTACACTCCCTCTTGGTTTTAAATACATATAATTAAAATAAAAGCAAACCATGAAAGGACTTAGAATCCTCCATTCCCAGGCATTATGCCTGAGGTTAGCGATAAAATTAAAAGGAATTCTTGAGAGGTTTTGAGAACACAACAATGTGAAAACCCCTGAGTTTCTTGGAAAAACACCATTTTCCCAGGTAACATAATCATGTAAATAAATCTACTCTCACTATTACTGATGATCTCCTTCTCTTTTTAATTTGTTATGTACATCATTTGTTCTTCTTTCTTGAGAAGTTCTCTTTCCTCTATTTCAGCTCATTTATTTTCTTACTGTTGTGTGTTGAATTGTGTTCCTGTAAAATATGTTGAGGTTCTAACCCCCCTATGGTTTCTCAGTCAGTTTCTTCAGTGAACTGCCCCCCGCCTGCCCCGCCTGTGAATAGGACCTTATTTGGATAGAGAGTCTTTGCAGATGATCAAGTTAAAATAAGGTCCCCAGCCTGAGTCCTAATTCCATGTGACTAGTGACTTTATCAAACATGGAAATGTGGATGCAGAGACAAAGATAGAGGGGAAATGATGTGAAGATTCAGGGAGGGAACCAGCCAGGAGCCACACACACCTGAGGCTGCCAGAGGCCAGCGGGAGGCCAGGAGAAGTCTCCCTCACACCTCTTAGAGGGCACCAGCCCTGCTCACACCTTGATCTTGCACTTCTAGCTCCAGAACTAAGAGACAATGCATGTCTGTTGTTTAAGCAAACCCATTTGTGGTACTTTCTTTTCTTTCTTTTTTTAAATATATTTTATTGATTTTTTACAGAGAGGAAGGGAGAGGGATAGAGAGTTAGAAACATTGATGGGAGAGAAACATCCATCAGCTGCCTCCTGCACACCCCCCACTGGGGATATGCCCGTAACCAAGGTACATGCCCTTGACCGGAATCAAACCTGGGACCTTTTAGTCCGCAGGCCGACGCTCTATCCACTGAGTCAAACCAGTTAGGGCATGTGGTACTTTCTTAAGGCAATGAAATGAAAACATATATAAAGTCATTGTAAGCATCCCAGGAGCTAATGTATGTAAATAAATATGAAGAGCAGTGTCCTATAGTATTATTTGTATTACAGTGTAGGTTTCAGTTTGAGAATCACTAACAGGGCCATCCACCAACGATGACAGCTCTTCAATGACTGTGGGTACTCGGGTACCCCGGGACACAAGAAACATCTAGTTCTCACCACACAGACAAGGAGGACTTGCTAGCATCATGTGGTAGCTGCAAAGAAAGCCTCGTGTTCACATAGCAAGAGAGCCCCAGGGAGGAATTAAGTCAAGGATCTGCCAAGAAACTTCCCAGGATCCAGCCCTGCCATCAACTTGCTGATGTTCTGTCTCTTTATGATTAAGAAAAACTTATTTTTAGTCTCTTTGTGACTCTCGGAGTCTTCATATAAATTTTTGATTCTGAAGGTTTCAGCAGTGTGTTGCTTTTCTGGCTCCTTCACTTCCACAGTAACATTAGGAATCACAATAATTAAGATAGCTAAAGTTTCTGAGTGCTTATTATGTGACATGCACATGTACTGTCTTTACCTGTCATGCTCTCTTCTTTAATTGTCTCAACAACTCTGTTATTATCCCATTGTACAAAGGCGAACATGGTAGCTGCCTAATATCATGGCAGACTCAGACCTTGAACTCAAGTCTAATTGCAAAGTTCATCCACTCACTACCTCTCAATTCCATGGACCCCAAGTGACAAAGAATACGAGATTTTTTATAGTTAAAATGTACATTTAAAATAGTAACTACTCAACTTCTTCTCAAGGATTGAAACCAAAGGTGTATACAGAGTTCCTCATAAGCCATGGTTTGCTCACCAGCTAACCTGCGTCATCTTTTTAATTTTTCTCCTCTGGATACATTTGCCTCACTTTTTGCCCATAATATCTCCTTTTTTTTCAATAAAAATTTAAAAGCAACTCTAAGGATTTCATGTTTAATGGAAACAAAAGAAGAGTCAAATAAATCTTAAGCACCTCCTATTGGCCAATCATTGTAACTGGAAAAACAGTACTATGGTCCCTGCTCTCATGGTGCTCTTCACAAGGTTTTGGAAAGACAGACATGACACAGGTAGTTGTATCATTGTGAACGGTGGCAGCATGAGAGACTATTTGGTGTAAGAATCCATCTAGGTTGGTGCACCCAGGCAGGCCGCACAGAGGAAGTGACATATAGGCTGGGGTCTAAGTGGTAACCAGGAGTGAACGTGACAGTGATGGGAGCCACACAGGCTGCCTGGCAGCGGGAAGAGTGCGTATGAGGTCCCTGGCTGATTGAGAACACGGTGCGGCACAGTCTGGGAACTGAAAGGAGGCCCCTGTGACTGGAGCTCAGTGAGTGAAGACAGAGGCTTCAGGAGGGGAGGGCAAGGGTGCTTGGTCGCCCAGGCCATGGTGAGAGGCCTGTGCCGTGCAAAGACCAAACATTGAAGGATTGCGGTGCAAGTTAAGGTGGTAGAGGTCTCTTTAATAAAAAATGATTACAGTAGATCTGAATTGCCTGGTGGTGTTGGTGGAAAGATTTTTTAAGTTGGGAAATAAAAGGAAGTAGGGTCCAGCTAGCATGGCTCGGTAGTTGAGCGTCCACCTATGAACCAGGAGGTTGTGGTTCGATTCCCAGTCAGGGCACATGCCCAGGTTGTGGGCTCGATCCCTGGTGTGGGGCGTGAGGAGGCAGCTGATTCTCTCTCATCACTGAGTTTCTATCTCTCGCCCCCTCTCTTCCTCTCTGAAATCAGGGACTGGGGCCCAGAAATGGTCCCACACACTTTGATTTATAGCAGAGGAGCAGAAAGGATGGGCTTTTCTATCACAGGGCCTGGAGCCCTTGGCTGTCCATCTCACACGCTGCACAGGCATTCCATTGAGGCAGAACATGAAAAGTGAAGTGACCAGCTTCTTGGCTAAAACACAGGAGAATATCTTCATAACCATAGATCAAACAAAGATTCTTTAAATAGTGTCTAAAGCAATCACTTGCCATGAAAGAAAAAGCCTTACTAAATTGAATTTTATTAAAATTAGGAGTTGTTCATTAAAAGACATCATTAAGAAAATAAATAGGCAAGCCACCATCTAAGGGAAGGTAGCTGCATTATGTTAGTCTGAAAAAGTACTCAGATCTAATGTATATCAAGAACTCCCACAGATCAATAAGAAAAAGGCTAATTATCTATACTTCACAGAGGCATATACTTCACAAAAGAGGATATGGCACAATGCCAATAAGCATATTAAAAAAGGTCTCATCCTCTTTAGTCATTAAAATGCAAATTAAAAACCCAATGAGATTTTATTAACCATTATGCATCTGTCAGAACGGCCAAAATTAAAAGGACTGATAATACTAAGTATTGATGAGGAGGTGGAACCACTGGAACATTGCTGGTGGGAATATAAAGTACAAATCAGGAGAAAGGAGTGTGTGTGTCTGCTGATGGGCTTGTATAATAATATTCCTGGCAGTTTTATTCATAATCGCCCCAAACTGGAAAAAAACAAATGTTCCCAAACAGGAGAATGGATAACTTAGTTGTGGTGCATTCTGTCAATGGAATGTTACGCAACGAAAACAAAAACTGCTGATAGGACAACATGGATGAATTGAACAGGCATTATACTGATGGAAGAGGACATACTGTGTGAATTGTCTTGAAGTGCAAAAGCCAGCAACACTACCCACTATGGTCGGTCAGAATATGGGTGAGCTGGAGGGAGGGGGTGCAGTATTGGCAGGTACAAAGGAACCTTCTGGAGTGTTAGGGATGTTCTAGATCTTGATCTGGGCGATGGTTAAATGGGAGATTTGTGAACTTTGCATATAAGATACATTGCAATTAAAAAGTTAACACTAAAAATGATTGCAGTAGCTTTGGATGATATGGTGGTACGTTTCCTTAAACTAGAGTCATAAACTGCATAGGTAATGTGATCTGAACTACATAAACAATTTCATTTAAAAAAAAAAAAAAGAAAGAAAAAAGGAAGAGTTAACAGTGGTTTCTGGATGGTAGGCTTGTATTACTTCCATTTCTTTACAGTTTTCAGTGTTTCCCAAATTTTCTCTAATGAAGTGTATTACTTCAACATCAGAAAATGAAATTGAAGAAACTATAGCTGAAAAGATATTTGACATAACTTGACCCTCAATGAGAAATCAAGTTTGAAATTTTAGAAATAAAGTAGCAATTCAGAGAGAAGCAAAGTCATGGGGCTGTGAGTTGAGAAGGCCTTGTTGAGCGGTAACCCTAAGGGGTGGGGGGCAGCATTCAGGGAGGATGTGGGCCGGGGGGAGAGGGGGAGGGTTGATCAGTTAACCTGTGTGGTGTCCCATGGGCCTGTGTTCCTCAAGCTGACTGTGTTTCTGTTCGCGTCATGGATTCTGTGGTCCTTCACACCTGTAGTTACTTTTCCTCCAACTCGAACATGATCATTTTAAAGCCATTTGTAAACCGTATTCTTAAAAAGCTCTTTTCCTACCCGTTTAAATTGTCAGCCCTTGCCATTTGCTCTGTTCTCTATTTTGAGGCTGCCTCCCCACCACCGCGTGTCTCCATATGCCACTGGGAGTCTAAAAATTAATTGTGCCAAGCAGTTCTCTCCTCTTGGAAAAGAAATAAATAAAGGAATCTCTCTCTCTCTCTCTCTCTCTCTCTCACACACACACACACACACACACGCACACACACACACACACACACACGCGCCATGCTCCATCTGTCCCTCTGGAGACACCCACCACCCACTTCATCCTGGTACAGGCTATTTTTGTTCGCTTTGTTTCAAGAGCCTCAATATTGGACGCCTTAAAAGATCACTTTGGTTTCCATCAGCAGATAAAAAGCAGAGTACTGTATTCTATTTTATACCTCGGACAGGGCTGTTTGCAAAGCAGTGCTCAATCAATGCTGATGGAATTGCCTTTGTAAAGAGCGTGGTCGGCGCCCATTCGGGTTGTTCTGTGAGCGTTTTTACGGAAGGGTGCACATTCGTAATGATGAGGGAGGTTGTGGAAGGCCTGGTAGGCTTTAGAATCCAATTTCCCGTTCTCTGCAAACTTGTATCCTCTTAGGTGAGATTCATTACTACATTTTCACATTCTCTCTCAT
Organism: Myotis davidii; assembly: GCF_000327345.1. Classification (NCBI taxonomy): domain Eukaryota; kingdom Metazoa; phylum Chordata; class Mammalia; order Chiroptera; family Vespertilionidae; genus Myotis; species Myotis davidii. The sequence continues at coordinate 5,596,541 of NW_006383012.1, read as the reverse complement.
GAATTGAAGCTTTCTGTAAGTTGTGGGGTTTTTTAAACTGCTTCTCTTCCTGGCAGGCTGAGTAATAGCATTATGCTGTGTTACTGGAAATTTTAATCAATACAACGCATGTGTCTTTCATTAGAATGCTAGGAAGTACTGCTGAGTTGCACCATTTAGTTAAGGCAAAATGCTGAAACGTTCAGACATTTACATACAGACGGTCAGTTGAGTAAACTGAGTCTAGTGGGCAATGTTAGTGTTTCTTCATGGAAAACCTAATGAAGTGTTCATTTTAAGGTCCGATGTTCGTAAGTATTAGAGCAGCGTCTCTCCTGAAGCAGACACAGAAACGAGGGAGACCACCTTTACTTTCAAGACGTTCATGCCCAGCCTGGCCAGTGTGGCTCAGTGGTTGAGCCTCGACCTAGGAACCAGGAGGTCACGGTTCAATTCCCGGTCAGGGCACATGCCAGGGTTGCAGGCTCAACCCCCAGCGAGGGGCGTGCAAGAGGCGGCAGCCAATAG
>NW_006383012.1:5564683-5595975 GCF_000327345.1 Myotis davidii | reverse complement strand
CTGTCTCTTCTTCTCTGAAATCGATAAAAGTATATGTTTTTAAAAAGCTCATGCCCAGCGATTTGCCTTCCCTTTCACCCCCTCCCACGGCCCCAGCCCATGCTTTGGGGGACATCTGCAGCGGTGACTTTTCCCCGGAGACCCAGAGCAGCGTCCCCAGCTGCTGGACACCACTCCCTAGATGTTCTGATGACATTTACACTTGTTATCACTTCTAAAGTTACTTCATCGCCACCTCTTTCCACCAAACTCTCTTTTTCCTACGTGTCTTGTCTCAGTGGCTGTACTTTTCCCATCCCAAATACTGCCCCCCGGGTCATGGCCTGTCCCAGTCTGTGACCTGTACCAACACTGGTTTGCTTTGAGGCTCCAGGCGTAGGTATTGCGTTTGTTCTCCTTCTACAAGGTCATGATGGGTGGTTCCCATGGGATGATAACTCAGGTTATGAGGGATTGCATATTGGAGAGAAGTTACGGTTTTCACCGTGGGGGAAATGGGAGCAGTAAAATTTAATGGAAATGCATGGATGATTGTCAAAAACATTCTGATCAAAAGTAGTGAGGGCAAAAGGGTAGGTACTGGATAGTCCTATGATGGGAGGTTCTAGAATGTGCAAAAAGGCGAGAGGGATCAGAACAGGGGTTGCCTCTGCTGTGGGGCTGGGGTTGACTGGCAAGGAGCAGAAGGTACTTTGTGCAGTGAAGGATGTGTCCGATATCTTGATAGAGATGTGGGTTACATGAGCAAATGTATTTATCAAAACTCACTGAGCCCTGGCCGGTGGGCTCAGTGGTTAGATTCCCAGTCAAGGGCACGTACCTGGGTTTCAGATTCCATCCCCAGCCCAGGGAGGGGCATGTGTAGGAGGCGACCAATTGATGTGTCTTTCTCACATTGATATTTCTCTCTCTCTCCCCCTCTCTCTCTCCCTTCCACTCTCTATAAAAAAAACCGCAAAAATCAAAAACAATAGAAAAAATACTTCTGGTGAGGATTAATAAAAACACACACAAAAAACTCCTAACTGAGCTGTAACCCTAAGATTTGTGCTTTTCACTCTGTAAATTATACCTTAATTTCATAAAAGAAACAAAATTAAAGAAAACACTTGCAGATTAATATGTATAATAGTATCCTACTACTGATTTAAGATCAAAGACTAAATATATTACAGGTATACCAGTAAATAAAATAATATAGTGGAGGAAAGATATGCTCCTGTATTTGTGACAAGAAAAAAAGTGATAAAATTTGTCATTTGTGTGGCCCCGCTGGTGTGGTTCAGTGGTTGAGCGTCGACCTAAGAACCAGGAGGTCATGGTTCGATTCCAGGTCAGGACGTATGCATGGGTTATGGGCTAGATCCCCAGTGTGGGGCATGCAGGAGGCAGCTGATCAATGATTCTCTCTCATCATTGATGTTTCTATCTCCCTCTCCCTCTCCCTTCCTCTCTGAAATTAATACTAGTTAAATGTTTTTTAACAAAACAGAACTAAAGCAAATATGATATTTTTTTAAAAAAATTGCCATTTGTAAGTGCTGCAAGTATCATACACTCCACTGTTTGGGAAAACACGGCCACTCCTGCACTGGCTCATAGGAGCGATGCCATAATTCAAATCCAGTTTTACACATGAGAAGGTGGGAATCATTTAAGTAAACCTTCCAATCCTCCTAAACATCTCGCACTCCACGGCCGTCCCCTGGCACCTGAAATGAATCACAACCGTTTGGTTGAAGCTTGGAGGGCAGGAGGGTTTGCACCACAGGTTTGAAATAACTAAACATGGTCCCAGACTGGTAGCCCCCGGGCCATGGCGGGTCTGTGAACATGTTTTGTTTAGGTTTTCCGTGGGGAGATGAGGGTGGCGATGTGGAGTGTTTTTAAATCCGTTGCAAATATTTGATACTTGGGAGATTTCACATAAAAACCTGAACATCTGGCAATACTTGGCTCGCATTCCAAAGTAGTAGTAATTGCCTGACCTGTGTGGTGCTCCTCCTTTAAGTGGAGGACGTATTGCGCACATATCCTACCCTCACAGGGATCGCAGGACCAACCTACTGTCCCAATTGCTGTTTTAATTCCTATGTTTAGTCCTTGGAGTATTTGAATTGCAGCCTTTGAATGAACATTTATAGGTACTGTCGCCCCCTCCCCTCCACCCCCCATGTACTAAAAACTACTAAAGGCTTTAGTGGCTACATCACAGATATACTGTCACTGTATCAGTTTTACAGAAGAGCTAACCAGAGCCCATGCATTTACCCACCACATCGTTCTTCTCTGTGTGCTTTTAACCTTGGTTTCATCCGTTATTTATTACTTTTCTCTGGTTAGTTGAGTTCTTGTTGGTTTCCTTATGATTTATTTGGATAGAATAATTTCCTGGCCTCCAAACTCACTCGCTTTTGTATCCCTTGTAGAAAAAAAAAAGCATATTTATGTAAATTATTTACTGATAAATAATACACTTGCACTCTATTAACAGGATGTGCACTCTAAAGCATACACATATTTAAAATGTTAGAGAACGAGATTTTATATATATGATCTAGAATTTTCCTCCTACGCTGCAGTCGGTTATCTTTAAGGTATTTTGATAGCCTACTTTGGCGACCAGTGGATGAAATGATGCCTGGACAGGATTCTGCCTGAAAGCATCTTTTCTATCACACTCCCAATTTTGTATCCAATAAACTGTCCCTTCCAGAAAAGGGGATGCAGCAGGAAGTCGCCAGACCAGCCGGACTCTGGAAAGACGAGAAAGTTCTGCTTGGTTAGAAAAGCAGTTGCAGCCACGCTTAAAACACCGCGTTCCAAAACCTCCTCTAGGCCTGAGCTTCAGAATAGCCAAAGGCAAGGTCTTTTGTTCATGTGACAACCTTGGACTTGCCTTTGGGACGTTTAGGCTCTCTTTGAACATCTAATTCTGAGTGTGGGTTTTGTTTCCAGGGCAGCAAAGCCCTCCAGGGTCCATTTCTCAGTCTGAGATGTGGGGGTGGGTAGGGGGGCAGTAAGGGGGGGTGGCGTGTAGAGTGTGCCACCATCTCTTCTCACAGGACTGCGCCACGATGAACAAATATGTGGCTATAAAGTACTTGGACGGACTCAAGTGCAGAGCGAGGCTGTGAGTGATGAATCGGTGTGCACTGCATTTGTGGGCTCGCGTGCAGGGTCTCCCCGGAGCCCTGACAATAAGAAAGAGTGGCCGTGAGCAGACCATTGCTCCAAGGTAATGCCACGCTCTTGCTCGCAGAGGTCACCTGTGGGGGGATCGGTGCTTCCTCCTAAGACAGCGGTTCTCAACTATCAGAAAAACACTATATAATTACATATTGTTTTTGTGATTAATCAGTATGCTTTAATTATGTTCAATTTGTAGCAATGAAATTGGGGGTCACCACAACATGAGGAACTGTATTAAAGGGTCGCGGCGTTAGGAAGGTTGGGAACCACTGTCCTAAGACCTCATCTGTGCTCCCTGACCTCTCTCTCCTCCCAGCATCGTGTGGGATCTGAATAAAGCTTCTTCCAGAGCAGCCTCGGTTTGGATTTTCCTCGCTGCCTTCCCCTAACCCCCTTCTTTTCTTAGTAAGTGTCTTTTCTTCAAGGTCCAGATCAAACAGCATTTCCCCACAATCCTACCACGGGCACCAGGCTGACTCAGTCTTCCCCCTCAGGCACTTTCCTGATACCTGAGTTTAGCCCTGAGAGCTTGGCAGGGGAACAGGTCCCCCCACCTCCCCCACCCCGCCCCAGGATTCCCTAAAGGACAAAACATTCCCTGGTGCCATTGCTGGGAATATAATAGGAATGCATAAAGCTGTCCGTGCCACATGTGTGCCACAGCCACTTCTCACTCTGAAACACATTTCTTCTCATGAAGACAGAAGATGAAACGGCCCCACACACCATACCCAGGGTCTCTACCCCAGCCCCAGCCGTTTATTGCTGTATAAACGGGGGGTGGCACTTAGCATCTGCACCGTAGTTTGGCGCATCCTCGCCGCGCCTCCTGCTAACGCACGCGCTCTTTGGGCCCCTTATTCATCACTCAGACAGCTAGCACCTGGCCGGGCATGTTGCCAGCGCTCAGTAAATGTTTGCTCACGGAAGACATTTCCTTTAAACAGAGCGGGAGAGAAGCTCGACACCGATTTCAGGGCTCCTGTGCTAGTCCATGTTGACCTGATATATTTCTTGTGGCCGTAAACTACAGGGAGTTCCTCTTTGACATCCAAGTTGAAGTCCAGAAATTAATCTCAAGAAAAGCTCGGCTGGCGTGGCTCCATGGTTGAGCATCAACCTATGAACCAAAGGGTCATGGTTCTATTCCCAATCAGGGCACATGTCCCTGTTGCAGGCTCAATTCCCAGAGGGGGGTGTGCAGGAGGCAGCTGGTCTGTGATTCTCCCTCATCATCGATGTGCCTATCTCTCTTCCTCTCTCCCTTCCTTTCTCTGAAATAAATTTAAAAAAAAATTTTTTTTAAGAAAGAAAGAAATGACACCGGTGAGCAAGAGGCCCTGATGATGACACAGTCAGGAAGCAGATGATTTTGTTGTTTGACATTTTCTGGTCAGTGGACAGAGAATGTGGAGGTTTGCCAGAGGGAGCCGTCGCTGTCCCGTGTTGTGATGGATGGATGATAAATACTTGCCCTGGTGCCTCTGGAAACGCTTCCCTCTGCACTTTTCCTCCTGGGAGGCCGTGGCCGGGGAGCTGAGCAGCCAGCACCCCCGTCAGCAGAGGTGGGACAGGTGCTGACGTGGGGGTTTCTGGTCTGCACTCAGCTGTTCATCCCGCCAGCAAGGACGGCCTGTCTCCCAGTGACCACGCCTTGGGACTGTGTCTGGTGGCCACAGCTGGCCTGGGCCTCCCGGGCGTGTGCAATCGGAGGCTCATTGCATCTTGCAGCCGCGCGTGTGGGAACAGCGCTCAGCCCCACAGGCACGGACTGTCCATTCTCCTCGCCTATTAAAGCAGTGCCTCGTGGCCTAAGAGTGTTTTGACTCTGGTATCTGAGTTTTATGCACGTATTGGGCACTCATATTTCACAGTCACTTCTCATGGAGAAGTGTCCATCCGGTTCTCTCTCAAGGTATTGAGCTCCTAGGATGGGTGGAGTGTCCTCTGGAAGGAAACAGGTGACCAAGGCAAGCCTCCTGCCCTCCAGGGGCACATCAGCTAGTGCGGAGATATGACAGCCAGCAGGTAACCATGTGACAGGCAGGATGTGGTAAGTGCCGCAGTAGAGCTGCGGTTCTGGGACAAAACAGGAAGAAATTGACTCCAGCAGGAGTGATTCTGGAAACCTCGATGGAGGAAGCAGCAGCTGAGCAGCCTTTTTAAAGGACATGTGGAGCTCAGCCAGCGTGGCTTAGTGGTTGAGCATCCACCTATGAACCGGGAGATCACGGTTCGATTCCCAGTCAGGGCACATGCCTAGGTTGCCGACTCAATCCCCAGAGTGGGGTGTGCAGGAGGCAGCCAATCCATGATTCTCTCTCATCATTCATGTTTCTATTTCTCTCCCTACCTCTTCTTCTCTGAAAGCAATAAAAAAATATGTATTTTTAAAAAGAACAGGTGGATTTTCAGAAGGATCCAGTGGGAAAGATGAGGAATTTCAGGAAAAGTGAAAGGAACCCAAGAAGGATTGAGGACTAGGGAGTATGGGGTGTGCGCAGGGCATGGAGATGTTTCGGCCACTGGAGGAGCCCACAGCCTGGTGGCTTGTGACATGTGGTCAGTGACAGAGCTCTGGCTCGATGGGGCAGGTCCATGGGGGATGTCTGCGACCCTCCCCCATGGAGTCCCTTGAAGGCCTTGCCAGCATGGCTCCCGTTGCCACGCCGCGAACTTGCCCATGGAGAGTACTGTCGGGAGTAATCTGAGCCACTTGCTGTCTGCTAAACTAATTATGTCAGGGCACATGCCTAGGTTGCCGACTCAATCCCCAGAGTGGGGTGTGCAGGAGGCAGCCAATCCATGATTCTCTCTCATCATTCATGTTTCTATTTCTCTCCCTACCTCTTCTTCTCTGAAAGCAATAAAAAAAATATGTATTTTTAAAAAGAACAGGTGGATTTTCAGAAGGATCCAGTGGGAAAGATGAGGAATTTCAGGAAAAGTGAAAGGAACCCAAGAAGGATTGAGGACTAGGGAGTATGGGGTGTGCGCAGGGCATGGAGATGTTTTGGCCACTCGAGGAGCCCACAGCCTGGTGGCTTGTGACATGTGGTCAGTGACAGAGCTCTGGCTCGATGGGGCAGGTCCATGGGGGATGTCTGCGACCCTCCCCCATGGAGTCCCTTGAAGGCCTTGCCAGCATGGCTCCCGTTGCCACGCCGCGAACTTGCCCATGGAGAGTACTGTCGGGAGTAATCTGAGCCACTTGCTGTCTGCTAAACTAATTATGCTCCCGTCCTCAGAGTGCCTTGGCGCTCTGATCCTGAATGCTCAGCAGATTTGATGTAGTATCTGAATTATTAATGGGGACGATGTGGAAGAGGGGGCTTGGCTGCTTGTTCCATTTTAAGCAGGTCTGGGGCGGGTGGCATTCCGGGAAGAGAGGCCGCTGCTTGCAGAATGATGGACGGAGCAGGCCGGCCAGAGGAACCCTACCCCGACGGGAGCCTGTGCCAGTATGCTCAGAAAATCACTGCCTGCTTCGGAGGGATGGGTAAGACCCCCTTAGCATTGGGCTTTGCAGAGGAGATGCCCCAGGTTGATGATGCAGCCAAAGAGAAGGACTAAATGTGAGGCCAGCTGGGGGCAGGGAGCAGGACTCGCTGCTGGAGCAGGAGCACCTCCAACGGGCCCAGGCATCCTTGTCTGGACCCCTTCCTCTGAGCCCCCTCCACCCCTTAGGAAACTGCCGTTTCTCCGCTTACTCTGTGCTGGTCAGCAGCAGAGATCAGCCTGAGGACTGTGAGCTCTTCTTGCACGTGTTTTCGATGGGTTTGCTGAGTTCTTTGTTGCCTCATTTCTGATTAAAACAAAAACTGAAAAGCAGGTAAGCCCACGGTCACTGGTGAAGCCACAGGCTCTAAATTCAGACCATTTCCTTAGCAAATTAAACCCTATAAAGATTCAAATTCTAAAGGTGGACACTGTTTTCTCTTAATATTTTTTTCTCAACAAGTAGAAGACAGATCTTAGCAGGTGATTTAAAGGGGTAGGGGACCATTGTCTGGGGGGAAAAAAGGACTCAAATCATGACATAGAATAAAATGAAAGTCTTCAGACTTCATTCGGGGAGAATGGCTATGGGGCTGGACCTGTGCCTGGAGAATTAAGAGCATAATTAAGGCATCCTCCATCCCCTGAGCACTGCGTAGCCCCCAAACGCCTGGCTCTGAGGTGGGGGTACATTTTATAATTGAGTTTCTATAGCAGAAACTCAGCAAAGGTAGAGTGCCAGGGCCTGTCAATGTAGTAGAAGTCCCTTGGTGAATCTGCTTGCTGGTGGTTTCTTTTCACAGTTTATCGTAGAAGAGCCTGTTTTGCTACAGTGGAGCTATTTCTGATGAAATATGCCGGCCAGCAAAACCTTGGGTGACGTTCAGCATGTAATTAGCATTGGCTTTGTGGTGTAGTGCATTGGGATACCTTGTCCTATAACCACATAGACTGTCACAAAAACCACTACACAGCTTTGTAAATGCTGAGACGATGATTTTATGTGGGCTGTTCACGCAGGAATGGAAGAAATGGGTCCCCTGGTGCCCCCGTGTGGACCCATGTAGGAGGCAACCAAGCAATGTGTCTCTGTCACATTGATGTTTCTCTCTCTCTCTCCTGCCCCCTCCTCCAATCTACTCTCTAAAAATCAATGGAAAATATATTCTCAGGTGAGGATTACCAACAACACAAAGGAACTAGTAACAGTCGGAGTAAGCTGCCCTTTTTCTGCTTCATCTGTCCCAGCATCAGTGGAAGGACCTGATGCGCGTGGTAGGAACCCCATAACCTAGGAGTCAGGAGACCTGGCTCCACGGGGACATGCTGTGTTGTCATGGGCAAGTCACCTAGCTTCTCTGAGACCTACTTGCCTCGCCTCAGAGATAAAGGGCTGGAGTAGATCTGCGCTTCCTGACTGTTGGTCCTGGTCTGGGGAACTTTGAGAAATAGAAGCTCCTGGGCCCCACCCCCAAAGCATCTCGTTTGGAGGTCTGAGCCATTGCCCGCGATTTTGTATTTTTCCAGAGCTCTACAGGAGATTCTGGTGTGCCATGATATTTGGAGACCACTAGACTAGACTATCTTCGAAGGCCTTTCCAGCTCTATAATTCTATTCTGTTTAAAGTGTGTAAGGGTTTTAATGAAAAGAAAATCGTGTTAGAACACAACAGCCCAGTGACAGGAGAAGGGGTGTGGGTTTTTTCACTCTGACTTGGGACAGTTGTGTGGCCACTGACTGTCACATACTGCGCTTCACCTTGCTGAGTGGCTGTCGGAGGGTAAATGCTTCTTAGCAGGGCTGTCCTGCGTATATCGGCACTCTAGTTGAGTGAGGGTCCTGCTGGCTGGGAGCTTGGTGAAAACACCCAGTTACCTATACGGCCATTCTCTCTCCATCATGCCATTCTGCTGGAGTCTGCAAAAGCAGAAAACCACAAAACAACGTTTAAGAATATCACTAGCATCCGATTAATGGAATGAGGCAGAAAGATTTTCATGGCATGAGGGGGAGGGGTCTCTCTATAGAAAACGGGGAGGATTGGTTACTGTCGCCTGGAGCAGGGTTTGTTGCTGGTGGAAGAGGAAGAACTTCGGTTGAGGTCTTCCTTCCGTGAGGCCTGAAAAGAAGTCTCAATGTGAGAGAACTTGGAATGACGATCTTGACGATTTTCCGGTTTGCATTTTTATTTTTACTTTTTGTTAATCCTCACCCAAGGATATTCTTTTCATTGGTGTTTAGACAGAGTGGGAGGGAGGGGGAGAGATGCAGAGAGAGAAACATTGATGTGAGAGAGATACATTGATTGGTTGCCTCCTGCATGCACCCCAACTGGGGCAGGGGTTGAGCCTGCAACCAAGGTGTGTGAGCGTGACCGGAATCAAACCCATGACCCTTCAGTCTGAGGGCCGATGCTCCAACCACTGAGCAAACCTGCTAGGGCTGGTTTGCATTTTTAGAATTTATATAATTGAGTTCGATTCCCATTACCCTTACCAGCTGATATTGAATCCTCTAGGAATATTTGCAGGTGTGTTCTTTTAGATATTGCCGCTATCCCTTCCTCCTGCTCTGGATATGAATCTGATTTTGAATATGCTCTCATGTCTCAGACCGTCATAGTCTTGGGTTTCCGGTAGCAGCTGTTATTATACCTGACCTTCTGCATATCGGGAGTCCTAAGCTCTTGAAATAAGCGCTTACATTCATCTTCCTTAATCTTCTTTGCGGGGCAGTGAGAACTAAAACAATAAGGAGTCTGGAGAGTGTGGGGATCCTGGTGTCTGTTTCTCATTTCTCTGGAGTCTGTGCCAAGATGCCCTCCTTGCTCGGTTTAAAGTGTCTGGGGAAACTGTGCGGCTCTGAGAAAAGCAAGGTCGCCTCCTCTGAGAGACCCAGCTCCAGGGACGCGTACAGGAGGCTGGTGGTCAAGGATGTGAGTGTCAGTGGGAGCCCCTACCCCGCGCACAGGCGTGCCACCATCACCCACCTGCTGTTCCTGTACCCTGAGGGCTGCTGCCCGTCCCAGCACGTGCTTAGCAACGTTGATCCTCCCGGTAAGTGAGAGAGCCCGCTCTGGCCATGGCTGTGTGTTTTCTGATTGGCTAAATAATAAAGGACTATCTAGACCCATTCTTCCATAACGTATTCTTCCAAGGAAACACGATTCTTAGTGTGTGATTAATGGGGTGAGGGCAGGAGGAATGGAGACTGTAACTTATATACAGCTAGGGAGCTAAATTCTGAGGGTGTTTGTCCATGATTTATAATCTTAGTAATAAATGTGTCTCTTTCCGAACTTGGTACTAATAATTGTCAAAGTAGGAAGGATGATGGGAAAGAAAGATTTTTAACGATAGATGCTGTTCTTTCATGTGGTAGCAGATGAATGGAAGAGAAATACTGAGGGCAGAGCCAAGAATGACCTTGACTTGAGGAAAGAATGACCTAAGTAAAGCTGAGGTCTAAACTGTGTCACCGCCTCCGAAAGGCTCATCTTATGAAATATCTACAAAGAAAAGAAGAGAACGCGTGTACAATGTTGAAAGAACTTGTTGAGGCTTCTTTTCAATTAAGCTCATTGAAACGCGGTCACGGGCGCATCTGCCTGGAAGAAGGGGGGAAGCCCAGGCTGAGGACAGAGGGACTGCACCTGGGAGTGCTCAGACTCTGAAGTTAGAATGGTGCCTTTATTCATGATGATGGCGCCCACCCACCCACCCACTCCTGCCAACATCAGCACCAGAGCTAGGACAGGAGGCAGGAGGGTCTTAGCCATGGGCCCTACACACATGTGAAGATGAGCCACATGAGCCAGAGAGCAAAACAGATACCATGTTAGGCAGCTGGGAAGGAGAGCAGGGTCAGATTAAGGTCAGGTGGGGGGAAGCCCAGGCTGAGGACAGAGGGACTGCACCTGGGAGTGCTCAGACTCTGAAGTTAGAATGGTGCCTTTTGGGAGTTAACCTATACTGGGTGCTTTTTTTTTGTGTGTGTGGGTTGTTTTTGTTTTTTTGCAATTAATTTTAACAGCTTTATGGAGATATAATTCCTATATCGCATCCATGTGAACTCTGTAAACTCAGTATGTTCTATGTGTTCATTGATATGTACAACCATTACCATTGTGAACTTTAGAATATATTGTTTCAAAGAGCCCAGCCAGTGTGGCTAAGTGGTTGAGTATTGACCCATGAACCAGGAGGTCACAGTTTGATTCCTGATCAGGGCACATGTCTGGGTCCCAGGCTCAATCCCCGGGGTAGGGCGTGCAGGAGACAAGATGATTCTCTCTCATCTTTGAAGTTTCTGTCCCTCTCTCCCCTCTCTTTTCCTCTCTCTGAAATTAATAAAAACACTTAAAAAAAAGAGAGAGAGAGAGAGACAGAGAGATAACCTGTGTTTTTTAGCTACTACCCCACCCTCACCCCACCCTCAGCCTTAAGAAACCACTAATCTGCTTTCTGTCTCAAAAGATTTCCCTCTTCTGGACATTTTAGATGAGTGAAATCATAGAATAGCTTTTTGTCTAGCATGTTTTCTAGGCTTGTTCATATTGTCCCATGTGCCAGTACTTCATTCCTTATTGTGGTTGAATAATATTCCATTGTCTGGATAGACCACATTTTGTTTATTCATTCATCAGTGGATGGACATTTGGATTGTTTCTGCCTTTTGGCTCTTGCGACCATTGCTTCTGTGAGCATTCATATATAAGTTTTTGTGTGGACATATGTTTTCCGTTTTCTTTGGTGCATACCTAGGAGTGGAATTTCTCGGTTACATAGTAACTCCTATGTTTAACCTTCTGAGGAACCCCCAGACTGTTTTCCAAAGCGGCCGCACCATTTTACAATCCCACCAACAGCAATAAAGGTTCCAATATCTCCACAATCTTGCCAACACTTGCTGTTATCTGACATTTTTATCCTAGCCCTCCGAGTGTGGCCTCTAGTGGTATGAAGTAGTATTTTATATCTGGCTGTACTAAGCTTTCACTGGAGGAGGGGCGGGGGGGGCTGGCTAGTAGATCAGTGCTAAGGCAGGATGGGACACCAGTCCAACAAGACTGGTATTGGCAGTTCTTTGGCTCTCTTACTCCCCAACAGTCTCCACCCTTTTTAGGGGAGCTCAGAGTGGGATGGAGAACGCATGACTTCTGCCCCTGGCCCCCCTTATAAGCTGCCCTACCTTTGTTCAGAACCAGTTGGCCATGCCTATTGCAGTTTAGGGCACCTCTCTCACATGTTGGTTTGTATGCTGGCAGATACCAGAAATTCTTTATTGAGAAAAAATGGTTATTCCACAATTAGAGGTAAAAACTAAACATTCTATTTCCGTTGGAGCTAGTGCTTTATTGTGAGTGAGTCTGGTGCTTCTACTGAAAGAGATTCCAATCAGACTCTTGGGAATGAGCTGCTGATGCTCATGAAAGAGATAAGGTCTGCCCATGGGAAAAGGCAGGAAGTCAAGGGGAGACCAGGTAAATAGTGGTTGGATGAGAGTGTGCTGGACAAAAGCTTGTCAGCAGTTTCAATCACAAGAGAACAAGAGAATCAAAGAGAGTCCTGGGTGAAGGGAAGGGTACCCACCATTGAGATATTCGTATCTTAGTGGAGGCAGATAACGAAATTGAGCTCATTAGTTCACTGTGTGGCTTTGGAGTTGGACATTCCAGAATTTAAGTCCCTGTTCTGCTTACTAATGATATTATTTGGGGAAGTTAATATCTCCAGGTCATGGTTTCCCCATCTGTAAGGATGCAGAAGAATGCATACCTTATATGATTGCTATGAGCAGGGCTTTCCCTAGGATCTATGGGTCCCTAAGCTATATTTTTTTTTTTGTGAGGCCCTTGTATTGTACAAATAATTTGAGTTGCTCCAAATCAGTGTGCAAACCACCTAATCTTGCTCAACTATGGGAAAGAAATACTATGGCAGCCTGAGGGAATGAATGTTCACTGGACTCCCCTCCTGGACTTGAACTGGGTCCAGGGCCTGAGATAGCGCATCAGCAGGAGCCCCAGAGCTGCTCAGGGCATCTGGTCAACCTTCTGCCCGGCATAGGAGAGAGCTAGAGGATCATGGGAGAGCCGCCTAGAGAGCACTGCTGGCCCCAGCTGGTCCTAAGAAAGGGGCTTAGACATTTTGGAGGAAGGTGCAGTTTGGGGCAGGGGCCCTGCTTGCCCAGGTCTAAGGGAAGTATTGATTATGAGGATTAAATAACAGATGCATATATAGTGGCACGCACATGCATCCACTAACTTTTAGCTACAAGAAAAACAGTAAGATAGTTTATTACTTTTTAAAAAATGATTTCTATTGTTTGCCTTTTTTACTGTTGTGATGCAATAGAGGTCCCCCAGGACTATAAACCCAGCACAGGAAGTGGGATTCCCAGGAAGTGTCTCCGTGTGCTCGGAGCATCCTGTTTAGGACAGGGGCTTGGAGGAAGCGCACCTTCCTGCAGTCAAGCGTGTCCTGTGCTTGTGGAACCGGGAGCATTCAGGAGCAGCTCCTGGCAAGATACTCGGGGGTATTTGGCAAAGGCCCCCTGCAGCTGCCAGAAAGACCTCAAGATGCCGCGGCTTCCTGTTGTTGTCGGGGCTCAGCTCCTGTTTGGGCTGTGTGGGGCTCCATGCTTTTCCCAGGGCCCCGCCACGAGTCTCTCCTTTGTCAGGCTCAAAACAACCCTCGGAAATCATCAGGAAAGGAACTGTTTTCCCCATTTAAGAACAAACAAGGAACTGGCAAGAAGCTGGGACATGTAGGGGAAGCAAATGTATCAGGGAACATAAAAGAATAGCTTCTGCACATGGATGTAACCCTCTCTGACTGTGGATGCAGTAATGATCTAGAGCAGTTGTCATTCATTGAGGGCCTGCTTTGTCTCCACCATTGCACCAAGTGCTTGCTAAGTGTCCCACTTAATATTCCTAATAACTCAACAAGCAAGCACGTCTTGCGTTCAGTCCTCCTTTTACAAATGCGGAAACTGAGGCATATGCAGTTAAAAGTCACACAGGGAGTCCGTGAAAGAGCTAGACTTGGACCCAGGTTGGCCTGACACCCACGTTCAGGTCTTGACCATGATGCTGGATGGTCCCACCCTAGGAGCATAAGGGCAAGTCATCCGTGAGACTTGCTGGGCATGGGCACACTTATAGCTAGTAAATAGTGTAAACTTAGTACCTTAGCTACTCACATTTGACAGTTCTCTTATAAGTTATTTGTGCCAGGAAAATTAGCAAACATCTCTAGTTCATAAATGTAAGTATCTGTACATGGTTTTCTCCTCACCCTACTGTAGGAGCTTAGAGTAAGTTTTTTTGTTTGTTTGTTTTAATATATTTTTATTGATTTCAGAGAGGAAGGGAGAGGGAGAGAGACAGAGAGAGAGAGGAGGAAGGGAGAGGGGAAGAGAGATAGAAACATCAGTGATGAGAGACAAAGGACCTGCTGCCTCTTGCACGATCCCTACTGGGGATCGAGCCCAGGCATGTGCCCTGACCAGGAATCAAACCATGACCTACCTAGTCCAAAGGATGACACTCAACTACTGAGCCACACTGGCCGGGCTAGAACCCTTGTTCTTTCTGTCCTTGTGAGCTTTTGGGTCTAGCACAAATGAATGAGCATATTTAGGGCAACTTCCTTCTTGACAAACAAACAAGAAGAGGCCGGCACTGTTACTAAAAGCCCCAAGGACATCTGGGAAGGATGCGGTGATTATGTTGTCAGCTGAGTCCAAATCCCAAAGCAGAATGTTCTGCCCTTGAGACCAGGGACCGAAGTAGACGTGGCAGTGCCCTCCCTGAAAAGCAGCTCATGTTCCTGAAGGCAGGAAGGTGACTGTGCTCTGGGTCAAGCACCTGCTGTGCAGTACAGCCCTAGGGATCGTCTTCATGTGGGATGGTCTCCCCAAGACCCAAATGCTCAGGTTTACCACATCCCTGAGGGAACCTCGTGGGGTTTATACATTGTTGTTTAAACACTGAAGTGCTCTCAACCTGTTTTGTTATATGCTCGGAACATATAACACTGTAATTCTATAGCTTTTCTTTTCATGTTCCCTTTCATCCCATTCGCTATCACTAATCCCAACCCCATAGAGCAGACACATATATCGAAGGGCCAGGAAGGTCATGGACATGTGGACCAAAAGCTAAAAAGGACTTTGTTGTCCACAGTTTGAAGAGCATCTTCCTCAAGTCTCCGTGGAGCTGTATTATTATGATGTCAGAGGCTGTGTTGGGAAAACATTTTGAATACTGTGTAGACCTCAGACTCAGCGTGAAGTGTTTGACCTGGCCGTGGAAAACATGTACCCTGGGAGATACGGCAATTTTGGGGGGCGCGTCCGGTTCTCTTGAGTGACGCCTTTATCTGGTGGCTGTTCTGAACACATAGTGGAAGCAGGAATCTGGGCTCACAGTTCCTCCGCCCACCAGGCCACCGTCACCACGTCTGGTTTATTGATGGAACGTGGTTCCCTCAAAACAGCCACCTCAGTTTGACTTTTATTCCACTGGGGATGGAAATGAGAGGTGGCAGGCAGTTTCTTCTGTCTGGGAGGACAGAAGGAGAGAGATTTGAGATTTCAGCTCTGGGATGAAGCATCAGATGTTTGCATTTCTTCTTTGATGTGTAGTTATCAATAACCCTATTGACTTCCCCAGGCTTCCTATTCCATTAGTTTGATTCTATTTCCCAGAAACATAGTTTTCAGTCTTTGCCAGTTGGGCCCTGCCTGTCCATCATGTCCTGCCATTAGCCCACACCAGACTTCTTTGTCACAGAGGTTTGAAGGACCCTGTCACCTTGGGCCGCCCTGTACGTGCTGTTCTGCTGCCAAGCGCCCCCTCCCGGTTCCTCAGAAAGGGTTCACTTAAGCTTGTCCTCCGCTGGCAGGCTCATCTTACCCTCGCCCCACTTTCTCTGTGTTTCCACAGCGTCCTGTACGTATGGCTGCTGGAGTTGCCTGTTGCTAAGCCTCTCTTTCAACACCTCAAGTTCCTCTCTCTCGGAGGGCACACAGGGAGCTACAGTCATATTTTTGTTCCATTATAGCACCTGGCATGGAAATAGGCTGTAAGCATGCGAGTTAATGAATGAATGAATGTTTGCAGAAATCAAATCACTGTGCAAGAACGCAATGGACATGAAATTTATCTCCCTGTCTTCAAGTAGCCGAGGCTAGGAGAAGCGATATACAGTGTCCGCAAATTCAATCCTGTGGGGTCAAACTGCCCAGCTAAGTTCAAAGGTCAGCACCACTCTTTTTAGATGTGTGACCTGAACACATTACTTAGTGCCTCTGAGCTTCAGGTTTTTTTTAAAATATTTTTATTGATTTTAGAGGGGAAAAGGGAGAGAGAGAGAGAGGGAGAGAGAGAGAGAGAGAGAGAGAGAGAGATTGATGGGAGAGATATCCATTGGGGATTGAGCCTGACAGCCAGGCATGTGCCCTGACTGGGAATTAAATCGGCAACCTTTTGGTGCAAAGGATGACACCCAACCAACTGAGCCACACCGGCCAGGGCTGAACTTCAGTTTTATCACAAGTGAAGTGTGGAGAGTACTACCTGCATTGCTGTCAACACCTTCCCACAGGGAGGAGAGTGCGGGCTGAGGCCCAGAGAAGTAGAGTGGCTTTCCCAAGCTCTGCCGTGTAAGTTAGAGGGGAATTAGGTAAAGAACAGTCTTCCTTCTCCCCGTCTAACGCAGCAGGAGAGCAGACAGGGGATTGTGAAGTGTTTCAGTTCAGTTGAGATTCAGCTCAGGTGAAGCTGTCCTGCAAAGTCTCTTCAGATTTTCCCTCATTAGGGGCCTTCCTAATGCCACACTAATGCCCACCCAGCACCTTTTGCTTGGTCACATCTGTCTGTCTGCACGTCTCTCCCTGCCTGGATTCTTATTGGCAGGAAAATGGTCTTCATGGTCTTTGTGTCTCCAGTGTATAACACAGCTCTTGATAAATAAGGTATTTCATACAGTTTCAAAATTAAGATATAATTCACATGCCATGAAAATATGCCATTGAACATGTGGCTGTGTTTTTAAGGATATTCACAAAAGTTGTGCCACCATCGCCACAATGTGATTGCAGAGAGTTTTTCTCACCCCTGAAAGCAACCTTCCCCATTGCCAACCCTCCCCAACCCCTGGCAGCTACTGAGCTACTTTCTGTCTCAATGGATTTGCCTATTCGGGACATTTCATACAAAGGGAGTCACACAATCTGTGTCCTTTTGAGTCTGGCTTCTTTCACGTAGCATGATGTTTTCACGGTTCATCGATGTTGTAGCATCTATTACTGCTTCATTCCTTTTTGTGGCCGAATAATATCCCATTTTATGGATATACCACATTGGGTTTTCTACTCATCAGCTGATGGACATTTAGATTGTTTCTGCTTTGGGGGTATTATGAATAATGCTGCTGGGAACACTGTGTGGACATATGTTTCCAATTATCTTGGATATATACCCAGGAGTGGGACTGCTAGGTCACATGGTAACTCTATATTTGACTGTTTGAGGACCTTAAAAATCACTTCCCCCGTGACTACATTATTTTGCATTAAAATTGCACTTAGTACACTTTTAAACTAAGTCAAAGCGGTTCCCCAAACAGTTTTCACTAAAAGGAAAAATCCCATGTGTGCATTCACGTCTAGTTGCATCCTAAGTCGTCATCTTCAAAGCCCCTTCTGTCCCTACAATGTAAAGGTCTGCAAGCATATCATGTAAAGGAAGGTGCGACCTGCACCAAGACATTAGCTGGTTCCTTTCTTCAGGCTGCAGGTGCCTTCGCCCCCAAGTTGTGTTTGGTTGCTGTTTAGAGCTCTTTCCTCATCCGAGTTCTGTAGCCATAGATAGTAACTGAAATGAATCAGAGGACCTCAGGGATGTTCTGACTCACGGCGCCCAGAAAACTCCAGCTCAGAGAGGTTGGCGTGTAGCTCAGTGGAGAGGGGGCATTCCCATGACACAAAATGGGTCCCCATGGAATAAGAATGGGCCTGGGAATAAAATTCAAAGTATTGGGGCCACTGCCAGCACCAGGCTTCTCCCTTGCCATCCATCATGGCCCGGATCATTTTCTAAGGTCATTGTTGACATCACTAGACTATGTGGGGGTGCTTGACTTTTGCTCTCCTTGTAGAATGAATCCAGTTCTGTTTCCTATCACTCTTTTCTCTGAAGTGCTATCATGTGATTTCAGTATGTAGCTGGCTATGTTCATCTGTTATCTTTTCCTCAGGCCAGACCTGTCCCTGAAGGGTACAGTCAACCTCTGTAATCACTTGATGGCCAGCTCCATTGCAGGGACATGACTGCTTCATAATAAATAACTCTGAATCCAATTGTTGACGTCATCAGTTGTTCTACCGTTATCATTGATGGGAATGCTATGTGCTGTTCTTTTGTTTAGTAATATTTCAGCTGAATTTGATCTAGCATAGACCAGGGTTCAGTTAGTCTATTTTAAGAGTTTAAAGAGGATACAAGCAGCTACTTCCAACACATTTCTTGGTTAGTTTATCTAGATGCCAGGAGCAGTCTAGTTCATTTTCTATCAGTAACAGCTGGTGAAAGATATTTTACCCAACCAACTTTCTGGAACTCTTCCTGTATTTGGGGAGGCCCACACTCTACTTGAAGCTTTCCTCTCTCTCATTTGCTAAGTGACAAGTATTCCTCCCTTCAAATCTTTCTAGCAGTTTCTCAGTATCTCTACTCCAGTCCCCTTCTACCTCTTTTCAGAGTTATTTATGTACCATGCTATTTGCCCTGCTAGAATGTAAAGTCATTGAGGGCTTACCCTAGACATCTTTGCTCTCTATGCCACTGTCAGCCCCCTTCCTGTGAGGTTTCATGTACTGTATATACTCAGTAAATATTTGTTACCTACAATTAATGAGTCAGCAGTAATTTATTTCTCTTCATTCTTCCCTGATTTTGCCCACTTTGCCTTCAATTGTGTGATGCTTTGGTTTAATGCTGGGGTTTTTTGTGGCTTAATTGCTTTTTTTCTGTGTGCAGATCTACTATCCACTGAATTGTATTGGTAAACGCTCAGCACTCTTTTTATTCAGAGAGGGAAAAACGTTGTGTAATCCAGATCCAAAACCAAGAAGAATATAAGTTCTAATAATATCCCTCCCTGTCTTCTCATTTATTCGAACCCCAGCAAACCCAGTACAGAGGCCGAGTGTTTTCCATCTTGCTGGGGAATGGTGAGAAGGGAGGAAGGGAATAGGACCACCTTCTATACCTCTTTCAAAAATATGCTGACTTGGCATATGGCATATGGTACCAGCACAATCTTTGGTTGAATTGCAGCAACATGTAGCTACTTAAAAATGTTTAAAGAGAGCCCATGTATATGTGTAAATACAATGGAATTCCTATATAATAAAAGGGTAATATGCATATCCACTGAATTGTATTGGTAAACGCTCAGCAGTCTTTTTATTCAGAGAGGGAAAAACATGTTGTGTAATCCAGATTCAAAACCAAGAAGAATATAAGTTCTAATAGTATCCCTCCCTGTCTTCTCATTTACTCGAACCCCAGCAAATCCAGTACAGAGGCCGAGTGTTTTCCGTCTTGCTGGGGAATGGTGAGAAGGGAGGAAGGGAATAAGACCACCTTCTATATCTCTTTCAAAAATATGCTGACTTGGCATATAGCATATAGTACCAGCACAATCTTTGGTTGAATTGCAGCAACATGTAGCTACTTAAAAATGTTTAAAGAGAGCCCATGGCCGAAACTAGTTTGGCTCAGTGGATAGAGCTACTCTCTATCCCTCTCCCCTCCTCTCTGTAAAAAATCAATAAAATATATTTTAAATAAATAATAAAAAAAATAAAGAGAGTCCATGTATATGTGTAAATACAATGGAATTCCTATATAATAAAAGGGTAATATGCAAATTGACCGAACGGTGGAACGACCGGCTGCTCTGATGCGCCCTGACCACCAGGGGGCAGACGCTCAATGCAGGAGCTGCCCCCTGGTGGTCAGTGTGCTCCCACAGGGGGAGTGCTGCTCAGCCAGAAGCCAGGCTGACGGCTGGGGAGCGCAGCAGTGGTGGCAGGAGCCTCTTCTGCCTCCGCAGCAGTGCTAAGGATGTCCAACTGACATCCCCCGAGGGCTCCTGGACTGCAAAAGGGCACAGGCAGGGCTTAGGGACACTCTTCACCCCCCAAGTGCATGAATGTTGTGCATCGGGCCCCTAGTCCTGTATAATAAAAGGGTAATATACAAATAGACCAAAAGGCAGAACAACCGAACCACAAATCAAAGCGTAATAAGCTAATGATATGCTAAGGCTGCTCAACCGCTCACTATGACATGCACTGACCACAGGGGGCAGATGCTCCGACCAGTAGGTTAGTTTGCTGCTGGGGTCCGGCTGATGGGGACTGAGCGAGATGGGCCGGACATGCCATGGAGCCCTCCCGCAGTCCCTCTCCGGCCCAGTCGTTCACCCGTGGGGTCCCTCAGCCTGGCCTGTGCCCTCTTGCAATCCGGGACCCCTTGGGGGATGTCGGAAAGCTGGTTTCAGCATGATCCCACAGGCCACTCCCCTTGGGAGGGTGCCAGACAGAGGGCTCATGGCTGGTGAACGCTGCTATGGCAGTGCGAGCCTCTCCCAATCGGGGACTGATTGGGCGCAAGCCTGTGGCAGGCACAGTGGGGCCAGGATGAGCGGAAGTGGCAGGTAGGAACTGCAGGCGGCATTGGACTTTGGGTATCAGCCTGATCCGTGCAGGCTATCCCGAGGGACTCCACCTGTGCACGAATTCACGCACTAGGCCTTTAGTATTATTATAAAATGACTCATTTCTATAGAGCTTGATAAATGTCATGAAGCACATCCTTTCCCCTAAAACAACTACAGGCTTAGAAGACAATCGGGGGCATATTTGTCTATGAGGCAGTTGTTAGATCTGACCCCTGTGACCTGAGTTAATCCAAGTAGACTCATTTACATAGTCTAAAGGAGGAAGCACTTCAGCACCATGTGTGTGCATTCAAATTCCATTGTGTTTGTACAATAAAATGATCCAATTAATTATTGATTCTCTTGAGAAACAATAATACATTCTGTCTGATGAGCATCTTTGGTCTCCTCAGGCTAGTATTCTCTTTAGAATCAGTCTGTCTCTGTAATTAAAGTAGAGGACTAGTTGAAAGTGATCAGTAGATCAAGACAAATTGTTCCTTCTTCTTAAGCATAAAAAATATGGATAACTGAGATTCTCTTTTGTGCTGACATCCCCCAAAAGCAGACCCCAGGGCAAGGATTCAAGGGCATGTCATTTATTTGATCCCAGGACACACTGATAAGGAACTGAAGCTAATAAAAGGTGAATTATCAAACTAGTTACCAGTGTGGGCAGCCAAAGCTCAAGTGATTGGGAACTCTGGGAGATAGTGCAGAGCATACCTCTGGGATATCTGAGCCGAGGGACTAGGAAGCTGGGGTATTTATCTGCCACCTCCCCACCTGTCATTGTTTGAAAGCTGCTTCCAGGTGCATTAACTCACTGATTGTGATGTTACCAGGCTTGACTTGCAGAGGTGAATGCCAAGGAGATATGAACAATCCCAGAGGGAGGAATGTACTAGTATGTATAGTGTACAATAGCACATGGAGATCTCCTAGGAGGCCAGGAAATGCTTAGCAGCCGGGTCTCAGGAAGCTGCTCTGGGACCATCAGTTCAGTTTTGGGGAACATCTTACTGTCCTCCCCTCCAGCTGACACACCACCCCTTGGAATGTTGGTATCTGCATGTCTCTGGAAGACTGCCCCAAGCCTGGCCTTACTTGATCTTTTAATACATAGAAGTACCTGCTACTGACTGCGACTTCTCTATATGTCTCTGAGTTCCCAGGCATGAAAACCTAATTGGCCCAGCCCATCTTTTCCAAGACAGGATATACATTTTAAGTGTTTGGCCCTCCGATGTATGGTTTCCTCCATTGCCCCCATGTCTGCTAACAATTCAGTGAGCCATACCGAAAGTGAGAAATCATATGGCTCAGTGCCTACTTGAAAGAGGGGCAGATGGGATGAAAAGAAGAATGGAGGACCCAAGGCACAGCATTACACACACCTGGGCTGGACTCTATGTTGATAAATGGAAGTCTTGTCATGAGGAATTCCATGGCATTTTCATGAATATGCAGGTTAAATAACTAGAAAAAAATAAAACCCTCTGTCGTTGTCCTTAAAACCAGTGTATCATTCCCCCCCCCCTCCCCCAGTCAGCAGCCTCTCTGGAGGAAAGATGCTATGGAAATTTTAGATAGAAATAAGTTAGCAACAGTTTTGGCTCTTGCACTAAGAACCTGTATATAATCAGTACAAAGGTAAAGGTGTGCCATCTCCCTTTTCTTAGAGAAACCCTGAAATACATTTCCCTTATGATAGATACCCTTTGCCTTCCCAAGTCCAAGAAGCAGGAGTTGGAATATAAAAGCGGTACACTCTCCAAGCAAAGATGAAGCAATTGGGTGGTATGGTTTGAGAGCTCCTATGAGATGTTCAGAGTAAGAATCCTGGACAGTCAGGTGCAAATCACCCTCCCTGCTGTGAACACAGGGACAGTAGCACTCTTGTACTTCTCTCCTGCCCACCTCCTGATTTTTACTGGTATAATATTGTTTTCATATTGTTCTTTACTTTCTTTGTTCCAAACATTGCCATTCTCTTCCATCACCATAATGCACTAATTGGGGCATCTCTTTCATGTTTTATAGAATTCACTGCTAGTCCTTTTACTATAATATTTGCATTCTGAGTTTATTTTGACTCATCTCTTAGTTGGCTAGATGTTGTCAGGATGTTTTCCTGTGAAGAGTTTGTGGTAGTATTTCAGGAGCACCTTTCTGTTTGTGATGGTTGGCCATTGCCTTTATGTCTGAACAACATTTTGGCTGGATGGGAGTTTCCCTCAAGACTTCCAGGTGTTACTGTTGAGAACTCTGAAGTTAGCCGGAGTTTTTTCTTTGTGTGGGTGATAGGTCTCTTCTATCTGGATATCTGGAGAATGGTATCCTTTGAAAATCAAAAGTTTAGGCCAAGACTTGGAGTTGACGTTCTGTATTAAATTTCACCTAATTGGATACCCATACTCTTTAAATCTTCATTTCCGGGAAAGTTTTGTGTATTCGGTCTTTGAATACTTCTGCTTCTTAGGTTCTGTACTTCTAGGACAAGTTTTTTTCAGTCTTCCTTTTTTTGTACATTTGGTTTTCTCTCGTTGTTTTTGGCTCTTTCTTCCGCATTCATCCAGATCATCTCAGACTTGGTTCTATGTTAGGGATTAGATATTTCCTCAGTGTCTGTCCTGTTCTTGGGTGTTTCGTTCATTACTATTATACTCTCTTGTCCTCAGCTTTTGTTTCTTCTGCAACCTTTTTCTTCATCTCATTCTGTTGTGTCATTACTTCACCCTTGAACTCTTTTTAATTTCATGCACTAATTCAATGATCGGCATCTTTGCCAACCCCCCTTCACTCTAGTCATCACACAGAAGCCAGAGGATCCTGTGGAAATGACAGTCAGATCATGCGACTTTCTCCGTGACTTCCCACCTCACTCATGGTAAAAGCCAAGGTTTTGCAATGACCCCTAGGGCCCTAACTCCTTGGCCTCTCCAACTCCACTCCTGCTGTCAGTGCCTCCTCACTGCCTGGAACACACCAGGTGAGCTCCCAGCTCAGAATCCTTGCTGTTATTGTCCCCCTGCCTCAGATCTTCAGGCTGACGCAAATGCCCTCTCTCAAAGAGGCCTTCCTCCACCACTCACTTAAAACCACACTCCTGCCCCAACACTCTCTACCTTCCAGCTTGGCTATTTCTCCATAGCATTTACCGCTCTCTATCGTATTCTGTTGTAAACTGATGAAGCAGCGAAAACTAAACAATAACAATCATCATTACCCTTCATCGCACACCTCCTTGCCAACACTTCCATTTCATACAGAACAACCCTCATCCTCACCCCATTCTGGGTACATAATTGACAGGGCTCAGCGCAAAAGGAAAATAAGGGGGGGTGTGTGCGGGGGCGGGGGGGAAGGACACCTTATTAATCAAAGCATAGGAATAAAGTGCCATTAAAGGTGCTAAAATACAAAGTTGTTGTCCTAAATAAAGTAACATTTTTGCGTGTGTGTTTTAAAGACTTTTTATTGAGTTTTACAGAGAATGGGGGAGGGAGAGAGAGAGATAAAAATATCAATGAGAGTTCAACATCGATTGGCTGGCTCTTGCACGACCCTCACTGGGGTTCAAGCCTGCCACTTGGGCATGTGCCCTGACAGGGAATGCCCAAGTGGCAGGCTCGGACCCTAGTAACCTCTTGGTTCATGGGTCAACACTCAACACTGAGCCACACTGGCCGGGCTAAAGTAACACTTTAAATTATTCATATGAATTTTACCTTGTATGTTTATACTGTGCAGGGCCCATTTTAAATAAAAATAAAATTCTTTCACTCCTATGTGGAATCACTGAACTTACACAATTAAGATTTCATAGATTGTAGGCCCGTATGTATTTCTTCTTTCTGGAAGGGTGGGATTCTTGCCCACAACTAACGCCACTGTTTTTTATTTCTACCACCAACACTCTACCTTTGGCTCAGTGAGGAAGGAAGGAGCGAGAGGCAAGGGGAAATGGACTGCCCTCTCTTTCCCATTCCTCTGTGTCATCATTTTCAGAGTGAGTGCTTGGCTAACACAGTTAGTAGCGTGGGTAAGAAAAGATGTCCTAACCTCCTCGGTTGTTTGTGTTTCCTGGAACACCGTTGCCTGCCTTGTGCACTCGAGGCAGACACTCTGGTTTGAATGGGAATGAACTCTCATCACCCCTGTTTAGTCGATCGTAGATGTGAAACACTTGCCTTTGAGTCTCCCTGAATTCCCACGCATCGTGGATCCGCTGGAATTCAGTGCTCACGGGCATGGCTAGCACTAAATGTGAATGGGGCAGCAGCAACACGTACTGCACGTATCTTGTCTGCTCGTGTGCATGCTCCATTGTCCCATTGGACTTCACTTACAAAACACAAGTTCAAAGTTGAAATTATTGCAGATTTCAGTATGGCAACAGCAAAGCATTAAACCAAATGGAGGCCCTTCCGAGCACAAAGGCCCATGCCGCGGCACAGGTGGCATGTCCAGGAAGCCAGCCCTGTCCTCCACACACCCTCACACGTGGAGCATGTCATTGCCACTCACAGATGAGACTGAAACACACACACGCAGAAAATAATCTGTCCAAGGCCCCTCGGCCTGCGGCCCAGCTGGGGTTCCGACGCTGCTGCGTCAGACCAGGCTGCCTGTGTGGCCAGTGCGGCCTCATGGAACAACCGCTGGGTCGGAGGGACACCAGGGTTTTGACCCATTTCTAAGTAATTGTGCAACCTTGACAGGGCTGCCTTAGGGCTCTGGTTTTCATCTCACATGTGCATGCAGTTCATGCTTATTTTTTCATACAAGTTAGAGTTTTTACCAACCAGAGCTGGTGGCACGATCCCTTTTCTCTTCGTACTAAAAAGTGGGGATAATCACTGACGTGTGTGCTGGGTGACAGCGACACCTTCCTGTGGAAGCGAACGCAGGAATGGCTGTGCACTGCGCATGCTTATTTGGCCTGTCCCTCAGGTGATGGCTGAAATGTCGGGGGGAGAATGAGAGACATTGTTTCCTGGACACAGGCCAGGGCATCATCAGCGCCGTGAGGCTAAATGAGGGGAGCAAATGTCGGCTTTGTAAACCTGGCAAAACTGCTGTGACCCCCTGCACCCGATTTTTGTAACTGTCTCTCCATGTCCACCAGAGGAATGGTACTTCCTGAGAACGGTTAGTCACGATGGATAATTGACTTGCATCTTGAAGACTTGCTATGTGGGCCTGGGTATCATCTTCTCCTGTCCAGCCGACAACGAGTGCAGTCGGCCAAGGTGATGCTACTCACCTGGCAGGTTCTAGTCTAAGAAGTCCGAGAGCTAACAGGGGGTAAGGGATCAAGAGAGAAGACTGTTTTACAGGGACAAGGCAACGTGCAACATTTCCAGTGTGCCAGGTCCTTTGGAAATGCCAAAGGAGTCAATGTATTGAATGTATCTTGACTCAAAAAGTGTCTGTGTTTGGGGGCGGGGTGGGGTGGGGTGGGGTGGGGCTCTTTCATGGCCTCTGTAAAAGGGAAGGCCCAACAAAGTCAAAGGAGAGTCTGTGGCTTTAAATTCTCGCAAACCTGACTCTTTCCTTAAGTATAAAGTGTAATATTATTACCTCATCCATATAATTTGATGTTATAAGGATTAAATGAGGTGATGAAGGTAAAGGGACTAGCATGGTGGCTGGCACACAGTAGGCACACTGTAAAGTATGACAAAGTGGGAGTAAGGGGGCTTCACGAAATGACTCCCTGATTAGGTTTCTTTTCAGCTTGCTTTCTCTCCAAGGCGAATTGTTAGTTTGCATCTTAGCAAATGCTTTCAAAAGCAGTCGCTAAATTGGTTTATATATGAGACTGAATTTATTTTTAATTTAAGTCAGATTCTCCAATCAGTCTATTTGAGAGTAAAAATGAATACTTATCTAGTGTTTTGACTTGCTGTGGTAAGCTAGTGACATTCATTCCTTAGTATTGCTTAGTATGCTTAGTATTGCATTCCTACTTTGTGCCTATCACTGTGTGCTAGAGACTCAAATGATCCTTTCCTTCAAAGAGCCCATAATCTCTTACAAAAGTAAATGTGCACATCCTTCATTGCACTGTCTTCTTTCTTGATAACTTAGCCTTCATTAGTTATTGGACTCTTTAAGATAGGCGAATAGCATCAGAATCTTGGCCTGTTGGGCTCATCCTTGGCTGGACAGTTAAGCGCACTAGTGACATGTAAGAGATGGTATGTTGTCAGGGAAGGCACTGTATTTCTAGATGATAGAAAGTAATCATTTGCCATTCTAATAACTGTGTTTCTACCTGGAAAATATTTTTAAAGGATAAAGCTAGTAGTAAACTGTTTTTGAAAATAACTCAGAGCTATTTCTGTACTTCTCAACTTCTCACGTACCTGAAATTAGGCTAAAATTTGTGAAACTCTTTACTATCAAAAGATCCGTTGAATTCTGACTAACAGGTTCCAGTACACGTGTAGGAAAATGGCTGGTTTTATACTCACTCTGTAGTTTCTATCCTTAGTGGATAATAAATAGGGAACATTAAATACACCTTAGAAAATTTTTGTTATTTTCTCAAGCTGCAATGTATTACTCAGAAGTGGTTTCTGAGAAAGATCATGGGGAAGTTTTGGATACAAACGTAAAATCTACTTTAAAAACTCGTGGAAAAGAACTTTGCTGGACACTGGTTCTGTCAGATTCACATGGAAAAAATTCTAAGAATTCTCGGTTGAGGACAAGAGAGTTAGTAGGATCAAGAGGGCTCAGACATTTAAGAATTTTTCTCAGACTGTAGGAAACGTTGGAACCATCACTTCCAATAAATTGTCATGGAGATTGCAGTGAGTGTCAGGATGTTTGTAAATCTCATGCCTTTCCCCTTCCTTTACGCAGGCCGGTGTGCCAGGCCAGTGGTCCTTAGCCACTTAGGGAGCTGGCTGCAGCTCAGGTTTCATCTCCAGAGAATCTAGGCATTGACCTTGGCGGGTGGCCAGGTGGTGCATTTAAAGCACCCCTAGTATTCCTGTCCCTGGATGTCTGCACACTGTGCTCTTGCGAGTCTGGAAAAGCATGGAACCATCCTTGCCTTCATGGAGCTCACAGCTGGCTGTGGACATGAAACCATTCCTCCAGAAGCATAAGCCCATCGGTGTGCTACTTTAAGTGCTGCGTGTGAGATGTGCATGGCTGTCATTTTCTCCAGATCACCAGGGAAATATTTAGATAAACTAATCAGCATGGACACTTTCTGGGCATCTGTTACATGGCCAGCAGTCTGTTAAAAACTGGTCATGCTCACCCACACAACCCAGTTGGAGGAAGGAGGCAACATGGTTGGAAACAGATCGCGGTGGCGTTTGAAATGCAGCCACATTCTTTTTTATCTTAACTTGGAAAGAAATTGATGGCTCAGGTTTAAGACTCCAACCACGTCACTTCTAAGGTTCACCCTCCAGAGCTCTCTGTGACCAACCACCCCAGCCTTAGTTTGCCTTCTCCCAGGAACAAGGAACCATTTGATACCTTCTCACTCTGTGACCTCCTCTTGGAATGAGCTTCCCCCCTTTCTTACTTGGCAGCCCAGGTGTTCTCTCCTCCTGGGAGCCTCTCCTGGCTCCCTGCTGGGCTCAGCCTGCCCTGCACCCTGTGCACCCTTCTTCTGTCTTAGCACCTTCCTCATGTCCTGGAGAACATGCGCACCTGTGCATCCTCTCCACTAGATGGTAAGCAACTCCCGAGCAGTGCTTTCTCCCTTCTTCTTTTGAAACTGCCAACCCAGTACCTGGCATCCAGTAGATGCTCCATAAATGTCACAGGGAGGTTGCTAGACGTAAACATTAAATAGAAAGCAAGCGAGGAGCTCATTCTTTAGTTTGCTTTCAGCTGAATTCTGCCAGAAAGGGCATGGAGGGCTCTTTTGCCAATGCGTCCGAAGGTGTGGAGGGATGCTACCTGGAAACCTGGGGTCCTTGGCCACAGCGGGGGAACTGAACTTCCTGTCCTGCAGGTGCACGAGCAGCAGGCAATCCCCGGCTCCGTGGAAGAGAGAGAGCAGTGAGGAAGTGGACTCGGGCAGGTCGCTGGTTTCCAGGCGGTAGCATTTCTCTCCATTGGCATGGCTTCTGATGAAATGACACACTCTTGGAGTTCTGCCAAGAACGGCTGGCCGTGTGCTAACCAAGCTTTTCTCTCCAACAAAATGGTTTCTGTCCTCTGGTCCCTTGTGGACAAGCGTTGCTTCATTTTGTGAGTGAATGAAAAGGCGGCTTGGGCAATAAAACGCCAAATAAAATCCCAAGTGGGTGTCTGTGGTGTGGCCTTATCTCATCCGAGCGCAATGAGATGAAGTCCTTTGGAAATCATTTCTAGAAATACGAAGAAAATGCCCCGCTGTCTTATGAGCTATACATTTCTCATTGTTTTCCTGATGTGATTTTGTTGCACTTCTTGCAGTTTTAACTGTCAAGTAGAAAATATCTCTGCTTTGCTTCTGAAAGCTCTGAACTATTCGGCCCCAGGCCAGGAGACAGAAACAGTTGGGTTTTACTCTCCCACATTCCAAAAATAACTTCAATCATAAACTCTTTGGTTATCTGGAAAGTGCAGAGTGGGTGCTTTTATTCTAAAGTCGCAGTGTCGGATGGTTGGGGGGACGTTAGCCATATGACTGTTACTGAGCAACTAAATGCTGGTGACTCATTCACTTTGACTGAGGTACAGGAAAATTCTTTCCATGGAAAACCCGGGAGGGGGGGTCCCTGAACCTCTCTGTAGTATTTTCCTTTAGAACAGGCTTCTCTGCCAATGAATGGGCACCAGCTGTTACTCTGCCTGCTCAGGCTCCAAGCCTTCTAAACCAGAGGGCCCGGCAGGTTAGCCACAGGGGCAGGCAGGTAGGTTCAGAACTGTCACAAGGAACCAATTTCATTAATAAAGTTAAATCTTCGGGCTCAAAATGGCCCTGAGTAAAAGAGAAATTGAACTGATTGCATGGATAGTATCTGGAACACTTGGGTGTGATTGGGTTGGGGCCAGAAACCCAGTGGCATTTTACTGTCACATTCCATCAGGGACAGAGGGAGAAGGGGGAGGGAGGGAGGCCCGGAGCCCTGTCCCCTTGGCTTTGCGCTGAATGGCAGGAAGGCCGTGGAGAGAAGTGCCTCCGTGAGGTGCTAATCTATTTATGCAGCAAAAATATAATCAAATAAAGTCACCAGCGGGGCCCACAGCACCAAACTAATTCGAGCTCTCGGAGGTTCACTTTGCTTGTCAGCATCCTCTTAGGGCTGAGAGTGATCAGCGTGGAGAAGTAGACACGAGCTGTTTCAGCCATGGAAACTGGGGGATGTAAAGGGCTCGTCTCCTCCGTGCTCTTACCCCTGCCCACCCCTCTGGACTGGAGGTCCTGCTGCTCTCATGTTTGGCTCGTATTTATGAATGGAGGGTGGAGACGCTGCTTCAAGGCTCTTCGGTGCTTACACTCCAGCTGGCTGCTGACTTCGGAAAACCATGACCCTACAGGGCTGCCGCGGAGGCAGGGAGGAGTGTGGGTGAAGTATGTGTCATAGAAAAGGCGACCAGGGGTTGGAGTGGACTTAGCCCTATGACTGAGACACCCAAGCTATTAATAGCACAGCCCTGAGTCACAGAGGTAGGCATGTCACAGCTGCTTGAGATCTGCTACTGTGAACCATCAGAAAGCTCCACTAAAGGCCTGGCCCAGCCGCACTGGTGCAATTCAGCTATAAACACAACCCCCGAGTCAAAGATGAAGGGGTGGATCGACTTCATCTTTTCTATTACCCTGGTGCTCCTAGACCCAACAGTTACAATATTTGCAGTAAATACAGGCTCATGCTGGCTGTGCGTTCTGGTTGGGAAAGATGTGCTGGCCATCTGCTGCTCTTCGGGGGGTGGGGCTGCGCCTGTCTTTTCGTCTCTGGCTCATCACATTGTCCCCACATGCTGGATGTATAGGAGTGCGGTGGGGACTAAACAAACAATCTGGTTTGGGGAGACAGGGTGGAATGGAGTGGGCCTCGGTGAACCCGACGCCCTCTGCTCCCAGGAGAGTGACCTGTGACCCTGTGGGTCAGAAACCCCGAAAGCCTTGTTAGAAGCCAAGGCTGCTGGGGTCAGGCTCAGGCTGGTGAGGGGTGCGATGTGACTGCCCCTCACTTTGTAGCTGCGGATGCTCCCTCACATCTACACATCCAAGGAGTTGGTCCAGAAAAGTCCAGTGAAACAGGGAGGGAAGGTGGGAGTCAGACTCCTACCTAACTGGATAAGTCAGGATTTTACTTTAATCCAGAATTTGATCCTGGAGGTGGAATTGAATCCTAAAAAGATCCTCTTCCCAGGCTCTCTGTCATTGTCCTAGTCCCCACCCTCAACCCCGCCCCCATGCAGGTAAGCCTGAATGGGGGGGGGCGGGGGGGGGGACCCGCAGGCAAGCGGAGTGTCTTTCTTTATTTTTTCATTTTAATTGATCCTCCAGGACCTTAGAAGGTGGAGAAAATGAACGTGAAGGGAGCCACTAGCATCCCGTTGGACTCAGGCTAAATGTATTTATTCAGTGTGTCTGACAGAAGCTGTCAAATGCATGAAAGCAGCGGGTCTAGGAAACGGATAAGCTAACAATTGACTAGTTTTACCGATCGGAACCGTCCCGGCCGGCCCCCCTCTTCTGGCAATCATTTATCAGCCCTCGGGAGGGGCCAGGCCCGCTTTCCGCGCGAGGAATGCAAGGTGGTGCCCATGGCCAGAGATTAGGGCGCTGGAATTTTGCATTTGTTTCGGCGGCGGCAGCTGTAGCGAGTGGTTTCGGCCGAAGGGCAGAGTCCCTGCGCAGGGCAGGGCGCGGCCACCGCGCGGTGGCG
>NW_006383012.1:5560022-5564579 GCF_000327345.1 Myotis davidii | reverse complement strand
TGCAGCCGCGGACCGACCTGCCTGCCTCCCCGGGGCGCGCTCCACCGCCGGACTTCATTCTTCTTCCTCCAGGGCTGCGCGCCTCGCCTCGCCGGGGGCCCGGGTTGCCATGGTGAAGGAGAAAGGTAATGATCAATCGCCATCGCGGTGCGCGGTTGCAGAAGTTGGTGCCGCAGGGCTCGGCCACCTAATGGACGATGATCAATGGGAAGCCGGGCAGACATGTTCTGGGCGCGAGGGTGTGTGTGTGTCTTGGGAAGCCTGGCTTTCCATGGACCGAGACGCCCTTGAGAACCTTTCCTGTAGCCACGGCGGCCGCAGCACTTCCCATTTCTGGGGCGGGGGTCGCACAGCCGAGGTCCTGGGTACGTGCCTGTTTGGATTGTGATTGCATTTTGAGTCTTGGGTTGTGTTGGAGACTTGCGAACCGGCCCCCATCCTAGCCTTATTCCCCCCCCCCCCCCCCAAATCAGTGACTTAATTAAGATGTGCAATGAAAGGTCCCTGCTCCCAGGTTCGTGGTGTTTGGGACACACGAGAGCCTCGTGGGCCCCGCCTGTCCTGTAGGTTTTCGGTGTGTTGTTTGATAACCTGGCATTTCAGCTGTGTCTTTAATCACTCCTCCAGACATCTTAAAGGATGTGGTTGGTACCAGCCATAGGTGGCAAAGAGCCGGATCACCTCCCAAGGAGCCTGTAAAAAGGGAGGGGGCGGGGTGCCCTCGCAGGTGCCGGGTACTTACGCACTGGGCGTGGTCCTGACATGGAAGGGGAGTCTTTCAGAGTGAATTACAGTTTAAATTATTCGTTTATCCAGGAAATGGCAAAGAACACAGCAGTGCTTGATTTTAATGATCCACGTACGGTATAAATACAGCTTCTGTTGAGAAAGTGAAATGTTCCAGGAGAATAGAGAGTGAAGAGTGAAACCTCCTCATCCCTCCCCTGTCAGCCTCCATTCCGTCTCCTCCTAGAGGAAAGATGGTTAATATGTGTATCTTTCTAGACGGGAGATAGATGGATGGATGGATAGATAGATAGATGATAGATAGATAGATGATAGAAGTATAAAAATGGGATTCTTTTGTGATCATTGCTCTGAGACTTAAGTTTTCCCTCTTCATAATGTCTTAGGGACCTTTCCCATGTGATTTTATAATATGAGGATCCATCCCTTACTTTTGCTCTTACTAAGCTTGGTTGTCTTCCGCCACGTTTCGTTAGTGTGGGACGCAACTGTCTCCATCCACACGGACGCCTGCTCCTTTAGGGCTGTCTTGAACCATTTCAAAGACTTATCTCTATCCACGTTCTCTTCAAGCCCTACATGGACTGACTCTGAAGTGAACAGGCTGAACTCAGATGGCTCCTTGCTGCTGGAACTCGGCTCGGATTCATTATACTCACGGGTGGGCAAAGAACAGGATCCTGACAGCTAACAGGGCTGACACCTTGGGACAAAGGAAACATGGTCATGCTCCATCCCGCTGGCTCCCGCGTATCTTTCCCACTCACTTCTTTAGCTTTGGTCTTCCACTGAGTACCTGGCACTTGAGTGAAATGATTTGGTGCATATAAAAGTGCTTCTAATGATCTTTCCTGTCTTTTGGGGATGCTTCCAGGAGCCCTCAGAGCGACACATACAGATGTTGACATTTAGTGAAGGTCAGGGCTACCCCTCCCCCCTCGTTTTTACCTCCCACCCACCTAGAGCGAGCTGGTCCTGACCTCTCTATGGCTAATGGACTTGAGTTTCTTTTTCCAATGGGAGTCACTTATGAGTGACGGGAAAGAGGATTGCAAAAGCCACTTTTCATTGCGTCCCCCTGGGGCCGTGGAGCCCAGACTCTCTGGATGGGATGCGTGTGGTGGATCTGTAGTCCCCAAACAGCAACTCTTTTTCGAAGCCATCGCAGACCTCTCAGCTCTCAGACGGCCTGGGCTCGCTTTTGCTCTACAACTCAGGAGCCTCTTTCTAACTGGAACACTGAGCGGGCCACCGAGAGGTCACATACTAGTATTATCTCAGCCACTGATTAAAGGCTGGTCTTTTTTTATTTCGAGGTCTGTGCCAGGCCACGCTGCTGCCTCCCAGCCCTCTGGCCTCACCGACCTCAGCCAACAGCAGAGGAGGGCAGGGGTTTGGGGGCAGGTCTGTAAGAGCTGCCATGGAAAGAAAGGAGTTTCATTAGAGCTTTTATTTTTTATTGATTTCAGAGGTGAAGAAAGAAAGAGAGAGAAAGAAAGAAAGAAACATCAATGATGAGAGAGAATCATTGATCGGCTGCCTCCTGCACACCCCATACTGGTGATCGAGCCCACAACCTGGGCATGTGCCCTGACTGGGAATCGAACCATGACTTCCTGGTTCTTAGGTCGACTCTCAAACTGAACCACACCAGCCAGGCTCATCACAGCTTTTAAAGTGAGAGGGCACAGGGGAGCAGGTAGCACAGGAATTCATCCTAGAGGTGAGAAAACAGGGGTTCAGAAGGTACACAAATTGCTCAGGACACTCAGGGGTAATGGGAACAAGTGATGTTCCAGTGAAGGTGCACGTGCATCAGAGGCTGTGTGTACCAGGGGTGGGGATGTCCACTGGCTCCACCACTAGGCAGTGAGCCTCATAGAGGCAACACCGTGTGCCCGTCTTTAACGTCCAGTGTATAACTTAGTGTCTGCCCCATTGCAGATCCTCAAACAGCTGGAACAGGTTGGCCATTCTCTGAGCTGGACTAGAACCCATGTCTTCTCGATTCTGAGATCTTTCTAGTCCTCTCCACTTCTTCTTGCTCCAGGGAAGCCTGGCTCCTTCCTCCTGGAGCTCACCCGGTCACCCTTGAGCAAGCTCAGATGATGGCAGCATCCATCCTGGGAGCATGGAAGGCCTTCTGAAGGTCTGACCTGGGTCCCTGGAGTACTCACCAGTTAGAGGTGGTCTCACTCACTCTGCTTCGTGTCATTGCTTTCTCTCCTGGATAAAGTTTCCATGTTTCTGTAGGTTTGGGGTTGGCACTAGTGGATCCCACCTCAGCCAGTGTGGAGAGACATTTGCTGACATACTTTGACCCTCGTCATCTTCTGTGCTCCTAACCAGGCGCCCATTCACTTCCAGTTGCAGACACCTATTGATCTGGGAATCTTGATGAAATGGTTGTTTCTCTGATGTATTCAAGGGCGTCCTGTCTTTGCTGGATCCTGTAACAAAGAAGCAGGAGAGATTTTTGTGGGTTTATCAGTCAATATCTGTCTCCCTGAATACACTCTCATCAACCTAAACTCCAGAGGCCCTCTGTTCTCACTTAAAAGCTATCATTGTCTAGCTTGCCTGTGTTCCAGTACAAGTTTGAGAAATATACACAAAGGGATTCATTATCTCTTTGTTAGAGAAAACAAGAATAAACAAATACTAGAGATCAACTTATGTAAACACTCATCTAATTTAAATGATAAGGATGCTTATGGCTTATAAGCCACGTGAGAGAATAAGAATTGAACAGCCAGGGAGACAGGTCATCATTATTTGTTTGTTTTGTTTCCTGAAAGCTTCCTGCAACTATTGGATGGTCCAACTTGCTTTTAGGGTAGAGTGGGACCCAGTGAAACTCATTCCAGTCCACCTTCAAAGAAGACATGTTCACTGTCCACCTGATACTCAGGTGCGTGGGATACACACACACACACACACACACACACACACACAGCAATCTTATTTCTTGGCAGCTTCTGAGAACAGCGGTGTACTATGTCTCAAATGTGTCCCACAGACTGGCACCAAAGTAATCCTCTTAGGACATGGATGTCATCATATTTCCAGCTCAAAAACCTAACTGAGTGACAAGGGTAAAGTTCAAGGCTTCCTGCTAATTGTTGAGGCATCTCCCCAACTTCTTCAATGACCTCCTCCCCATGCCTATCTACCCCAATGTCATTTTATTTTTAATGTTATTTTTAAACCTGCTGGCTCTTGACTACATGCTGAGTGGCAGCCTCAGTGCTGAGAGCTTTACATACATTGTCTTTGATGTTTAGCCCATGAAGGTGGGCTGTATTCCTCTCGTTTCAGAGATGAGGAAGAGGAGGCTCAAGGGAGGTGAGAAACCCTCCAGAGGTCACTTAGCTCGAAAGTAGAAGAGCTGATGTCCCAACCAGGCCTGCCTGCCTCCCAGACCTGTGCTCATTGTACTTATTGCCCCGCCCCCATTTTTCCTGTTTGAATAATCACGGTGAATATTTTCCCTCTCTAACCTCAGTCACCCTGCCCCTCCTGCTCTCCTGAGAAATATATATTCTTCTTTTGTGTTTGTCTCTCTGCTTCCTTATAATGCTTGTCCAGGGCCCATCCCTTCTGCACATTCTTCTAGAATTACTCTGTGCACCTAAGTAAACACCGGGGAAATTAAACAACACCTCAGTCACCTGTGTGGCTTAAGAAAGTGCTCTGTCTCTCCTCAAGTGTCTGTCGACCTCATATGTGGTCTTGTAAAGCCACCTTTAGAGGAATGGAGTGCTACTGCTTCTAATGGTATTCCCCTTCCCCAATTCCATTCCTCCCAAA
>NW_006383012.1:5545235-5559982 GCF_000327345.1 Myotis davidii | reverse complement strand
CCACTCAGGCGCCTGCACACAGCCCAAGGCCACCGAAACCCATTTCTCTTCCATCCTCAGAGAAGTCTGAGAACAATAGGTCTGTCTGTGTGGTGTAATCGCTCCTCATATGCCCCAGTCGCATTTCAGGCCCCCTCTTTAGTGTATGGTAGCCACTCCTGGGTTCAGTTTTCCAACACCGCTTCCCAGGTTGAGTTTAATGCGTCACCCCTACGGGCTCCTGGAATCTTCTAGGTTCTTCATCTTTAATTGAGAAGCCCTGAGCTTTTCAAGGGGACACTGATGACGAGGACATTCCTAAGTAAGGTCTAAAGGGAAGCTATTGACTAAAGGAGATGGTGATGCTGCAAGCTTCAGGAAAAATTGTCTTGATCGGTGGTGACTTCCGCCCACTACTCAGGGTGAGCTTTGCATCTTTGGAGGGAGGGGAGCTCCAGTTTTATCATTATATTCTACTGGAGAAAAAAATCCAGGCGTAGATCACTCTTACTGTTTTATAAATGAACGTGCTGCTCTCACCAGAAGTTGGGTTCCGCCCAGCTTATCTTCTCTACAGAAGGGCTGCCTGGTGATAAGATTTCCAAGGCGAAGGGAAAGAACTTCACATTAAAAAAAAAAAAAGAGTCATAACAAATGCCCTCTGCCACTTATGCATTGATGTCTATGAAAAGTTTATCCAGAAAGAAAGAAAGACTTCATTTCCACAGTCAGAGGTGAGGTTGACTGTGTCATAAATCTGTGAGAAGGAACACATTGACTTAACATTTCCCCAGAACTCTTGCGAGCAATGTTTGTTGAGGACTGAACTCAAGAACATGGAGACAGTGGGCATCTGAGCTGGGGGTGGGCCAGTCCTGTTCATTGTCAGCTACTCCCGGACTTTGGAAGGCGGCCCTCCCTGCCTCTTACCTCTCCAATGACCTGGTCCGGTGACCAGGAAGGATGGGACAGTCTGTGCTGCATCACAGAGACCCTCTTTTAAAGAACAACAAATCCACTTTTCCAAATTGTTGCAGAAAAAATATCCTACGGGAGACACCCTACCAAGAGGGAGATCTTGGCATCTGATTCACTTTGAGGAGGGGGCCGCTCTATGTCATCATTTTCACAGCCCTGGAGGGCATGAAGGAGGGTCCTGATATTGTTCGGCTCTGGTCTGCCAAAGTCAAAATGCTGAGTGTGTTCCTGAGGCAGCATTAGAGAGCCCGAGGACTGCAGAAGGGTCAGTGATGGGTGAGTGGTGCAGGATTTCTTCCCTTTGTGGTTGAGCCTGATCTGGGCGCACCACAGTAGAAACCAGCCCAGCTTCCTATTTCATGGTGTGTTGGTCTGATGGTGACTCATACTGAGGGGCATGTTTATCCCACACTGGCAGGAGCTGTGTATTCAAGGGCAAGTTTGATGACCAGGAGGGAGGATGAGTATTTGTATACATGACCTCTTTTCTCTGAAACATTGTAGTTGTGTTCACACTGACGTGATGAATGCTATTATGGGCCAATGTGCCCCGGAGGACACCAGGGGTGAGTTGCTGTGTCCCATTGCAATCAAACAGGCTGGCTTGTTTGACTACTTGGACTTAACCCTGAGGATGTTGGCTTTCTTCATACTTCCAGGGAAGTTTTTATCCAGGGAAGTGGTTCTCCAACATTAGCAGGCAACAGAACCACGTGGAGGGCTTGTGAAAACATGGATTTCTGAGCCCTGCTCCCAGTTTCTGATTCAGTAGGTCTGTGGAGGGGCCTGGGGTTTTGCATTTCAAGCAATCCCAGGTGATGCAGATGCTTCTGGTCCAGGGACCACACTTGGACACTGTCTACCTAATCCATGGCTTCTTTGGGTAAAGCAGTCAGCCCTCCAGGCAGATAAGGGAGGACATTTATATAAGCAGCCTCTCCATTCCCTTTGCTCACTTTATCTTGCGTACAATGCACAGAGGGGAAAGAGAAGGCAAAGGGCATCCTTCTCACTCCGAGTCTCCTGCAGTCTAGAACGAGGCTATGGTTCATAATAAAACAGATCCGTGGGATCCGAGCAGCTGAGACACCACTGTATGTGGTGTGCAGAGGGTGGGCAGAGTGGGTGTGGGAGGAAGTTATAAGGCACCATTACCTGGGAATGAGTTGGGGCTCAACTGGCTGGGACATGGCACAGGGGTGCACCGTTCCTAATTCTTAAAGAGTTGGGTGAGCATTTTTACTGGGGTTCAGAGCCCACTGGACACCTTTGATCAAAGATAGTAGATATCTTGGCTCACACAATTGTGTCTTTAGTCTTTGAAGAGGAGCTAAAATATATTATTAAAGTCTGGAGTGTTTTCCTATTACCATTATATCGTCTATATTCCAGCTGTCTATATTCTTTCTGTTCTTGTTCATTGTTTGAAATTATAGAGGGAGAAGTTTTAAAAAACTTAGAAAAACAGAGAATGGTAGAAAAATATAGCAAGGTTATTCCACACCAGAGAGTCTGCTGGGAAATGGGAGAAAGGCACGTGTATCCTCAGAAAAATGGCAGGGGCTACGGCTTCCCAGGTCCATAGAGAGTCCTGTAAATGACAATGGGTTAGATGAGTGTCTATGCGACTGCTAACTATGTGCCCACATTTATTATGTGGGACCCCAGTCTGGACAGCCATTGAGGAATAGCATCTATAGGCCAACAGTGGGAAAAGTTTGACTAGAGTCCGGTTATGCCATTCCTGCCCACCTGGAAAACACGACTAGCATGTGTAAAGGTCCCAGCCTGAAACAGCGAACCCTTGCAATGGGCTCCTTGCTCACACCGCAGATCACATCATGGTAGACTGAGGTCTACTCTCTGCAAGGCATTCTCAGGATAACCTGATACACTGAAGACTTTCTCCCTCCAGTAGGTTAATGAATCAGCCAGTGTCGGGAGGGGTGCTGATTGAGAATCGAATAGAGGCGATAAAAGGGGTATAAACAATATTCAGTGAGGGTTCAAATGAAGAGTTAGTGTTTCAAGGAATAAAAAGGGGGGGTACTTTATAGAACAGGGAGCATTCAGATCAGCTTTGAGAGGCTCTATGAGTTTCTTGTGGTTAATGATGGTGTTTGATTCAACCTATGTCCATAACACACTGTCTGCTCTACAGTATATGCTCAACGAATGTGAAATGAACTAATAAGTGTATTTTTGCTGTGTGTGGGTGAGGGAGATGATTATCTTTATATAATGTTTATTCTGAATCTAATAAGAGATCAGCAATGTAGATGTAGAAACAAATAAAATATGCTTCTGGACCTGAAAGCACTCACATTCTAGTGAGGGAGACGGATACCTCAGTAATTCTGGTGCAGAGGACTATTAAAGTAAGTGCAGGGAGTGCCATAGCCGGTTTGGCTCGGTGGATGGAGCGTCAGCCTGCGGACTGAGAGGTCCCGGGTTCGATTCTGGTCAGGGGCGTGTGCCTTGGTTACGGGCATGTCCCCAGTGGGGGGTGTGCGGGAGGCAGCTGATCGATGTTTCTCTCTCATCGATGTTTCTGACTCTGTCCCTCTACCTTCCTCTCTGTAGAGAATCAATGGAATATATTTTTTTAAAAAAGTAAGTGCAGGGAGTGATGAATTCTGCTGCAAGCTCATGGCAGGCTGGGCTTTGAAGGACGAATAGGGGTGCAACAAGTAAAGAGAAAATTCTAGAAAGGTGGTCAAATAGGCAAAGCAGAAGCAATGAAGCACAACTTCTGCCTGGAGAAGTGTAGCCAGCTGGGTTGGGCAGGAGCTACCGTTAGTCACTTAGCACAGCAATGGTCATGAGGAAGGGTAGCCAGAGGGTCAGGATGAGTTGAGGATGGTTAGAACTGGAGGTTGTACATACAGATGCTTCCAAGGACTCGGCAGATGACCTGAATGAGTGGAAATTGGGGCACACTGGGCAGCATGGCCTTCTCTAAAGGGAGAGCCACTGAGTCATTCCATCTTGGACCACAGAGGGACATAGGCCACCTGGCCAGATCTTCCCTTTAAAAAAAAAAAAAGATATTTTTACTGATTTCAGAGAGGAAGGGTGAGTGAGAGAGAAATAGAAACATCAATGATGAGAGAGAATCATTGATCAGCTGCCTCGTGCATGACCCCTACTGGGGATCCAGCCTGCAACCCGGGCATGTGCCCTGACCTGAAATCAACCATGACTTCCTGGTTCATAGGTTGATACTCAACCACAGAGCCACCCCGGCCCAGCCAGACCTTTCCATTTTTAAGAGCTACTAGAAATAGGGATTATTATGTCAATCTCCAGATGTTTAAATGTTGGCAAATGATTCAACTTTCTCTTCAAAAAACTCTTGGTGCAGGCCAAGCAAAACATGTCTGTGGGTAGGATTCAACCAAAAGGCTTCCAGATTGTGGTCTGGAGCTTAACATAGTACTCACCAAACCTAGCCACAGTGAGAAATGCGTTTTCACACCAGGGAATTCATGACTGCTGCACACATGCATATAAATGGCTAGTAAATGTCACAGGAAACAGCACCTACCTTTACTTTCTGCTATTTTCTGTTCTCTTCTATTTTTAAAATATGCTGGTCATGATTCATTGATCCGAGTTCATGTTTCAGTGGGTCAAGACCCGAAGTTTGAAAACCATTGGTTTAGAACATCTACACTAATGTCTTATTGGGTGGAAACAGAATAAGGTACTTTGCTGGGTAACCACGTTTCCACCCTGGACACTCTTATAATAGTGCTTAATAGGTACGTTTGGTTGGGTTTCTTCACTTGCAACTGGAAAAGTTTAACAAAATAATTTCAAAATCTCTTATTGATGACTTTATCCTAAGAGTTGGCCAGAATTTGGTGTTGTCCATTTGTGTGCTGGATACAATTAGGACCTGACCTCGCGGCGAAATTCAGAGTAAAATGCTCTGGGTTGACGTTCCGCAGAAAGTCCCGAGGGAACCCCCAGGCAGGCCTCCTGAGTTCCAAGTGTGATATTTCCGGAACTGCTTTTTCATTTAGAAGAATGTTTCCCTGTGACTCTGCGTCTCCTCTTCTGGACACCATGCTCACCTGGTCCCCTTGCTTCTGCACCAGGGAGAGAGGGACACGTTGAGGGCTTGGACAGTCTGTCATGTACCACCTCTCCCATCAGTAGTGCAGTAGCTCTTCACCTCCATCTGTTAGGCATTGTGTGTTTATAGCATTCATTTTTGACATATCAGAGCATTTCCAGAAATATTATTATGTAGGGGCTTTGGAGAGAGACCACCCCTCCCTGGGAATGTCAGAGGTGAGTCGTCATAGCAAGCCTCCGGTGCAGCAGGAGAGCCATGGCCATTCTTTGGGTTCAAGGCCCGGCTGCTGTCGCATCCCTGCAACATGCAGCAGGACTCAGAACGAGCCTGGACTTTTAAAACAAGAGCCCCAGAGTGGCTTCTCCCCATTGGAAGGTGCCGCCATGATGGAAAGATCCCTAGGGAAGGGCCATGCCAACCATGAAAACCACGGGACCACAGGGAGGCCACACTAATGTGGTGGTTTGGCATAATAAGTGGGCCGGGAAGCCAGTTACTAAACATGAATCAAGCAGCAAGGCCAGACAGAGAACAGCAGCTCGCTAGGACAGAGAGTAGGCGATGCACTGCTATTGGGGTGGGGGACCAGTATGGTGCAAGATGACCAGGGGCAGACAAGTTGGGAAGTCCCCTTTTTACAGGGCCTGTGGGTTGTCTCCCTCCAGGGCACCTCATGTAGGGGAGCAGCACCCCGTGATGAGTTGTGCAGCCCATAGCCTGCACCTTCTTACCCAGAGGCGCTGAGCTGCCAGCGAGCTGGGATTGGAATCAGCTGAATCACGCCTCTGCAGCTTCCCAGAGGACATAGAGCCAAGCTCCTAACCTGTGTGAGATTCAGTCCTTTTCTCCAGTGAAAACAGTACTGAGGACACCCACTTTTCTCTCCGGGAGGGCGGGGGGGAGGAGGTTTGACACGTTATCTCATGAGTTTGAGCATTGGAAAGAATTATTGGTAGGTCTACAAGAAAATCACAGATTGCTCCTCAGAAACTCGGCAAGTGGGAGAAAAGAAAATGATTAAATCTAGGGGGAGAATAGAAAAGTTGTCCAAAAAAGGGCCTGTATCCTCAGGATGAACTGGAACAATAATTACATTCTCAGTGTCAACAGACCACAGTTAACGGAACAGTGCGCGTTAGTAGGAGTAGTGTTAATAGGTAATGGCTGAATTGAATGCACAGTGTCAGGAAACACAGTGAGAAGACTGGAAAAAATACCAAAAGTTGAACACTACTGCCAAGGGGGGCAGTTATGTCCTTAAAAGATCATTCTGGATGCTGTGTGGCCAAGGGATTGAACAAATGAGTCCAAAGCCCATGCTGTTTGAAGACGCAGACTCCTGCCTTCTTCCTAACTGTCCCCTAAACCCCGCCTAACATCCCACTTGGTGAGGGATCTGTGACTTAGGGGCAGGTCCTGTTCCTCTGTTTCTGGCGAATCTCTGGTGTTGACGTGGCTCTAGGCAAGTTGTGTTTGTGAAAACTTCCACGTAAGAAATGAACTGGGTCTGATGGTATCATTCAAAAAAAAATTTATTTATTTTTGCCTTTTAATGGGCTCTTTCCCAAGAGAGCAGTAGAGATGAAACGATAATGAGGACACTTGTCAGGGTGGAGAAATGCTGGCGAAAAACAAATATACACCTCCGTGGGGAGGATCACGTGTTAGTAGGAATTAGGAGGAGAAGGCTATGGTGGCACCGTGCCTACGCTAAATCCTGTCTCAGGACCCTAATAGGCGGTGATCCTCTGTCTTAATGACTTGCATTCCCCTAAATGGCTCCACTGGGACCACAGTCCCTCCCACTCTCAAATCAGGACAGAAGTGACTCCTGAGCAGTCCCTAAAGATGTGGCGTCGTGCCAGCAGGGTTCAGACCGAAGCCACTGCCCAATTGTTTGACGTGATCCATTCCTACATGGAAGTGCTGTGCAGGGACAATTTGAGATCCCTGGGTGACCTTACAAAGCGCTATCGAATTTCAGAAGGGCTTTTTGTTATCCTGCAGAAATTCCCGCTCACCCAGGTTGGTGACAGTCTCCTGACATTCAGCTGACACAGGCATCTGTGTGCCAGGCTGGTGCCAGAGGGGCTCCCGCAAGGAGATGACCTCACATTGTCTCCACCCTGTGCAGGAGGACCTGTATTCTTAGCCTCTTTATCATCTCCGGGAGGTGGAGGCACTGGGCAGGGGAGTCTGGACCAGGAATCTATCTGGTCTCCTAACTCCTAGTCCAAGATCCTTTGTAACGACTGCCCTGGAGGAGAGGTGGAACTCGATGTACATGCCTGTACTCCAAAGTCCAGTTAGCAGGTGGGGTCAGAGAAAGGCTAGGAGGGGTCAAGAAGGGTGTTCTCCCTGCCTTTCCTTAGACTGAGTCATGCCAGTCTCGAGGTGTGGCCAGGGAGTCGGCCTTTCAGGAGGAGGAGGAGTAGAAGGCACGGCGCTGGTTTTAAATCCCTTTCTAAGATTCACCTGCTTACAGAAGAGGCAGGTGTCACACCTCAGGGCCAATGCGTCATGTGTTCTACCAGGCGGAAATTTCCGTCCCAGTTATTATAATCCTAGCACCTCTTTGCCTGGGCAGAATGAGATGAACTGGAGTTGAGCCTGGGCTATGTCTATACCAGGAGCCCAGCTGACCGGTTGCCGACAGCGTCTCTTACGTGTAGAGGAATGGCAGGGACCTAGTACGTTGTCTCCGAAAAGGCAAACGGAGCCTCGGGACATCTTACAAGCGGACAGACGCCAGTGGCAGGGATGCTGTGAGCGAGGCCTCCCGCTGCTCACCTGCTGGGAGTGTTTGCACCAAGGCAACCCCGTGCTTTGTGGCAAGGACTAATTCTGATGAGCAAACGAACATGTATGGGAAAATGAGGTCG
Organism: Myotis davidii; assembly: GCF_000327345.1. NCBI lineage: Eukaryota > Metazoa > Chordata > Mammalia > Chiroptera > Vespertilionidae > Myotis > Myotis davidii. The sequence goes on along the minus strand of NW_006383012.1, from coordinate 5,552,059 downwards.
TGGGAGCCAATTACAGAGAAGAAGCGTGTTGGACAACTAATGACAGGGAAACAGTGTGTGGCTTCAAGGAACTACCACTTGCCACAGCAGGAAATGGGCTTTGTAGGTAAACTGCAAATTAAGCACTCTGCATTTATTTAAGCTTTGAGGTTTTTTTTTTGTTTCCTAGGCCCCAAACTAGTGCCATTATAGCACAAAGAAAGGTAGTAGGAGGCAGAGAGAAGCAGGAGGAGTGGGGAGAACACATCTCTGGGATGTGTTTACACCTAAATGGTGTAATAGAAAATATTCTAGATAACAAAGCAGTCTCCCTGAAACGTACGCTCCCAGGAGAATAAGACTCGGTCTTCAGTTGGGCTGCCAGGGTTCAGTGGTTGAGTGTCAACCTCTGACCCAAGAGGTCACGGTTCGATTCCAGTCAGGGCATATGCCTGGGTGGCAGGCTGGATCCCGAGTAGGAGCCGTGCAGGAGGCAGCCAGTCAATGATTCTCTCTCATCATTGATGTATCTCTCTCTCTCCCGTTCCCTTCCTCTCTGAAATCAATAGCAGGCACAATTTGTTGAACACTTACTATGTCCCATGCACTGTGCTAACTCATTTGTATCCACAATCACAGATAAGCCTCACAGATGCCTTAGGGGGTGCAGTCTTATTCCTGTATGCAGAGGAGGACACCGAGCCTGAGTCCAGTACCTTGTTCAGGATCCCGCAGTGAAATAGTCTGACTCCTGAGGCATTGCGCAGGGGGTTTCCTCAGGAAAGTCTCATCCCGCACAGAAGGAAACCAAGCGCAATGTACTGACTGCATTCTCATCCCCCAGCGTGGAAGCGGGGACACGCAGCTGCCTCACAGTCCCAAAGGCAGCACCTGCCAGTAAATAAGCAGATGGGAAATAACACTTCACGTCTTAAAGGAATTCGTTCCAGGCAGCAGCAATTTACGGGAAGGGCGAGACGGAAAGGAAACTCGACCTGCCATGAAGAGGGCCCTTCCTGGCCTGGGGGACGATTTCTGGTTAGGATTGGTCTGGGTTTGCAATCACAAAATGATATTCTGCTGGTGAGATCGGTTTCTGCTTAATGACCGAGTCTTTTAAAAATAGTGACAAGAGGACTTCTCTTCTTGTTTTGATGACCTTGATAGTTTTGAAGAATACTGATCCAGTTTTTGTCAAATATTCCCCACTTGGGGAATTTTTGTCATGATTAGACTAGGACTATGGATTATTTTGGGAGAAAGATCACAGAGGCCAAGAGCCAGTTTTCATGACATCATGTCAAAGGCACATACTGTCAACATGACTGTTGCTGCTGGAATTGACCTTGATCACCTGGCGGAGGTAGTGTTTGTCAGCCTTGTCCAGTGTAAAGTTACCTTTCCCCCGCTTCCCATACCATCCTCTTTGGAAAGAAGTCACCAAGCGCAGCCCACACTTCGGGGGTGAGGGGTGGAGTGTGTTTTACACGTTGAATTGGAGAAGAAGGGGCCATGCGAGTAGGAAACTCAGCAATCTGAGAACACGGGATTGAGGCTGGACTCATGCGGAGAGAGAAGGGGTGACTAAGAGATGTGAGAGTAGACCAAATTGAGTGGGAGATGAAGAAGAGGGTGGAATCAGGGATGATGGCAAGTTTCCCGGCGTCATTGATTAGGAGATTGGGTGTGACAAGCACCGCCTTCATTGACTGCCAACTCTTTCTTTCTTGGCTGGGTCACCTGGAGTGAATCACTTCCTTCCTCTGAGTCTCAGTTTGTCCAGTTGTAAAATGGGGTCAGCAGTTCCGTTCTCCCTGCCTTGTAGAGCTCTTGTGGGAGTAAAATGAGATGATGCAGCAGTAAGGGCTTTGAAAGCCACCAGCACCCCTCGCTCGAGTGTGGTTTCCAAGGCCGACTGGGGGAGTGGTGAGAGAAGGGCACTTGGGAGGGGGAATCTGATACCTGGGAGATTCTGAATATTTCAGATAACCTGGGGCAAGTTGTCACTCATTCTGAACGCTGTCATAGGTTTGGGATGCTCACCTGCTAAGACTTTTATCTCAAATATGCATTCTCAGAGTTCTGCTGCTGGTGGTCTAGCTCCCTGGTCTGTCCCTCTGGTGGAGGTACCTGGGCAAGACGAGGCTGGTTCCAGATCAGAAGGAAGGGCTCTGCCTAATTTTTGTGGCCTTCCTCTTACAACCTGTAATCGTCTCTGCTTGGGGGCACTGAAGGTTACTGGGATTTCCTTAGTGGTCTGAATCCCCCAGGCTCATCACCAAATAGGCATTTCAAAAGCGATGCACCCCAAATGGAGCTTCGGTTCCTGTGCTGGGAGAGACATGAGCCTTCTCGGCCTTGCAGCAGGCTCTTTACCTGAGGACCCAGAATCCCTCCACATTGGACCGTGTGCAGTGGGGGGATGGCTCTGCCTTTTCAGGCAAAGAGGCTCTTGGCCCTTCCTATGTATCTCCTTATTTTTCAGAAAGTGTGCGGCCATGCTTTTGATTTTTCATTGTACTGCTCTTATTTTAGCAACGAATTGATGAGCCATGGAAGGCTTTAACCAGGTCTGCCCGAGTTGCAGGGTAAATCATTGACTACTAGGTACAGTGCGAAAAACTGGGAAGTGTGCCTCTGCCAATAACTCCCTGGAAACTTTGGGGAAGAAATGTAAGCTTGTTGCTCCCCGTTTTCCCTATCAGTAGAAAACGTAGGGACCACCCAGGCTCTGAAAGATGGAGTGATCAAGTTAAAATGAGCAACAGAAGCCAGCTGGCAAATAGGAGGAGTGTGGAATTAATGTCATCCCTACATTGCAACTGACTCAGCAGATTTCAGAAATGAAGACTTGAGCCAAGGAACATACTTTTGGTATTAACCAAACTGCCAAAGGCTGTTATGTAAAACGAACCTCCTTATTAATCTTTAAGAAGGAGAGAGGAGAGATTATTTTGTCTATACTGATCTGAGTTGGGGTGAAATAAACACTACGTCTCTTTTGGTCTTTGATTCTGTCATTCCCTAATGAGAATAGCCCATTTCGGTTTTTTTTCCTTCTTTTTTTATTGATTTCAGAGAGGAAGGGAGAGGGAGAGAGACACACACACACACACACACATCAATGATGAGAAAGAATTATTGATCGGCTGCCTCCTGCATGCCCCCCCACTGGGGATCGAGCCCGCAACCTGGGCATGTGCTCCGACTGGGAATCAAACTGTGACCTCCAGATACCTAAGTCGATGCTCAACCACTGAGCCACGCCAGCCGGGCCAGCCCATTTCTTCACGGGTGGGTTCTGATATGCGTCTGCCCAGGTCGACGGGTGCTGGGAAGAAAGGCAAGTGAACACGACAGAGTCTCTGCTATCTCGGGTGAGAGCAGAGGTCATCTCTGGGCAGGGAGGACTTTGCAGTGTCATATATATTTCCAAAGGGAACTGCTTGCAAAATGCAGATGCTGATCCCAATTCTGACCTTTGCGGCTGGTGCCAGCAATCGCACTGGCACCTTCGTTCAGGCACAGGGAAGAGCCAAGAAGTGAAATGATATTTTCCTTCCCTCATCATTACTCAGCATGGCCTGCCCGCTTCGCTATAAAAAACTCAAGTGTCGAGAGAAACGGCAGGGCAGTGCCGTTCTTATCCAGAAATGCACTCTCCCTTCTCATCAAGAGATCCACTGGGCTCAGCATTCTCTCTGAAGAGGATGGTCTTGTGAATTACTCCTTCCCTCTCACACTTATCTGTGACGTGCTTAGCCATACTGTCTGAGTTCTCAAGGGAAATAGCTCTTAAATTGCAGCATGCAAAGGAATGCCCCGATCTCATTCCAACAACAGATCCCCACTCAGTCCAGTGGGGCTGAGGAATCTGCATGGTGCTAATTTTACTACGTGGCGGCTACCGGGGTTCTGGTTGGGGTGTAGGCACAGCCACCTTGAGCATCACCAGGTGGGCACCGTGTCCAGCTAGCGTCACTATCACACACACTGTGTCTGCTCCTTTGTCACTATCACACACACTGTGTCTGCTCCTTTGTAAGCCGAGACCTACTGCTGCTTTTAGAACTGCACTTGAGCTTGAGCTGGAGCACAGCTAAATAAAGTATTGCCTGACTTATAATAATAATTACCTGGTTTATGACAATATTTTGATGTTGACAAATAGCATGAGAGGAGTATGAGCTCAGAAGTTAGAATGGCCTGGGTGTAGCTCTTTTAGCTTCCACTTCCTGTGTCTCTGAGGCTCTGTTTTCTAATCTATCCAATGGGAACAATATTACCCACCTCACGGACAGGGGAGTGAGGCAGGTGGAAGAGAGAGGGGGATAGTGGATATAATAAAATGGCTTATGTGTAAGCACCTAGCATCATGCCTGGCATGTAGTAGATGCTCAATAAATATGAGTTTCCTCATTATAGGAAGCAGGAATTAGCTTAAAAGAGCAACTTACATGTTCTCCACTAGCCCTCAAAGTGTATATTGTTAACAGAAACTGTTTTTAATGCCCGGCGAATATTAAAAGTCGATGATTGTTTAGACATCCTGAAATTATGCCCCTCCTTCATTCCTGTAGCTCATACTGGCTTCTGTCGCAAACACAGCTTTCCAAGAGAGATCCCAGCAGGCAGATAAGGAAATGCAGGTGTAGTTCAATGTTGGTGCCTTTGCCGGACACTCCCGGGGTCCAGCACAGAGACTGCGGATCAGGTGTTCAGCCCGAAACAGCACCCGCTGCTCACAAGAACAACCTTGTTTCTCAGAATGTCGCTGATAATGGATTATTTGGACTGTCCTGTTCCAACTCTTTCCAGGCGAAAGGAGCCGTGACTGTGGGCCAGGGGAAACAGTGCGCTATTATGCTCGGGGGACAGTGAGCTCCTGGCCGTAGGTGCTTTTCCAAATCGAGTTTCAGAAATATCTGCCCACATCTCTCCCTCATCTCCTGTCCAACCCGGTTTTACTGCTTGAGAGAAAAAAAAATCATCTCTGTTCTTTGTGTCGGTTGATTAATTTGGGGTTTATTGTTCTTATCCCGTATCACGCTCACACAGCTACTTATGTAATCCGTCTTATATGTCACATGGTTCTTCCTGCCAGGGACCCAACTCAGAAAAGGCACTTTATAGCAGAGAGTGCCGCTGCCTTCTCTGGCTGGAGAACGGCAAGTTGCGTGAGGAACCCCGGCTAGTTCAAGGCCACGGGTGTGCTCTCGCTGACGTCTCTCTCAGCCCTTCGTACAGGGGAGGTTGTGAGTCCTGTTTCCGCGCCGGGCAGCGGTGATATTCTCGGCCAGCCACGCTCTGGAAACTGAGAGGATAGTCCCACGTGATTTTGGAGCTTGAAAAGACCTTTGCCATCATCTGACCCAACCACCTTTTCTTGCAGGAGGGGAAACTGAGGCTCAGAGAGGATCACGTGATTGCTAATGTATTTAGTTTCTTAAATTACTGCCTGCAGGGTGTGTATCAGGAACTGTGCACATACAGGAGGCTCCCAGCAGGCTTCCGGAAGGTTAACTGAGTTGCCAAAGGAACTTCAGGCATGGCTCTGGTAGAGTAGATGAGAAACCAGCCAGCATATACTAACTAAACAAACCCTGACTACATCCTTTGGTGCTGAGCATTCTGCTGCGTCCTGAGGATCTGGAAGAAGGAAGGAAAAGTACAAACGGGTAGAAAAAACATGAGTTTAAGAAATGGTTCCCATCCTCCAGGCATGAACAGTGCCGGGAATTTAAAGACCTGTTACAAAGCATCGCCCCTCACAAGATCACATACTGAATGGCCCAGTGAGGAAGTCCTAGAGAAGTTTGAGAGGAAGAAGGAGCTGCTGGTTCCCAGTGGCACACGCCCCTGTTTTCCCTGCTGGACTGTGAGAGCCACAGCTCTCATTTCGTGTGCGGATCCCCGGGGTGATGGCCTCGGGGGAGGGGCTCAGCTCACTCTGATGCATTAATATGTGGCTCATTTGATACCAACGTTAGGGGGATACTTATGCACGCCCATAGCGACCCCTGTTGTAGGAGTTCTGTCTGCTCACCTAGATCTTTTCTTTTTCTTCCAGTGGCCCACCCTCAGGACCCTCACCACCCATCCGAGAAGCCCGCCATTCACTGCCATAAATGCGGGGAACCGTGCAAGGGAGAGGTGCTCCGGGTCCAGACCAAGCACTTCCACATCAAATGCTTCACCTGCAAAGGTACGGGGTCCCCAGCTCCCTGGCTGCGTGGCATGTCGCAGCCAGTGCTTCCCTTGGGGTCTGCACACCAAGTCACCGGACGAGGAGTGAGCATGCTCAGAAGCCCAGGAGTCACTTAGCTTCCCTAGTGTGGGATTGGATCAGACTCAGGAGGCAGACTGGGTCCCCCCAGCACCGGGGATGCACAGGCCTTTGGGTGTTAACTGAAGTTCCAGGTTCTCGGAGCGGGGCACTAATTATAGGGGAGCAGTGAAAATGCAGTTATGTATTTTGAACTTTTTATTTCTTTTCCTGTGAAATGAGGGATTCCTACCACAGAGTAACTGTCCCAACAGCTATTATTTAGAGGAGGGCTGGAAGACTGGTAAGGTTGGGGTGCTGAGTCACTGTCTCCTGTGGGACATGTGGGGTGGGTGTGTGTATGGTGGTGGTGTGTATTATGGTGTGTGGTGGTGTGTGGGGGGTGTTTGTGTGTGTGTGGTGATGTGTGTGTATGGTGTGTAGTGGTGTGTGTGTATGTAGTGTATGATGTGTGTATGGTGTGTAGTGGTGTGTGTGTGTGGTGTGTGTATGGTGTGTAGTGGTGTGTGCATGTAGTGTGTGGTGTGTGAATGGTGTGTAGTGGTGTGTGTAGTGTATG
>NW_006383012.1:5543400-5545178 GCF_000327345.1 Myotis davidii | reverse complement strand
AGGGGTGTGTGTGTGTATGGTGGTGGTGTGTATTATGGTGTGTGGTGGTGTGTGGGGGGTGTTTGTGTGTGTGTGGTGATGTGTGTGTATGGTGTGTAGTGGTGTGTGTGTGTAGTGTATGGTGTATGGTGTGTAGTGGTGTGTATGTGTATGTGTGTGTGTATGGTGGTGGTGTGTATTATGGTATGTGGTGGTATGTGTGGGGTGTTTGGGTGTGTATGGTGATGCATGTGTGTGGTGTGTAGTGTGGGTGGGTGTGTGTGTGTGGAGTGTGTGGGATATGTGTGTATGTGTGGTGTGTGTGTGTCTGTGTGTGTGTGTGTGTGTGTATTAAGAAGTGAGCATTAAGCAAAAATACCTGGAAGGCCTCCAAGCAGAAAAATACATCCCATCCAGGAAGCTACCAACTTGAGGTCGATTTCCATTAACAAGCCTCCCTTTGGGGCTTAGAACTGTTGGCATCGTGGTATCAAATATGCTGACCTGTAATTCTGGGGCCAGGGCCTGGCTGAGTGGGGAGAGAGAGACATTGCTTTGTGCTTATTTGGAAAATAGGTCACTTGAGCTGAAGGCATGTTGGGGTGGCTGAGGTTGGCATGGGGATGTAGGAAGAGAGAGAGAAGAGGGGCAACTGTAATCCCACTCTGTATCCTTACTCTGCACCCTGCACGTGGTACCCACCCTCATCCCTGGAAACGTGTTTCGTTTTAAGTCTGTTAGGTACAGGGCTTAGCATTGCCATCTTCAGCCCTCCGTGGCCGGGGGGGCTGTCAAGCAGACTCCAGGCTGCCTAGAGACCCTCAGATACATGGACAAAGGAGAGACAGGGCTTTTCCGATGTCCTGTTTCTTGCATTGAGCATCTTCCTCTCAGGAGAAAGAGCACAAGCATAGAGCTCGGGTGAGAAGATGCAAAGGGAAGGGGACATGAGCTTAATTCCCATTGAACATGACACAGATTACCAAAGGCGGTAATGCACCCTCGAGAGAGTCCCCAGTCCACCTGAGAACCCGTGAGAAGTACGACAAGTCCCCAGTTTTCAGGCAACCCAAGGCGGCCGTCAGGAAACACCAGAGTCACACCCAGGGTGCTGACTGGGCTGCGACTCTGTGTGGCCGGAGTCCTGCCATCACCACGAAGCAGCTCTGTGATCTCAGGCAAGTCCCCTGAATCCCTGGGGCTCCGTGCTCTTGTCTGTAACATAAAAAGACTAGACCGTGGCTATTTAAATGGACCCAGGTCTGAAGTCCGCTGATTCCATATGCACATAACCGTCTATGTGCATAGAACCCAGAAGTACCGAATGGGAGCCTCTGAGATAGCAGGTCAGAGAGTAAATATTTTCCGGTTACATCCAGCTCAGCTACCTTGGAGTCAAGAATTATATTTTGCTTTACTTTGTGCTCAGAAATTTCCTGAGACATGTCTTGAGGGGTAGATTTGGTATGAAATCAATACAGTCTGTATGTGTAGTTGAACATACAAAGCATTAGTCCCAGGTGTGGGTGGTCACTGTTCAGTACGTCAAGGTGTTAGGAGACAATTTTGTTTAATCCCATCAGCGGGGAGAGGGGGTGCTTCTTTGCTTTTTTCTCTTCTAGTTTATATTTAAGGACTGAATGCAAGTTATTTGTGTGGGAAAGTTGTACCATATACTTTGCTTCATGCTGTCAATATAAAACAGCCTTCAGTGCAGTTCTCTTATCTGTTGTATCTGCTAGACAGACGTGTAGCTCTGTAGTCCATGATTGATAGCTTCACTTACACTCCTTCTTTTC
>NW_006383012.1:5521701-5543209 GCF_000327345.1 Myotis davidii | reverse complement strand
CAAGTTCCAAAGAAAAGTATGGTTTTTAAAAATTTATCTTTATTGTTGAAAATGTTACAGATGACCCTTTCCTCCCCCATCCCATTGACCCCTTACTTCCTCCTCCCCTCCTTTCCCCTCCCCAGGCATTCATCTCGCTATTGTCTATGTTCTTGGGTTATTCATATATGCATGAAAGTTCTTTGGTTGATCTCTTCCCTTCCCCCACCCCTTTCCCTCTGAGGATCCTCAGTTTGTTGCATTCTTCCATGTCTCTGGACCTATTTTGATTGTCAGTTTGTTTGTTTTTTTAGATTCCACATATAAGTGAAATCATATGATAGTTGTCTTTCTCTGACTGACGTACTTCACTTAGCATAGCACTCTCCAGGTCCTTCCATGCTGTCTCAAAGGGTGAGATATCCTTCTTTTTTACAGCTGTTTTGATTGTCAGTTTGTTTTTTTAGATTCCACATATAAGTGAAATCATGTGATAGTTGTCTTTCTCTGACTGACGTACTTCACTTAGCATAGCACTCTCCAGGTCCTTCCATGCTGTCTCAAAGGGTGAGATATCCTTTTTTACAGCTGCATAATATTCCATTTTGTAAATATACCACAGCTTTTTTATCCCTTATATACTGATGGGCACTTTGGCTGTTTTCAGATCTTAGCTGTTACAAACAATGCTGCTGTGAACATAGGGGTGCATCTATTCTTCCCGATTGGTGTTTTGGGTTTCTTAGGATATATTCCTAGAAGTGGGGTTATTGGGTCACATGGCAGTTCCAGTTTAGTTTTTTGGGGAAACTCCTCACTGGTTTCCATAATGGCTGTACCAGTCTACATGCCCACCAGAAGTTACTGGGGCTCCCTTTTCTCCACATCCTCACCAGCATTTGTTATTTGTTGATTTATTGATGGCAGCCATTCTGGCAGGTGTGAGGTGATACCTCATTGTCATTTTAATTTGCATCTCTCTGATGATTAGTGACATTGAGCATTTTTTTCATATGTCTCTTGGCCATTTGTATGTCCTCTTTGGAGAAGTGTGTATTTAGGTCTTCTGCCCATTTCTTGATTGGGTTGTTTGTCTTCCTTTTGTTAAGTTGTATGAGTTTGCTTGTTCATTCATTCATTCACCTTATTGAGCACCTACCACATCAGTCTAGGCCAGCCGTGGGCAAACTACAACCCGCGGGCCGGATCCGGCCCATTTGAAATGAATAAAACTAAAAAAAAAAAAAAAGACCGTACCCTTTTATGTAATGATGTTTACTTTGAATTTATATTAGTTCACACAAACACTCTTTGCCAAGTGAAATGTTTATAGAGTATCTCTCATCTATCCGTTCGCTGTGCTAGACTATGGAGGGCTAAAGGCATACACGACACAGCACCTATCCCTGAAGAACCTGCGATCTGGTGGCAAGTAGTGTGCTACTAGTGGGCCGTGACTGGTAGCAGGACAGGTGGAGATGAGCGGTCAAGGCTGCAGAGACCACCTAGCACTGGGTGGTCTGGGGATGTTGCCAAGGAGACAAGATATGGTGAAGCACAGATGCTCCGGAGAGCTTACTCACCTGCCCAGGACTGGAAAGGGGGAGCGGGCTAGTTGTGGGCAGGGGCAGGGGCTGCCTCGTTCAAGGCAGTGGATGGTGAAGACGGGTGTGGCTAGAGCTGACAATGGCTTTCATTTGGACAAGCAAGTTTCTACCAGAAACGAATGGCACCGTGATGTTCCCATCATCATTTGAAAGATGGCATTTTAAACATTAATTATAGTAACTTTATTCCTTTTCAAAAATGGAACTAGTGTTGTATGTTATTTATAGCCACATAGTTTTTAAAAGACATCTGAACATTGGGTGTCTATAGAAATTTCGAAAAATCAGATCATGTAAAAATAGAATCAGATCACGTACACTCTTCCATCTAGGTAGCATTGGAGTGGCAGAAATCCTCCGAGAATTCTGTTTTAAGAGAGACTAGTGCCACTAAGCAACATGAGTCTTAATTAACTATGTGTTAAAAGGTGTGGCAAATGCCTGGCCGGCTTGGCTCAGTGGATAGAGCGTCAGCCTGTGGACTGAAGGGTCCTAGGTTCGATTCTGGCCAAGGGCACGTGCCTGGGTTGCAGGTTCAATCCCCGGTAAGGGATGTGCAGGAAGCAGCCGGTCAATGATTCTCTGTCATCATTGATGTTTCTATATCTCTCTCCTTCTCCCTTCCTCTCTGAAATCAATAAAGAAATATATTTTTTAAAAAAAAGTGTGGCAAATGCTACCTTTTGATTGATTGTTAAAATCCCTTGGCCTCTATAATGTTTACACCATCAAGAGAGCCCATGAACATTAACATTATTTTTAAAGTGTTGTTCTGAAACGATTAGAAAATTCAGGTTACAACTTCTAATGTCAGTGAATTGCAATATATTTTTAAGAATTATTCTTTAAAGATTGAGTTCTGTGAAGGGGTTGGGGAAGACATCCCAGCTATCAGAGAACTTTCCACTTTTGCCACCTTAGGGTTTGTGAGGCGTTTAACAGGTCACGATCATTCCATGTAGAATACATGCGTTTATAAAATGCAAGGATTTTATGGAGTAAAATGGATGAAAAGTGGAGGGTTGAATATAGAGATTAAGGATTTCCTGTATTCAGATATTTGTTTAAAGTAAAATTATATTATCTGATTTGTCTGGTATAAGAACTAACTCAAAGTGGTAAAATGACGAATTTGATGTTCTCGTCATTTTGATAGAATCCCTGTGATTTGATCTACAGATATTAGTCAGAAGAGTAACATGATCACATTGTCCATATCCGGAAAGATCAGCCTGCTATCCTGGTTGGAAAGGCCACTTATTCTACCCTGAATATTTCCTAACCACAGATGGGGCACAGCTTCTTTCAGAAAGCTGTTCTCACCTGCAGTCACCTCTGTGGTATGTCTGTTAGCTTTCCTAACTTACATCTCTCGGTACGTGTAAAATAAACTTCTTCCCATTTTGCCCTCCCTCAATGGAAAAGAGCTGATCATTGATTTCCTTAAAATAACCCACCATATACTCGAAGGCTTTTATTACCCTGGCCTGTTTTTCTTCAGTCTAATCCCAATTTCATCTACTTTAAGTCCCTTCTCCCAGCCCTTTAATTATTCCCGTTGCTACCCTGTGATCCATTCTAGTTTCTTTCCATGCACCTTCAGTCATGCAGCACTTAACCAGTTGCAATCTTATCTCTGTAATCAGGACCTTCTCGGTTCTGCTAAACACAAAGTAGGGCATTGTCTGACCCTGCGTAGCACCTGTGAACCGAAATGGACTCCTGAGTTGTTGAGTTGCCGTTAGTTCCAGTGGCTCAGGAAGTTCAATCTTAAGTAAGACTCAAGAAGTTGGGAGCAGGCAGAGTTACTACCTTGGCATGACGATCTTGATACCAACTAGGTACTTTCAGAAGCAAAGACAGGATTGCTGGCTCAAAGTCATGCCCAAATGCCCATTCCTTATGTGGAACTAAAGGAACTGGGCCCCGCCCTCACTATCCAGACACCAGCCTAGTTTACAGTGATACAGAATCAGGGGATAGGGACAATAATTTGCCATCTCTCTAAGTATTGTAGAAGATCTAAAATGGCATAAGAAGTTGTCTCTGCCTTTCATAAACTTGCATTGAAACCAAGAGAAAAATCACAAGGGCAGTATAAGGTACAAGACAATATATATTAAATATGAGTTGAATGTCAGTAGTTGTTCTGAGCCCTGAGGAATCGGAGCTGGGGAACTGAAGGAAGTGGTCAGTTTCATCAGGAGGTCAGACTTGAGTGCAGCCAGGGAGGCTGGGTGGAGTTGGCACGGGCACGAGGTGAGAGGAGGTGTCCGTCCGGCAGGGGGTGGCAGGTCAGGTTGATTGGAGCAAAGCGCTGGTGGGGTGTTCAGGAAGACTGACATGAACATTTGGAAGATGCGGAGCCTCATGTGCAAGGTCAAAGCATTTAGCAGAGCAGAGTAGGGGAGCCACCTGATAGAGTGGTCTCAGGAGGTGATCAGGGGAGGCTGGGCAGGAGAGAAACTAGAGGTAAAGAATCCGTGAGGAGGGTTAATAGACACCGTGCTCTCTGCTTTCTGTGTTTGCTGATGAAGAGAGCACTGCGTCTGTGCCTTCATCTGTTTTCTCTCGGTTCAGCTTATAGACACACAGGTAGCTCTTACTGAGGCTGCCTCCTGGGAGCCTGGAAATTCATAAAAGGCAAAGACACATGATGCAGATCTTTCTGGGGACCTAACAGGGAAGGGGGTTGGAGAGAAGATAGATCTGAATAATATATACCAATGGATGCCGTAACCGGTTTGGCTCAATGGATAGAATGCTGCCCTGTGACTTAAGGGTCGTGGGTTCGATTCAGGTCAAGGGCATATACCTCGGTTACCCAGCCTTGGTCGAGGCAAGTGTGGGAGTCAACCACATTGATGTTTTTTTCTCTCTCTGTCTATCCCTCTCCCTTCCATTCTCTCTAAAAATCAATGGGAAAATATCCTCAAGTGAGTATTAACAAAAACAAACAAACAAAAAACCCAAATTATACCTCTGGACCCAAAATTCCAACATGTGGCTACTTTGAGATAAGTTTGCCTGGGGTAAGCAAGGTCCTATGAACACGGCCAGCTCTTATTTCTCCCTGTGCACGTTGGCAGCCCTGTGCCTGGTACTTCTGGTTACTGAAGTAATCTGTGCTGGCATGGAAGACGTTAAAACCTGTTTTTGTGTTATGGGCCAAATCTTAGAAGGCAAAAAAAAAAAGAGGACATTGAGAGATATCATCCTGGGTGATCTCTTTGTTATTTTAGCTGCTTAGAATTAATACTGTTTGCCCATGAAGTGTTACTAGTGTTAAAAACAAGCTTAGTACATAGTCAAAGATTTTATTGATAAAAGAGATGCCAAAATGATTCCCTTCCAACCAATTCTCTCCACTTGTTATTGTAAATTCAGGCTCTGAGTTAAATACAGCCCTTGCCTTGGGGGCCCGCTTTTGCCATCTGTTTGGGCTTCTCGGTATCTTCTTTCCCAGGAAAGGTCATTGAAATGTATGGGCATCGAGAAGTTAATGTGAAAAACCATCGCAGTATGTTTTTTGAGGGTTAGTATTAGCTTCCAGGCTGACACATTAGCAAGTAGTTATTTCTGGCAGGAAGCTGCCCCCTCACGTTATTGTTTACGAGTCTCTGTTCAACTATTTTGAGCTCTGGGCTGCAGGGTGTGGCTCTTTTGAGCTTCAGTGCCTGATGCTTTCAAACAGACTGCCCTGGGTTCCAGACCAAAGACTGACTCAAGGGGACCCCACACACCGTGGAATTTTGGGTGGTTTGGGAAGGCACAATGTGAAAGTCTACCTCAGTATGTTCTGTGAAAAAAGAGTTTGAGGAAATAAGTAGAATAACATCCCGGATGAAATAAAATTATTTTAAAATGGAGTTGGAGTAGAGGATGGAGGAAGGGGATGGGAAGTCTTTGGTAATCACAGGACCGATCCACCAGGGAGTGTTTCTGAGTTCCATGCCCTGCGTCTGTCTCACCCCCAGCTCCAGTGCCAGGGGCTGGGAGGAGCAGGGATGGTGCTGGCCCAGGCAGATGGGTCAAGTGGCACTTCTGGAGCACCTGCCCTGATCACCGGAAACAGCAGGTGTAACACAGGTCCCAGCCCTGGAGCCTCCACGTCCCTGAGCAGGTTCAGAAGGAGTCCCTTTGCCCTGTGATGGGCTCACCCGCTAGCACTTGCTCTAGAAAAGAGAAGAAAGGACCCACCTAAGACTCCTGGCCCCCAATTAAAATTCTTGTGTTGCTCAAAACTAAATTGAACACATTGATCGTGGCTGTGTCATGTCCCTTCCTCTCTTGGTGGTATGAACTGGTGAAAACACAAATGACAGTGGCCACCCAGCAAAGGTGTTCTGTCTACTGATATCAGTGAAGGAAATGTCTTTTGCATTTTATCCCCAGCCGGCCTTTGGGCAGAGTTTTATGTATTTCCTATTCTCCTAAACGTGGATTCGTTGCAACATGCAGTGTTAACTGCAGCTTTTAGAAGGTTGATGTGATCGCTGCTACTGCAGCCCTGTTCATGCCATGAAAATCCTGTTCTGTTTTCATCCTTACTTGGCACCTCTGTGCTCTGTTCCTGGGAGTTTTACAACACAGGCAGCTCCTATTATTGTTTCTTTAAGATTTAAAATTTTTAAATGTGCCTGTTACAATATCACAACTTCTACATCGCATTGCTTAGATGTACATATTCCTACTTAACTAGTTAATAGTATTCAGTAAATTAATTCAACACCTTAACATCTTCAAGGCAGATGGCTGTGGTAGCCACACCTTCGTGACGGCAAAGCAGCTAGATTCAGAGGGGCCTTGCGTGGCGCACATGTTTTAAATAATTGGTCACTGAGAAGGAAGCAATTAATCTCCGTCACTGGCAGGTATATACAATTTTTAATGAAAGGGGTCTCTGCTTTTCCCTGGGCATGTGTTAATTTTCAACTAAAGCAAAGACAAGTGGAGCACCCAAAGTTAAAGATCTAAATAGTTTTAAAAATCAAAAACTCTACTGAAGGTTGATCTTACTAACTGAGACTTCTTGGTCACTTGGATGTGAAAGTTTTGCTTTGTGCAAGAGTATGTTTAAAAGCACTTTTAAAAAGTTAAAAGTATTTGCTAAGCTGTTAATATAAAACCGACCAACTTAAAAAAAAATTGTGGGGATTGGAGGAGAGAATAAAGGGAATTAATAGTAGTTCAAATGCATTCTTTTTTCACTTCTCATGACTTTGAGAAGTAAGAAAGTTTGGAAGAGCAAATGATGTCACTGAAGGTTGGAATCCAGGGGAACCCGTCAAATTTGAGGCTCAATTCAACTGCAGTGGGGACCCTGGCAGGTTAGAGGAGGCAGCAGGTGGTGAATGAGCTGTTTTCCAGGTAATGTGATCACAGTAGTATTTATAGGGTGGTCATTCTCAGGCGTGATGGACTTCGGCTATCATCTTGGGTTACTTGATTGTAAATCACAAAGAAGGAGGTCGTAGCTGTGGAGTGTTGATCTAAACAAAGGCTGATGGATCCCCAGTGGACAGCCTGCTTGTAGGCTCTACGTCACCCTGACTATCTTTGTTTGCAGTTAGTGAAGTCTGGTAACTGATGGTGGGCGAGTAGTTAGCTCCGTTAGAATGTCCCTGTAGCCAGTGATTCCAGGTAATGTGATCACAGTAGTATTTATAGGGTGGTCATCCTCAGGCGTGATGGACTTCGGCTATCATCTTGGGTTACTTGATTGTAAATCACAAAGAAGGAGGTCGTAGCTGTGGAGTGTTGATCTAAACAAAGGCTGATGGATCCCCAGTGGACAGCCTGCTTGTAGGCTCTGCGTCACCCTGACTATCTTTAATCGTTTGCAGTTAGTGAAGTCTGGTAACTGAGGGTGGGGGAGTAGTTAGCTCCGTCAGAATGTCCCTGTAGCCAGCATGAGTTCATCTAGGTCAGTGGTTCTCAACCTGTGGGTCGTGACCCCTTTGGCGGTCGAACAACCCTTTCATAGGGGTCACCTCAGACCATCCTGCATATCAGATATGTACATTAAGATTCATAACAGTAACAACATTACAGTTATGAAGTACCAATGAAAATAATTTTGTGGTTGGGTCACAACATGAGGAACTATATTTAAAGGGCCAGAAGGTTGAGAACCACTGATCTAAGTGCATTCATGAGTCATGGGAAATAGTCTGGACCCTGAAAGAGTTCTAGTAGGCAAGCAATTTAGTCATTGAACTCACCTCCTTCATACCCCAACTGAGTGCCTATTAGCTGCTTGCAGGAATAACCAAGAAGCATCCTGGGTTCTTGGCCTAAGGCCCTTGATTGTACAGGCATCACAGTTAAGATTGGAGGTTTCCAGCTTTGGCTGTAGCTTCCCGGTCCTTCAGCAGTGGCTGCCTGAGGCTTTGGTTTTGGACAAGTTACTGTGGCCTTCTCTGGTCTTGTCTGAACATGGACACGGGGCCCCAGCTCCTGGCATCCCAGGACCTGCTTCCTTGCCCCGTCTCCATAACCCACAGCTGCAGCCCTGAAAGAAGACACCAGGATCCAGACATAGCGAAGCATCCTCTTTTGCATGTGTTAAGGTCCTGAACGATCGTTTTCTCTTGGGCAAGTTGCCTTCTCTCTCCTCTTCTGCCTGTTCATTTTTCTCTCTCACTCATTCATATATAAATAATTGGCTTTTCCTATTTACTGCACAAAGAGAAAATTAAACGTCTGAATTTTCCATAGCTATGAGAAAGTATTTCCAGAGTATGAAAAAATAGACATTGGACATTTCAGCTACTGCTTTTCATAGAGTGGGAATTTATTACTCAGCTCAGTTACAATCTTGGCTCAAACAAAGCAGTTGTGTGGGCAAGCAGTAGGCACCTTTCCTAAACGGCATTGAAAGGGACAGCTTGGTTCATATTTAAGACACCATGAACTAAGAGTATCGTTCCATCCAAGACCGTTTGATTATCTCTGAATCTTAGACATACCACAAAAGACATTGAGACCTGGCCAGTGGAGTTTACTGGTATGAGATATTGCATCGCTCCCAAAGGATAGGAAACTAAAGGGGAGGGAGGCAAGAGAGAGATCAGAGCCCAACAATAAATAGCTCTTTGTACCAGTCCCCTCCCCTAAGCCCAAACCACTGAGATCATAGAGTAAGTGAACAGCATGCAGAGGGCAACTGCCCCAGCAGCTGGACAGACAACATAACCGGATGTGAACTTGTCTTTCCACAGTGTGCGGCTGTGACCTGGCCCAAGGTGGCTTCTTCATAAAGAACGGGGAGTATCTCTGCACCCTGGACTACCAGAGGATGTACGGGACACGCTGCCATGGCTGTGGGGAGTTCGTGGAAGGAGAGGTGGTGACTGCCCTGGGCAAGACCTACCATCCCAATTGCTTCGCGTGTACCATCTGCAAGTAAGTGAGGGCTTCCTGGCAGAGTGCTGGGCTCTGCTGCCGACGGTTGGGATGGCCCCCTGGAGTCTTGAATTGTGCTTAGTCTTAAAATATTCTTTTTTCTGATGTGTCCTTAGATTCCTTTATCTTTCTACTGTATTAGCAGCCTTTGTCAAAAAGTAATTTATGGTGTCTTCTACTAAATAATAAGACTCATATTGAGTGGCTTGAAACCAAGTCTGAAAGTAGCTCTAGGTCTCAAAAGATTTTGAGCAATGAAACATTGGGAGGAAATGACGTAACTGATTAGAAAGACAAAGCTTCTTTGGAAGTAGAAGTTCTTGCGTGCGTGTGTGTGTGTGTGTGTGTGTGTGTGTGTGTGTGTGTGTGTGTTTAAAGTAGTCTCATAGAGCAAGAGTGGGCAAACTATGCTCCAAATTAGACCTAATACCTGTTTTTGTAAATAAAGTTTTATTGGGACACAGCCACACCCATTTGTTGATGAATCATGTATGGCTGCTTTCAAGCTACAGCGACAGAGTTGAGTAGTTGTGACAAAAATCATATGATCCACCTAGTACAAAACAAAAAAATATCTATGAGCTGGTATTTTAGGAGAAAAGTTTGCCAATCCCTGCTCCTGGTCATCTATCATCTACAACGTAAATCTTAACTTCACTTGATTAAAACGATCAGTCAGAGAGAAGGAAACTGAGTGTGGGTAGGAAATGTGCTTTTATTGTTTTGCGGTGAGTGCTACACATTAGAGAACTTAAGTTGGGTTTGACTCCTATAATAAGGAGGTTCTGAGTTGGTGGGCATCCCCTGCACCTGCCTGTCACCTGGCCTCCCCAGCTGATCCATCCAGGCCAGTCACTGACCCTCTCTGGGCCTTATCTGAACAATGGAAAGGAACACTGAACCCTGAGAAGAGAGGCGACCACAACTCAGCATTTCTAAAACTTGGGGGTAGAGCATTTAACACGCTCCTCAGTGACTGGCACTAAGCCACGGGTGGCATGGTCTTAAGTCCGAATGTACTCCCTGTGTGTGTATCACAGTTCACAGTTCACTACCACTGTGAGGCAGCCCAAGGGCGACTTCAGGAGGGATAGCAATTGTGAAAGCAAAACTCACATCAAGAAGCTTGACTTTGTCCTTAAGTAATCGCTCTGACCCAGGCGTGCGGGGCTGTTCTGCTGGTGAGCTCCCATTTCCCATCCAGACAATCACACATTGAAAACCCAAGTTGATGGAGATAATTGGCACCTTGGCCTGGCGCAAGTAAGGAGGCATGGCAGCTGACCTGTGGCTGTTCATGCATGATTTTGTCAAAATGCCATCTGCCTCCAGAAGAAACTGGTACCATATATGCAGACGGCAGTATTTTTGCAAAATGTGCTGTTATTGATGACTGTCTCATGGGAAAGGATATTCTCTTTCTGGAAAGAAACTAGTAGTAATTTTTAAACAGATATTTATGGCATTGCCATATTTCTCCACCAGAGACTGGGTCCCACCCGGCACAATGATCCATTCCCATCACCCATTCAGATGTCCAGGACAAAGTCTAATTCAGCAGAATTTATCACAGAGGTCTTGGGAGCTGAAAGCGTTAACGCTTGACCTGTGACCAGCTCTCTTGGGGAGGGGCCTTAAGCCTGAATAGGAATGTACGGCATTTGAGATGTTTCTTCATGAAGGGTTTTCCATTTGGAAAATTTTACTGTGTGCGCCCCGCTGAACGGCTTGTTGGACATCCCCCCACTGGTGAGCAGAGGTGACTCATTCATTCCCTTTACTGTCTGGGGGCCCGCAGACCCAGCGCATTCCCCCTTCTCAAATTGAGGCACGTTTGTGTGTTTGGACCGTGTCCAGCTGGCCGGCTTGGTTCAGATGGTATTTCAGACATTTGGGCTGGTGCTTCTCCAAGTAAGGACTTGGCACCGGAGGGCAGCAGGCAGAGGCGTAAGGAACAGGAGTGAAATCGCTGGGATAACCTGCCAAACCATGTCCTTCTGTCCCCCAGGCGCCCGTTTCCACCCGGAGACCGCGTCACGTTCAACGGGAGAGACTGCCTCTGTCAACTCTGTGCCCAGCCGATGTCGTCCAGCCCTAAAGAAGCCTCCTGCTCCGGCAGTAAGTGTCCCAGCCCCTGTTGGCATGGGTTCCTCATGGCTCAAAGGTAGCTTAGGCGGGTGCCTTTCTTTTAGTGAAATTTAGCTGGGGCTGAGAGTAATACTGTCGAAGGCATTTCCAGTTGTAAAACATGAAGCTTTGATTGCAACCCATGCAATAAAGAGCATCTCCTTTATTGCAACAAGACATAAATAGAATTGGACATTAAATTGTGCCTTTTGACAGTAAAGGAGGGACAGGGAGTTATAAAACTTTACATTGGAAATGCCATCTCGAGTCTCAGAGGTTGAGATGGGAGAGCATTCGGTGGCGATATAATTGATGTCTCTGTGTATTAAACAACTATCTCCTGTGCCTAAAGCTAATGAGATGATTTATACTGACCCTTAAATATTCTTTATTCACCTGGAGGGGTTCTGACATTTAGCCGTTGGATGATAGATAATTTGCTGGGTACCTGTGATGGGTATTGTTCCCCTTGGTGACATAGGTGTGGACAGAACAAAGTCGGCATCCTCTAAAACAGCGGTTCTCAACCTGTGGGTCGCAACCCCTTTGGCGGTCGAATGGCCCTTTCACAGGGGTCGCCTAAGACGATCCTGCAGATCAGATATTTACATTACGATTCATAACAGTAGCAACATTACAGTTACGAAGTAGCAACAAAAGAATTTTATGGTTGGGTCACAACATGAGGAACTGTATTTAAAGGGCCAGAAGGTTGAGAAGCACTGCTCTAAAAGCTTGCTTTCTGGTGGCAGCAGATAGATAATAAATGCATATGGCACACAAAAATACCTAACATGGGAAGAAACTGAAAGTAGGAAGAGAAAGGCTAACGGGCTGCACTGATATGGGTCAACCAGGGGAATGTGTAATTCTTTAGGACAAGGGCTTGTCTGACCTGTGAGAATCCCAAGAAAACCGCCCACCCCCAAATAAAAATAGTGGTCAATTGCACGATTCCTTCTGGTAAATAATGGTGAGTAGGCGAGTGAACCTTTAAGGTATATTCTGAACTCTGGGCTCCAGACAAGGAAGCTCTACCGCCATCTCTCCCCTGGGGCATGAGGACGCGGGCGAGAGGTCAACCTTCGTTTCGGTGGATTTCGCCAGTCCTTGGGAGGCCTGGGGAAAAAACGCCTTTATGCCCTGCTGGTCTCAGCACAGAGAATGAGATCAGCTACTTCTCCTCGGGAGGAACGCTATGCCGATCATAACAGCGAGTCCAAATCTTCCTGTTCACGGAGAAGAATCCTGGTACCCGTTAAAAAGAAGAATGTTCTGACCAAAGCATTTGCATAGAGATTGGATTTTGGCCACTGGGAGGGAAGAAGAAAGTAAGTGTTAGTCACCTTATTCGACAAGGCTGGGTCCTTCGCAGGAGGATGTCTTTGCCCTGCGGAGGAACACTAGCAGCCTGGGTGGAGCAGTGGCTACAGAGCAGCGCAGGCCTAGACCCTAGTAGGATTTTGAGTCCTTCACTGTCCTTACCTGCTCTATCCCAAGCAGGCCATCGGGAAGGTGACCTGCGGTGGGACTAGCCACCCACGGTGTGGGAGGGCTTGCTTTGAAAGAACATTACCAACAACGTTGGAGGTATTCTTCAAAGTCTTTAAGAAAAAGGATTTCCAAGAGCTTGTATGCATATATGCTTAACTCATGGACACAGACAATAGGGTGGTGAAGGCCTGGGGTGAGGGGGTGGGAGGGAAGCTGAAAAAAGTGGGAACAGGTTATGTGGGGGAATTTGTAGAAGGGCTGTGTACCTTCTACCTGCCACAGCCTCCCTGCTATAGCAAGACTCGGGGACCGGGGGCGGGGGGGGAAAGATATAGATATAGATATAGATATATACTTTCAACAATAAAGATGTTTTAAAAAGGATTTTATGAGTCCCAGGATAGGGTGAGAAAGAGCATCATGTCCATGGGCCTATAATAGGAACGGCCGTGTCCTCACATTCTGTGGAGTCCTTTAGTCCAACTATCATTCTTGATAAGTGGGGAAACTGAGGCCCGCAGGCAAACTCACGCTACCCACTAACAGGTCGGATTAGAGGCAGGTCTTTGGGTTCCTGATCTGGAGCTCTCTCTTTTGTTTCATCTGACATCCCTCATGGTTTGGATTGAGAAACAACAGTGGGATCTTTATAAGGCTTCCCGTCCTCTCCATCCATGCAATTCGGGATCCTGTGTCCTAGTCACAGTTCTACCAAAATGGCTATTCCAATGTTTATTAAAACGTTTGGTGTTTTTTTGGTGTGTTTTTTTTTTTTTGCTTTATCCTTCTTTTCTATTTTCATATGACATACATGTTATGTGTATAAAAAAAGGAATAAAGCCCAACTGGTGTGGCTCAGTGGTTAATGCTCACGATTGGATTCCTGGTCAGGGCACATGCCTGGGTTGCAGGCTCGATTCCCAGCGTGAGGCATGCAGGAGGCCACCGATCAATGATTCTCTCTCATCATTGATGTTGCCATCTCTCTCTTCCTCTCCCTTCCTCTCTGAAATCAATAAAAATACATACATATTTTAAAAGGAATAAAAATTTTAGTTGTAGAATGTATCCTACTCACATTCATCACATCTCTAATGGCAGATATAATAATTGTTGCTTATGTGCAAATTGTTAGAACATCATATTTTTCCCTTGCACATGGATGAAATCTCAATCCTATGCAACTGCTTTGATCAGTTCATTGTTATTTTTCAACAAGTCCTTGTCTGTTTAGGTAAGCACTCAAATAGCATTTATGAGGCATGTGGGCGTGGATGTCTGCCAAAAAGAGAGCTCCTATATGTGGATACACACATGCACTATACGCCGACGAGGCAGGCACGCGAGTTCTAGCGCAGGGGAGTTTGCAGCAAGTTTCTGAAATTTACTGGGGCATGATTAGGAGTCACTGGCCGCTACATGCAGTTCTTGAAGAAGTGCCTGGTTCTTTAAAACTATCCTGATGTCCCTTTGAGTCATTTTTCTTTCTTTCAATTTTTAAAATGGCAAAGCTTCCTACATAAAAGCAAAAATGAAACTCTCTCGATAATGTTCACAGAGTCGATGAAATTGTAGCAGAGAGCCAAGGGCCTCTTTTTCCTCTGAAATGTCCTTTGAAAAATGAGTTTGCTCTTCTGAACCACCGTTTCATTTCACATCCCGGGGCTGGTTTTCTGTAGTCACCGAGGAGCAGGTGAAGACAGCGTGAGAGGGAGAGAGGAGGCGAAGCGTGGCCGACAGAAGCCATCGGTTATCCAAAATCGTCTCAGCTGGAGCTTCCTGGGTAGAGGTGCACTTGCCGTTGCTCCTGCTCTTCTAACCTTCCTGTTTTATTTTTCCTTATCCAACATCCACATAGCACTCGCTGTGGATCAGGCACTGTGTAACTGCTCTACAAATCTTCATTTAATCCTCATCACCACCCAGTGAAAATGATCCCCTTTTCACAGATGAAGAGACCAGGGGCCACAGGGGTTAAATGATGCGCACAAGCTCACACGGACATTAAGTGGTGGGTCCGGACACAAACCCCAGCCGTCTGGCGCCAGAGGCCATTACCGTGCCTGGTATTGATTTGACCATGTGGGTATCGCTCTCTGATTTTCAAAGCTGGGGTTGCGGAGCCTCGGAGCGGTGACCTGACGTATTGGCACATGATCCACGTGTCCTTCCTGCAGGGCTGTGCACTTTTTACCTGCACCGCTGCCTCCTGCTATAGCAAGATTGGATGAATGGAAACCATCAGGAAGTTATTCATAGAAACAAACAACTTCAATTATGGATTATTGCCCCTGAATTAATTAAAACTTGCTGCCTCTAGTCTAATGCAATTTGAATTCAATAAGTAATAACCATTTTATAACACGGAGATGATAGTAAGTTATCTCAAAGGGTTGTGGCGAGCATTAATTAGATTGCTTTTACTATCAATAACAAAATCAATTGCCTATGTCTAGCTGATCCATACTTTAGAAATAAAATGTATGCCCTGGAGACATTATATTCTACCAGAAGGTTACACACTCTTCTCTAAAGCTTAATTCAACTCCTTTCTCCATGAATTTGCTTATAAGGACAGGACTGGGTTCCCTGGGGTTAAGGAGATGGGTGCGGGGGAGTCTGTGTGTGACAACCTAGGGCAGTGATGGCGAACCTATAACACGCGTGTCAGAGGTGACACTCGAACTCATTTTTTGGGTTGATTTTTCTTTGTTAAATGGCATTTAAATATATAAAATAAATATAAAAAATGTAAGTCTTTGTTTTACTATGGTTGCAAATATCAAAAAAATTCTATATGTGACACGGCACCAGAGTTAAGTTAGGGTTTTTCAAAATGCTGACACGCTGAGCTCAAAAGGTTCGCCATTACTGGACACACGTGTCATAGGTTCGCCATCACTGCCCTAGGGCATGGGGAATAGGGCTTGGATTGTCATTTCCTACGCTGCTCCTGTCTATTTCAGGCACCTGAGCGCCAGTGGGCTGCTGTCTACAATCACCCTTTCCACTTCAAAGGGTGTCAGACTAGTGTCTGATGGCATGTGGGTTGGGTGGGTTGGCGTGGGGAACACCCACGCACAAATACATCCAAACCCATCTTCCTCTCTCTCCCCTTCTGTACAGCACTGTCATTATTCTCACTGCCACTGGAACTCCCACAGGTATCAGGACAAATGCTCCACTTGGTCTGAATTTAAGTTATTTTTGGTAGAATCATGTGCATGTTTTTTAAAAAAACATGTTTTTATTGATTTTTTTAGAGAGGGAGAGGGATAGAGACGTAGAAATATTGGTGAGAGAGAAACATCTATTGGCTGCCTCCTGCACGCCTCCTCCTGGGGATCGCGCCCACAACCCGGGCATGTGCCCTGACTGGGAATTGAACCAGTGACCCCTTGGTTCATGGGTCATTGTTCAACCACTGGGCCACACAGCCAGACTCTCATCTTTTTTATAAGCTTTTCCCTGTATCATAAAATGGAAAGTGGTTATTACTTCAGATAAATTTATTAGTGACAGAATCACATTGGTTTTTTTAAAGTAGTGATGTCAGGGAACGTATTTCCCCACCTCTGAGTGTGAGATTAAAGGGAGGCCTCACCTCTCTGGGCATTTAGGGTGCCAGCTCCTGGTGTGGCAGTTCCAATATTGCTCTACTGGGTACGAGTGGGGTTTAGGATTTACATAGTAGGCAGAGGTTTACTGCAAACAGACAAGGTATGTTGCAATAAGGAACATTTATATTCAGGCATTTCAGATTGAAATCCCAGAGTGACACAGCACATGGATGATCTCAAAAGTGTTCTCAGTGGATGGAAAGTTAAGGGCATTTTTTTATTTGCTATTTTCGTTTCACCAGATATGCCTCTTACGTATTGAGACCCACAGCTTCTAAACACTTATCAGTAAAACTAGAATGTTAATGATTGGAACAGCAGTCAGTCCCCAGTTTATTTTTAATTTTTCAGTGGCAGTAAAGATGTAGCTATTCAAAGGACTGCTGTGTATACATATCTCTCTCTCTCTCTCTATATATATATATATATGAAAATCCACATCAATGCAGGAGCTGCCCCCGGTGGTCAGTGTGCTCCCACAGCCAACCTCCCGCAGTCCCTTCCCCCAGCTGGCCAGCCAACCTGGCCCAGCCAGCCCTTATTGGCCCCATTTGGCCCGGATTGAAACTGGTCGAGATGGCCCCCATCAGCTCCGATCACCTGCCAGGCCGAGGGACCCCACCCAGGCACAAATTCATGCACCAGGCCTCTATTAGTTGTATATTCCTATAGATCAGTGGTTCTCAACCTTCTGGCCCTTTAAATACAGTTCCTCATGTTGTGACCCAACCATAAAATTATTTTCGTTGCTACTTCATAACTGTCATGTTGCTATTGTTATGAATCGTAATGTAAATATCTGATATGCAGGATGGTCTTAGGCGATCCCTGTGAAAGGGTCATTCGACCACCAAAGGGGTCGCGACCCACAGGTTGAGAACCGCTGCTATAGATTGTCCCAGGAAGATACTGAGAAATTTCTATTAGTACCCAGCAGGGAGGAAGGGAGTTGCTAGGAGATAGGAAGGAAAGGGAATTATTTTTACTGTACAAAAAAAAAAATTAACCATGTGTATGTATGACCTATTTAAAACCAAAACAAAGCACTTAAAAAAGAACAATGTTATAAAATAAAAGACTCATTCATTACAGACTGGAGTTTCATGGCTGTTTGCCCTTGCTATGACCTTCAGCCGAATATGTATTAAGTGGCTGGTCACATGGTGAAAGTACCGAAACTGACATTCTACCCTTCTTTTCTTCTTCCCGTCTTTGGAATAGAGCGAATGAGCTGATGTTTGCTAATGGCTGCTGAATCTGAGAAACTGACGTAGGATTCAAGCATGATTTCCTCTTTGGCAAGAGCCCATGCGCACTGGGTGACCATAGCCAGTTAAAGATTAATTATGAAACTCTTCACCTGGTTAAAGTTTACAAGTAAATTAGGGAAATCAGTGCAAGACAAACCTTCTTACAGTTATGGTTTTTTCCTTTTTATTGAATTTATTGGGGTGACACTGGTTAACAATATACAGGTTTCAGGTGCACAATTCCACAACACATCATCTGTACACCGTATTGTGTGTTCACCACCCCAATCAAGTCTCCGTCCATCACCACTTATTTCCCCTATACCCTCCTCCGCCTCCCTCCTCAATTTGTTTTAATTGAGGTCACGTTCACATAACAAAGTTAACCACTTTAAAGTGAACATTTTAGTACATTCACAGTGTTATACAGCCACCATCTCTGTCTAGTTCTAAAACATTTTCATCCCCCCAAAAGAAGGCCCCATACTCACTAAGCACTTACCCCCGATCCCTCCTTCTCCCAGCCTGGGCAGCTACCAGCCTGCTTTCTGTCTCTCTGTATCACCTATTCTCGATATGTCGTGAATGTAATTGTGCATAGGTGGCCTTTTGTTTCTGGCATCTTCCGCTTATCATAATGTCTTCAGGGTTCATCCAGGCTGTGGCGTTTATCAGTACCCCATTCCTTTTTACGGCTGAATAATATTCCATTGTGTGGATAGACCACAATTTCTTTATCCACTTGTCTGTTCATGGACATTTAGTTCATTTCCCCCATTTGGCTGTTGTGAATCGTGCTTCAGTGAACACGCTTGTACAAGGATTTGTTTGGGTCTCTGTGTCAGGGTCTTGGTACAGCTTCAAGAAGGGTTTGCTAAGGACTATCCCGAATCTTGAAAGCAGTGGCTGCCAATTTTCTGAACTCCCTGTGAACTGTGAGGCTTGTGTCCACCAGGGTTCGCAGTGTGGAGGGTCATGGCATGGGCACCACTGAATGCCCCAGTTGATTGCAGGTGGCAGCCTTCATCGGGGGCACCCGTCCTTCTTCCTTCCGTGTTTGCTCGTTCTCCCATTCTTCCTTTTCTTTATACCCCTTTGCCACCTGGCCATAAACTGAGTAGAGGACCACTTGGTGGAAGTCTGACCCCAAATGTTCCAAACACTCTCCAGAAATGGATCAGAAGTGCTCAGGACTCAGGCTCTGAGCTTGGGACACATTAGTTTGTCTTCCTGCAGAAGTATGTATTACAATTGCCCTTTTGAGGGGTAGCTGGGGTATCAAATAGGGTTTGCAAGGCACGTCTGGATTACACATTGTGAGCAGAAAGGAGAGCTGCTCAAGCCCACAGAGAAGCACTGGTCCAGCCATGTGCTGCGTGATTGGTCATTGGCCCCGTGGCAAGAAGGCCCTGCCCACGGAAGGTTCGGCTGGAACTTTTCACCCGTGCCGGCTGGAGACCACTATCTGTGAGGCTGCCTTAGACAGGGCCTTTTCTGAGCGCGTCCCACGATTGGGTGATGCTTGGCTCTGTTTTCATCGCTTCCCACCTTCCTCTTGCTGTCCTGGTGGCATCTGTAGTCAAAAGAGAATCCTACTTTTAATCTCGGGACAATCCCCGTGATGTTTGCATCATCAGAAATGGTGCTGATTAGCCACAATGGACAAAACAGACGACAGTGCAGGGGACGAGCCCGAAAAGCAGTGAGGCTCTGGGCCTGCCCTCCAGCTGCGCTTTTGGAATTGTTAGTTGACCCGCTGTGGCTCAGTGGTTGAGTGTCGACCTATGAACCAGGAGGTCATGGATCGATTCCCAGTCAGGGCACATGCCCGGGTTGTGGGCTTGATCGCCAGTGTGGGGCATGCAGGAGGGCAGTCGATCAATGATTCTCTCTCATCATTGATGTTGCTATCTCTCTCTCCCTCTCTCTTCCTCTCTGAAATCAATAAAAAATATATTTAAGAAAAAATGAATTTCGAAGTTGTGAGTTTACTTACTAAGATAATGTTTATTCCATACATTAGACTCTTCTTTTAGTTCTGAAAACATGTGGTTGAACCCATATATACACTCACACACACAGAGTTCCTTTGATGGGATTTTAAACCTGAAAATTAGAGCAGATGACAAAATAGTATTAATGTTTTATGCTAATATATTTTATTTCTCATCAAAGATTCTCCATTGCATCCTGAGGAAATACAGGCATGTTACTGTTTTTATTTGTTGTTCAGGGAAATGGAAGAGAGGCTATTTAAGAGATTCTTTTGTAAGGCAGTAGATACTGTCTTTCAGCAGATATTGATATTTTCAGCATCCTTTTTAAAGTATATGTTCTGCTCCATAAATGTATACTCTCAATAGGTGGCATTCTTCCTGTGTATCAGGCACCCCTACCGCTCACCCTGCTCCAAGCAGGCCCCCATCAGCCCGTGGGAATCAGTTGCAGAGCTCAGCCCTGAGTGCTGAGGCATGTTTGTGGGCCAAAGCCATCTTCCACAGCTCATTGGACGAGCTTCCCAGGCTCTCAATTCTAATGCTTTTGGGTTGGTACCAAGGCTTTTGCTTGGATGCTCACCCCCATGCCTAGCAGCATTAGCCATGGGATTCCTGCTTAATAACCTCAGAATCAATTATGAAGAGAGGAAGGGCAAATAGTCTGGCTCCTTTTCCTCTCCCACTCAGATCCTAGTCGAGAATATGGGAGAAAAACACCAATGTGGTTAAAGAAGAGAGTGTCTTGACCTTGAGAATCCCTAGTACTCCTAACAGAATTCTGAGAGTACTGGTTTAAGGATCAGAATTGGAAATCTCAAATGTGTAAATGGCCTATATATATAAAATGATGAGCAAAGAACTGAAATTCTATAAGTATACAGGATGTCCACTTAACTGAAATTCTACAAGTATACATACTCTTTAAAAGGAGAAAAAAGCCCTGCCTGGTTTTGCTCAGTGGATAGAGCATCAGCCTGTGGACTGAAGGGTCCTGAGTTCCATTCTGGTCCAGGGCACATGCCCAGGTTGCAGGCTCGCGTGCAGGAGCCGGCCAATCAATGATCCTCTCTGATCATTGGTGTTTCGCTCTCGCTCTCTCTCCCTCTCTCTTCCTCTCTGAAATTAATAAAATATTTTTTGGGTTTTTTTAAAGAAGGAAAGATAGGACTTTTTTGGTCACATATGGAATTAGAGAGGACTTGGGCAATGGTGCTGCCGGGCCCGCCGTCATCTGCCCTGGTGAGGGCCGATCACCTGTTGCTGCTGTGGCCCATGAAGACTTGTCTGTTGTGCAGCATTTGTCTTCCAAAGACAAGAAGAACCTTCCTTAAAATAGCAGGTCAGAGGCTGCTCTGTCCTACAATGTTTCCAGCGTGACCGTCAGGACAGCAAAGCGAGCAACTGACCTCAGCGGGGCCAGGGCGATGTGGAAAATCTGGTTCAAGGTTACAGACTCCACAGCACATAAACCGTTTACAATAATTCTGGCCATTTCCAGGGAATGTGAGATATACATTATTTATAGCATGGAGACCCCTTTGCCATAGAGTGGCGAATACACTGCATCTACGTGAACGTTCTGACCCCCTCTACCCCCTTCTCAAAATATGTCTTGTGACGTCATATTGCTTTTTTAGCTAATAGCAGCATAGAATTTCAGAAGTTAAAAAAGGACTTTTAAAAGCTCACTCTTTAAAAGTGCTTAGCCTAACACATTAGCAGTTTCACATTCCTTTTGCCCTCTATCTATCTTTTCTTTTCTTTTTTTTTCTATCCTTTCTTATAGTGACCTCATACCTGGGTATTGGCCATGACATGCAAAAGAAAAAAAGAAAGAGGGAAGGGAAGGGGAGGGGAGGGGAGGGGAGGCAAGGGGGGGATAATGGTGATGAACGGATACTTGACTTGGGATGGTGAATACACAATACACAATACAGATGATGTATTGAAGAATTGTGCACCTGAAACCTATATAATTTTATTAACCAATGTCATCCCAATAAATTCAATTTAAAAAAAAAAAAGAA
>NW_006383012.1:5501014-5521618 GCF_000327345.1 Myotis davidii | reverse complement strand
AAAGAAAGAAAGAAAGAAAGAAAGAATTCTGTGGACTTACTTCAGTGACTTGCTTTACAGTTTTTTTTTCCAAATAGACCGTGGCCTTGCCAGGACAGTGTGGCTCAGTGGTTGAGCACCGATGCAAGAACCAAGAGGTCACCAGTTCCATGCCTGGTCACATGCCCAGGTTGCGGGCTCAATCCCCAGTAGGGGGGAGTGCAGGAGGTGCTGATCAATGATATTTCTGTCTCTATCACTCCTCTCCCTTCCTCTCTCTCTAAATATATATAAATTTAAAACTTTAAAAAAGCGACTGTGGCCAGTCCATATTTGTCAGCTCATACATGTCTGGTTTGGAACCTGACAGTATTGAAGGGCCCAGATGAAGATGAAAGAAAACAACCTTCAACAATATCCCCTTGTTAGATCGATGTTCTTATCACTACTAACTGATGTGGTCTTTTTGGTCAAGGAAAGGTTTTTAAATACCCAGATCCTTTATACTTTAAAGATGTTAAAACTCTAAGCCAACTCTTATAAGACATAACATAAGGATTTTTTTTTTAATCCGTGGGTTGCAAACTCGAAGGACCTACAACAAAGGCCAGGCTGGTAATATAGGTGCACGCAGTCAGTTCAGGCGTGAGGACAGGTGGCAACAGACATCTAGACCCCAGGGAGCAATGGAAACCCAGCCAACTAGGAAGATCTGTCCTGTGGAAAGTGGGCAGCCACTATGTGCCCCAAACAGTGCTTGCCATGAAGGAGTCCGTGTCAGAGGCTACATCTGACATGTGTCGAAGGCTGTGTTGAAGGCAGCTTGTCAACCTAGCAGAGTCTGACCCACGTCCAGGTCCTGCTTCTCTGGGTCCCTTCTTTCTCTGGCTTTTGGACAGAGCAGCTTTCTCTAGCCTTCTAGCATCACCATTTTATCACACAAGATAATGAGAAATCCATGCCCTGGAGGAACAGTTGAATGACAAGATAAGATGTCATTAAATTCAGGACCTCAAGTTAGCCAAGCCGTGGAATTTACATTCCTTTTCTGCTTTCCTTAAAGCTCTCTGGAATGAGTCCTGGCCAGGCATAAAGTGCCTCTAGTTAACAGTCTATTAAAAGGACAGCACTTGAATCTTTTATAGGGTCTCCAAAGCCTTATTCCACTTTCTATTAATACCAGCCTAACTCTGAAGTGATTTCGTTTCTATTTATTTTTCGTTCACGTGTATGGCTATGAACTTATGTGCTCATCTTTGTTGGTGACAAATAGACTTTTTATTTATAAAAAGAGGATTTCGGGGAGAGCTTGCATTTTCTGGAACTTACATGGGCAACTATTTCAATACTGAAACTTGATGATACGTTTTATTCTTAATCTTTTAAATTTTACAGGAAACTCTACACTGGCTCACAATCCCTGTGGACATTTTTAACATCTCAGTATCTCAGCCAGCATCAATTAAAAGAGAAATGTCCCTCTCTGGTTCCTTTTATGATTTCCACCATTTTCACAATGATTCTCTGCTTAGATAGTCTTTACCCTCAAAGGAACCTCATGCTCAGGTTCCATCGCGGCCGTTTTTGCCCATCGGCAAGAGGCCC
Source organism: Myotis davidii (assembly GCF_000327345.1). Taxonomy (NCBI): domain Eukaryota; kingdom Metazoa; phylum Chordata; class Mammalia; order Chiroptera; family Vespertilionidae; genus Myotis; species Myotis davidii. The sequence goes on along the minus strand of NW_006383012.1, from coordinate 5,520,034 downwards.
TGACCAGGGAGGTGAACCTGTGATTGGGGGTTTGACCCAGAGCAGCCTGGCGAGCTGCAGCGGCCTGGGTTCACGTGACCTGAGAACAGGGGCTGCCCTCTGTGTGGTTGATGGGACACTGCTTACCCATGGCCTGTGCAAAGCCCGCGTCCACCCAGGGCCTTAGTTCCAGGGTATAAAAGGAAGCACTTACATCAGATGGTCTTCAGGGTCCCTCTGGCTCTCAAGGGTCCTGTGATCTGTAAGAGGCAAGTAATCCGGCCTTTTCAGATGAGCGGGAGCCCTAAGTGGACGGCGATCACGGAAGTGCAAGACCGCTCACACGTTAAAAGCTGAGTAACAACAACAGTAATAGTGTTCATATGATGCTGACGGTGATTGTGGAACCAAAATGCCTTTCCCAGAGGCTGGCAGCGGGCTGTAGTTCTCTGTGAAGGGGAAGAGGAAATGTCCGATTTATGGGATTATTACAACCGTGAGAGCCATAGGCACTGAGTGTTTGCCATGTGCCTGGCACTCTGCTCAGTGATTACACATCGTCTCTCCAGCCCATTTTACGGATGAAGAAACTGAGGCCCGGTGGCTGCCTCGCGTGCCCACGGTCCCTTAGTTCAATGTCAGAGCTGGAATTTGACTCCGGGTCTCTGCCTCCAAAGTCTTTACTCACAGTTAGTGTGTAGGATTGGTGCACAGCTAGTGTACAGAATGGGTCAAAACAAGGAAGAATCTCATTTCTTCCTGTTGCTACAGAATTATCCTCTCTCAGAGCTCCCTTTCCTACCCTTAATAATATCTTAGGTGGATTCTGTAGCTTTCTGGTCATTGTTAGCTCTTAAAAGTCCAGCCTGGTTAAAAACTTGATTCTCACATCCGGTTCAGAGCTGCACCCTGTCCCCAGCTCAGAGCCAACCCAAACTGGAGACCTGCAGTGAGGGGGGGGGGGGCACAACCTCTCCTTTTACCCCTTCCTGTGCCGCTTATGGACCCTGTGGGTCCAGGCAGGGGGAGGGGTTTCCGCGAAGAAGGGAAATGGTGTTGTAAAGCTGGCGTCAGCAGGCTCTTTAGCTGACACTCTCTGGAGACATCTTTTAGGGGGTGGGTTTTGGATTCCTTGGCAAAAGCAAGCAGTTTCTGGCTACCTTGTTATAGCAAATCCCATCCCTGCTTCCCAGCTCAGGCCCTGCTCCCTCGAGGGCTCCTCGTTGCCACTTCCTAATGAGGTCCCCAGCCCTGCCAGGCAGCTTTTTTGGGTGTGCGTTCAGGATGCTCGGGGTGGGTACCAGCCACAGGACGCACAGGCATCCCCAGTGAGCCAGACAGTGGACACCCACACCACTGCCACTCTGTCTTCTCCGTGGCCTGCCAGCAGGGGGCGCTCCAGCAGGCTTCCTGCCATTCAGATTGCCCAGATTCCACAGGCTCCAGACTTGCTGTTCCTGAAGGCTTCCAACTCCAGGACATCCCAGTCGGCTGGTCCCAAAAACCTAACACAAGCTCCTCTGGGATCCCATCGCAGCCCTGGGGCCTGAGCGTCACCCTTCGTAGACATCTTGGTAGGAGGCGGGAGGCCCGTCTCTTCTCTCAGGGTCCTCTGATCCCTTCACAGCAGCGGGGAGGGGACCCCACCTCACTCCTGCAGTGTGGACGGCTCCCTGCGGACTCTCCTCTATTCCTTTTTGAATGTCTGGCTGCAGAGGTATAGGGGTTGAGAGCCTCAGGTGGATTCTGCATTCCTGGTCCTTCTGGCAGGGACATGCCTAGCACCCTTCCTTGGCAGATGGACTGTATCACCACCTCCCGCTCTAAGTCCGTAGCCCCAAATTCCCAGACACTAGGAAAAGTCTCCTTCCGTCTTCTGGTAGCTTTGATCCAGATATGGGAGGAGACTTTTCCTCCAAACGGCGGTTTCTATCTTCATTTCGGAACTAGGGGTGACGGAGCACGCGGGCCTGGGCAGGGGGAATGAATGGGAATTTGGTAGCCACTACCGTCCCCTTTTCTAGAGCTCCGTGTCCTCCTCCACACAGGCCAGCTTCATCAAATAAGACATTCCTCTGGCCCTCACTCTGCCCCAAGGGGAAAGTCCAGGAGGGCGGACAGAACAGAGGTATTTGGGTTTAAGTGCCGCCCAGCTGATGACAGCTTCCTTCCTGAAGCCATTTGTCATGTCCTTCAATTTAAATACTTTTGCAGCCCAGGTGTCCATGGCCAATCTACAAACAAAACAAAACAAACAAACACACAAACAAAAGATACGTTAAAGGAGCCAGAAGACTGGCAGGATCCCTCTGAACAAAATGACAGGAACGTGGACCCAGGTGCGGCCTTGGCTGCCGGTTTAACTTGGCCGTGAGCAGCCAGTCCCGGCTTTGCTCTTGGCTCCTGGTGTCGAGAATGAAAGGCTGGCAGCGACAACGTGTTCAAGGCTGTGGTTGGGTTTTTCTTTCCTCACATCTGGGGGTGATTCGTCCTTGATAGGATACTGGCGAGTGGCTAGAGGGTTCGGTTTCCTTGACGGTGCCCCGTACTCACCTATTCCTGACTTGGGCCGAAGCCCCGCGCCAATCGCCCGCTTTCTATATTTATCAGCAGCTGCTTCGGGGATGTGGAAACAATTTTCTCAACAGCTGAAAAGCATGCGGATCGAGAGCAGGACGTGTTGTTCTTATAAAGGAGCCTCGTTGGAACGAGCGTGGAGGGGTGAACAATCCAGCACGAATCTCCTTGTCCCTGCATCTCCTCCCATTCCTCCCCTCCCCCCATGACATCAGGCTTACACGGAGAAGATGGTTGGTTTTGTCCAGAGAGGAAGGCACGGGCAGCGGAATACACCACAATCCTTTGCATCAGCGGAGTGGCCAGTATTCTCCTTCTTAGGAGGTGGTCTTGGCTGACTTGCTTGATTTATGTCTTAAGGTTTGGGGTGCAGAGGCTCATTGCAGCCTCTTCTTCCAGCCCAGCCTTCCCAGCTGCCTGGCTCTAGGCATTCAGCGTTCGGTGACTGCTTCTCTGTAAACTATTCTGAAAATCAGCCGCAGGACGTCTGCCCTCCATGGCACACGGCCGGCGGGAGGATCTGAGAAGCACAGCACACCACCTGTGAGCCGGAAGCTACCAGACTGCCAGGCACTGGGACTAAAGTGACTGTGAAGTATTCCTGGTGCCTGGTTCACCGACAGCCCTCGGTGCAGAATGACCAGAGAGGTTGTTGTTGCTCTCAGATGGGCTCAGAGCTCTGGGGCATCTGGGCGTTAGTGTGCTTGTAAGGACAGCAAGACTTAGAGTCGAGAAACCTGGCTTTTAGCACCAGTTCTGCCCCTATGATGAAAAGGGGAACCACCTTGAATGCCCAACCTGTGCCAAGAGTTCTGAGTGTTATGCACAGCACTTTACCATGCAGGGTCTCTCCCCTCTTAGCAATCGAGGAAGTAGGTCAGCATTTCCCAGGTGAAGCAGTGAGAGTTCAGAGAGAGTAGTTTACCTGGGTTAGTGTCCAAATCTCCCTAACCCCCGAGCCCATGTCCTCACCATCCGCATCTTCCATCTCCCTAGACCTCAGCTCTGTGCAGGGGGAGACCTCGAACAGCTGTGCAAACTCGCAGCCCAGCTGTCTTCAGCTGTAGAATTGAAAAGCCATCTCTAAAGTTTATTTTCTACTTAAAAAAATGTCATCAACCAGAGTCTTCCTTATTATTTTAAATCTTTACTGCCACCTAGTGGGAATGATCTTATTAGAATAATGGAACATTTGAGTTCAGTTTGCATTAAACACTACCAATTCATCTTAGGTACATACTGTGTTCCTAACCTTTAAAAATGGTATTTATGAATACATATTATAGTCTTCTGTTTTATGTTTATAATAAACTACTAGCTGTGAGATCTCCTTTATACGATTTTTGGTGAGATGCTGGGATAATAATAAATCAGTTTTTTTAAAAAAATATGTAGCCCTAATCAACCAAAGGACTTGTATGCATGCATATAAGCATAACCAATGGACATAAGACACTGGGGGATAGGGGCGGCTAGGGGACTGTCTAGGGCGGGGGGGGGAGGGAATGGACACATATGTAATACCCTTTGTAATAAAAAATTAAAAAAAAAATGTAGCCCTAGCCGGCTTGGCTCAGTAGATAAAGAGTCAGCCTGTGGACTGAAGGGTCCCAGGTTCGATTCCGGCCAAGGGCACATGGCTGGGTTGCAGGCTCAATCCCCAGTGGGGGTTGTGCAGGAGGCAGCCGATCAATGATTCTCTCTCATCATTAATGTTTCTATCTCTCTCTCCTTCCCCCTTTCTCTCTGAAATCAATAAAGAAATATATTTTTTTAAAAAAATGTAATGCTTTGTGACCATATGATACACACGCAGCTTACAATAAGCTATATGTAAAGAGATTCTAATCTGAAATATTAAAACATAGCAGATATGTTTTTAACTTTATAAATATTTACTCTTTTTTTTTACATTCTCATGGCAAAAAAAATTAAACAACATAGAGGTTGTGGCATAAAAAGTAAAGTCCTCCATCACTGAGGACTTTTATGATTTCTTATGTGTTTTTAAAGAATTGTTCTGTTCATATACAAGCATATGTGCACATATACACATACTTTTTTTTTACTATTTTTATATTAATGAGCTCATGCTATGCATACTGTTCTTCAGCTTGATTCGTTTACTTATTCAATTTTGGATATCTTTCCATGCCCACAACAAATCTACCTCATTCTTTTTAACAGCACACAGTATTCCATTATTGGCTATATTATAATTAATGTCCCGGTCCCTCATTAATGTCCATGTAGGCTATTTTCAGTTTTGTTGTTACAGAAATGCTTCGGGGAGTGCCTATGTATTCTTCAGGGAACACACACATACACTTTTTATTTGTAGAATGAAATCTTAGACATGAAATTGCTGGGTTTAAAGGCACATTATTACCTACTGACCAGTGATCATTAGAAATTCTACACATCTGTAGTCAAAAAAAAAAAGGAAGGGAGGACAGGAAGGAAGGAAGGAAGGAAGGAAGGAAGGAAGGAAGGAAGGAAAGCAGGTTTACTTAAACTACATCCAGGGAGACAACACCCGGAGGCGGGTTTGGAGCCTTTTCTAGGATTTGGGCTTGTGCTGGGTAACCTTAGGGAGGATCCGGGGAGCGGGAGCAGCTCTGGGGGTGGGGGTGGGGGTATTGTCAAGAAGCAGGAGCAGGGCAGTGACTGGGCGTCTTCTTTTTCTGGGAGGAGGGAAGTGGAGTGGTTAGGAGTGTCCTTAGTAGATGAGCAGCCGTCGCGATGTGTCAGGAGAGGGGTGTTTAGCCGTCTGTGCACCCGTGGCCTTGCCTGGACACGGCTTTATTCCGCGGTGTTGTCCCTGCTCTCGTGGGGACATCTCGGCCAGCCTGCCCACAGTGCTTTCTGTCACTTCCTTGGGTACGTTGGTGTGAAATGTCTGGAGATGTTTAAGTTGCTTCTAAAAAGGATGCACCAATTTACATTCTTCTGGGTTCTTTTAAAGATGCACCTTCTCTAAAAATGATTTAATAACCAGGTGAATCGTGGAAATGACACTAATAGCAAATGTTTAGAGAGCCGCTTCCTGCATGCCAACCCTGTGCTGAGTCCATCACGGGACACATCCTCCTCGGAGGCTGGAGCAAAGCGCTAACAGCATCCCGGCTTCCGCCCGAGCAAACCGAGGCTTAGAAAGAGGCAAAGCCCGGATGGTGTGGCTCAGTGGTTAAGTGTCAACCTATGAACCAGGAGGTCACGGTTTGATTCCCCGCCAGGGCAGATGCCCAGGTGCAGGCTCAATCCCCAGTGGGCGGCGTGCAGGAGGCAGCTGATCAATGATTCTCTCTCATCATTGATTTTTCTCTCTCTCCCTCTCCCTTCCTCTCTGAAATCAATAAAAATATATTTTTTAAAACAAAAGGAAAAGGGAGAACCGGCCCGGATCACGGAACTAGCCAACAAGGCACAGAGCTGGGCGCAAAACCGGCTCATTCCGGGGCCCACGCTCTTCACCATGAAGGAACTCTCTCTGTGACCAGTTTCACGGAGTCTGCCCGGGAGAATTGAAAGCTGAGGAGTTAAGAGCCGTTTAATTGATGATGACAAAGCGTGGAGGGTCTGGTTTAGGTTGACAAGGCAGAAGAGTCCTGTTTACAGAAGTGAGACTTCTGAGCGGCATGGCATTCTGGGAACCACGTGATGGTGCTAAGCGGGGCATCCAGCCTGGGGGGCTTTGCGGCTCCCACGCGTCCTCAGTGACTGCAGGCCCACGAGAGCTTTCCCCAAGTCACGGCCTGGACCCTGTAATTGAGTCGTCTCTGGGCCAGGAGGAGCTCAGAGGGGACTTAACTAACCTCCGAGGAAATACAGGATGGAGGACATCCATCCCCTGGGTCCTCCGTGGTTCATGGAGCGTCCACGCTGCGTGAGGATGGGGCCCGAGAGACAGACTGTGCAGGGTGAGCACAGAGTGAATCGGTGCTTAAGCAAATATGTATTGAGTGTGTGATGGGGACACCGGGTTCAGAGCTGGCCGAGTGCGGGCATTTAGCACACCTGGCTGCAGGGAGTAACCCCTGGCCGCAGGGAGTAACACCCGGCTGCAGGGAGTAGCACCCGGCCGCAGGGAGTAACCCCTGGCCGCAGGGAATAGCACCCGGCTGCAGGGAGTAGCACCTGGCTGCAGGGAGTAACTCCTGGCTGCTCTTCCTTCCAGACTGTGCCGGCTGCGGAAGGGACATCAAGAACGGGCAGGCGCTGCTGGCGCTGGAAAAGCAGTGGCACTTGGGGTGCTTTAAATGCAAGTCCTGCGCGAAGGTCCTCACCGGGGAGTACATCAGCAAGTAAGTGAGGCTGGGCCTGGGGGGCCCTCTCGCTCCTGCTCCGTGCGCCCCACCCCGACCCGCAGGACATAATGACAGACATGCACACCCCACGATCCACAGGAACATTTGGCTGCAAAGCTGGTGCGAGGAATTTTATTCCCCTGCATTTGCCATAGTTTGCCTCCTATAAACGTAATGAGATGTTAAGCGTTGCCTGATTTAACAATGAACGAAGCCGATTTCATATGTTGTAACCAATGAAGCATTTAGTAATTTTACCTTCACCAGCCCCCCTACCCCCCAATTTGGCACTAACAAACCTTTGTCCTCATTCCAGTTCTTGAATGTATTTGTAGATGCCCCAGCCTTCCCCCCAAAACCCACACAGGGTCTCTAGGCACTGAGCCCATTAGGACCAATGCCCACAATAGCTCCTCAGAACGGGTTCGTGTTAGGCTGGTGTGGATAACAGCTACAGCAGATGAAGTAGGGTTTCTGTTTGTTTTGTTTTTATGCAGCTGGAGAAACTAGTTCAGTTACAATGGTTACCTTCTGAGTTAAGAAAGAAAGACTGGGCATGGGGTTGGGGTTGGGGGAGACAGTGGCAATGAGGGGAAAATTTCCCCTATATACCTTTTCTATGCTTAAAAAAATGTCTTCCAACCGGGCAAGTATATCAGCTATTCAAAAATACCAAATGAATTAAGAATATAGCAAAACAAGCAAAAAGTAGTTTGGGCCCCGCCTTCCAAAAACCTAACCCTGTAGGTCTGGGCTGACTGTGGGAACCCCCCAGAGGTGCCTCTGACGCAGAGCTGAAGTGAGAAGAGGAAGATGCTCGGCTCTTAAACACACAGCGAGGGCTGAGGGCCGTGGGCCACGGGGCTGTCCAGAGCGGTGCCTTTGAACTCAGCCACAGGCCATGCAGTGCCACCTTCACTGCGCACCGAGGAAACGATGGCAGCTGTGGGGGGCTGGACGAGAAGGCCTGGGCCCCGCGGGCCTCCTGGAGGTCGAGGCTCTGTGTGTGAGCACGAGGAGTGGGGTGGGGAGGCAGGTCAGGGCCTCCAGAGAGGGGAGCACTGAGACCACGTCTGAAGCCCATCTGGCTGGCGGTGGTCAAGACTGATGCCAGGGCTCGGTGAGTGATCCTCAGACCCTCGAGGGGCAGGCACTGGGGAGCACTCGGTGACGTGGCTGTGGTTTCTGTGTGGCCCAGGACCACAGCTCTGTCTCTGGATCGCTTGGTCTCATGGGTTCTGCTCGTGTCTGATCTCCAGGCACGGGAACACTGGGCGGGAGAGAAACAATCTCCCACCATCTGTCCCGGGCCCCAGAGCAGCGTGGTTCTGGGCCTCCCCGCCTGGGCCTCCCCTCGGCGCTGAGCACTCGCTCTCTTGCAGGGACGGCGCTCCGTACTGCGAGAAGGACTACCAGGGGCTCTTCGGGGTGAAGTGCGAAGCCTGCCACCAGTTCATCACAGGCAAAGTCTTGGAGGTGAGTGACGGGCGGGCTGCCCTCAAAGCGCCGTTTCCCTCCGAGGCCCTCGGACACGCGTGGGAGTCTGTTTTCCCATTTTTTCTCACGGGTGGTGGAGAGAAGGTTGTAGATGACCAGTGTCTTAGAGATCAACGTGTTGACTGTCTTCACAGGCAGTTTCTACTACATGTTCATGTGGACATGGGAGCGAGGGAGAATTGGAAGGGAAGGAAAGAATGATCAAGGGGCTGTTAGGAATTATGTGGAAGAGAGTGTTGTATTAGACTATTTTTAGAAGTCAGAGAAGAGGATATGAGCATGTTAGAGCCACGTGTCTTCATGTATATACACGTGTATAGGTGTACATACACGTACGCTTTTGCATGTGCATGTGTGGGAGTGTCATGGGCACATACACCTGGGAGTGTGCATGACGTGTGCTCTTGCAGTACCTGTGTGCATATGAGTGTGCACACACTCAGGGAGCAGAGGTACAGAACTAAAGCTGAGAAAAGGAAGGGTGGATGGAAGGTGACTTCCCGCCCTGAGAAGTCCACATCCTGTGTGGCCCAGAGCCCTGAGGCCCGGGCGGAGCTGAAGCCTGTGGGTTCAGGTGTGACTGACTCGCAGCTGAGCTCACTTCCTGCTGTCTCACTTCCTGCCACCCTCTGCCTCTGGGCTGGCCGCGCTCCCCTGGAGTCTGTGGAACCACCTCACTTCGCACAGGCCTGTGGGTGTTGACCAGTTGTGACGGGAAAAGCAAAGATTGCCTCATAGCCGGCCCGCAGTGCCGGGTGGAGCATGTGTGCGGAGCAGCTGGGAAGGCGACCGACTGGTCCTGCGGCTTGTCACATCACATCGCTTGGGCAGGCACCAGGGCCCTGAATCCACACACTCCAGCTCCCCAGCGGGGCGTGGTTCAGAGACACAGGATGTCAGTCTGAGAGGCCCCCACGTTGTCCCTGGGCAGGTTCTGCCGGATTTCCCAGCCAGGGCCAGCGTGGCCCTCCTCCCACAGCGAGCTCTGAGTGCCTCTCTGTCCGCAAAATAAGAGGGGCCTGCGTTGACGCTGTGCTGGGAGCTAGTGCAGCGAATTGGATTTGGGACATCAGCTGCCTCTCACCCAGGGGAAGGGTGTTCCAGGAAGGGGGAACCGCCTCTGTGGAGGCTCAGAGGGGAAGACGAAAAGCACAGCACAGGCAAGAAACAAAAGGCCGGTTGGGCAGGCGTGCAGGTGTGAGATGATGCTGATGAGTGGGGAGGGGCCGGAGTGGAGGGGTCGAGGGTCACATTCAGGAGTTCGAAGTGATTGTGGCTGGCGCATCATGTGATTGGATCAGATTTTTGTATGAAGAATGGATGGGAGGACTCAAATCCATGGGCACCCATGTTCACAGCGCTCTGTTCGCAGCAGCCAGATGGGAACAACCCAAGTGTCCATGGATGAGTGTCCATAAATGTATCTACATGGGCGGTGACATGCTAGAAAGAAAGAATTCCGCACAGGTCACAACGTGACGCCGCTTAAAAACCTGCTAAGTGGGGAAGCTGTCACGAAAGGCCTCATACCGTATGCTCCCATTTAGAGGAAATACCCAGAATAAGTAAATCCATGGGGACAGGAAGCAGGTCAGTGGTCGCCTGGAGTTGGGGGCAATTTCCTGGAAATGGTACGTAGCACCCGGCATATAGCATCCGCTTGAGCTTGCTCTCAGTCTTGTTTTTTACAAGATTCTCTTTTTAGAGAGATCTTACTCTAAATGGCACATTTTCAAGGCTTATGCTCACTAACTTATCGATGCAGGAGTGTTCTGGTGCTGCTTACAGCCTGCCTCCTAATGAAGAAGTTCAGAAGCAAATGAGTGGGAGATCCCGGGGTTTGCCACTCGACCTCCTGTCTCCATCTCCACCTCTAAGCTCCGCTCTGAAGCAGCCTTCCTCCTCCCTCCACCCCTCCCCCTCCCCGCCGTCTGCTTTAGCAGCCTGATGGTACAGGAAGCTCCTGACACTTCAGACTAAGTTCACAGATCTCAGTGGATGTCAGAGAGTATCTCTTTGATGTGCATTTCCTTCCGTCTTTGGTGGGTGGTGCTAGGGGGTCTCTGACTCTGGGAATCCTCCTTTCTGGGGTATAGATTGCCATCTGCCAACCTCATGAAGAAAGAAGGACAGCAACACAGTCATTCCAAAATGAAGGCAGCACGGGGAGGGGCCGGGGGGGGGGGGGAAGCAAATGTCAAACTGGAAACAGAAATCTTAAGGGTTAAGGGACATGGCTGCCCCGAGTCCTCTCCCTCACTCTTGGCTGTTCCCTCGGCTGACGACTACTCTTGGTCTCTCTGTCTCTTGCACAATTCACATCCCTCCGAGACTCTGTTTATGCAGCTCTGCACGGATTCCTTCTAGACAAATCTTCTCATCCACGGGCTCCCCGGGAAGCTCAGCCCCCTCCGCAGAAGGTGCCTCGCTGAGCGGGCACCTGCCTTCCTGGGCGAGCGCTTCTCTCAGAGACAAAGGGGAGCCATGCTATCTGCATTCCGACCTGGGTGGGGGGGAGGTGGCATTCTGCTCTGCTTGCTCGGGTCTCATCAACTTCTCCTCCCCCTTCTTCCTCAAGTCACCACACCCAGGAAATCAGTCCTCCTGTCTTTCCCAAAAGGCTGGCAGCACATGTCTCGTGGTGTGTGTTTACCGTGCCCCATGTGCTCCCCGGGAAGGAGCATGTGGTGATGTCAGTAACGACTTGTGTACCACACAGCGTAAGGCACAGGCCCTCCAGCGTGGGCCGTGGCAGATCCGCCTGCCCAGGGAATGCCTTTCCATTCATCCCTCAGAAGGTCAGGGCCCGCCTTTATCTGTTAGCTGGGAAACATGGATGAAAGGGCTGGATTTAGACTCTCTTTCGCCTCCTCCTGCTGGACTCCTGGCCAGTAGGAAACAATCACAACACAATCCCACCAAATCCTCTTCCTGGATTCTCTGGAGGTGGCTTGGTTTTACTCTTTCCTAGAGCCCGGGGACAGATGCTGCTGATGTCCCGTGAACTTAGCTCAGGCTACAAATGGGAGGCCGGTCCCCTGCGTTCCTTGTGCGGAAGGTGTTTGAAGCTCGCGGTGCTGGGACAGCCACACGCAGAGCAGGTCTTGTTCTGGGCTGACCTGTCTGCCCTCGTGGGAAGAAGCGTGGGTTATCCCGTGGTGCACACGTGACATCTGATCTTCTGTCACCATCGGAGAGGGGATTCGCAAAAGACAGGCTGATGACAGCGCCTCCCTCGTTCTGTGTGTAGCACGTACAGGCAGTGCCAGGATAGTAACCCATGTGCGTGAAGAAGAAGAACCACGGGCTCCCATTCTCGCTGTGCTCGGGGGACTGCGTGCCTCCTTCCACTTCACTGGGGACGTTTCGGAGGTGAAACCGTCCCCGAGGCCCAGGAGCTGCCCCAGGGGACTTGGAGCAGTGGGTCCCCCGGTCACAGGCCGCGATGCTGTCCCACGTGGAACAGGCTTGCTGCTCTCTGGTTTTCCACCTGAGTGAGCTTGCTTCCTGGACCTCGCGGCTTCCCACCTCGGAGCAATGTTCTGATGCCAATTCCGGCAGATGGGCCTGCTTAGACTGCCAGCTAGTCAGGAGGAGGGGCGGTGGAGGCTGGTGCCCATCCAGTGCCACGGAAATGAACTGGGGCAGTGATTCCAACCCCATAAGGCCACTTACAAATGAAAACTGTTTGTACGCCATCTCCATGGCCCGTCAGCAAAACTCAAAGCTGCAGGCATCTTGGAAACAGATAGAATTTTGGAGCCTGGAGAGGCCTTAGGTGAGGTGGGAGGGAGCGAGGAACGGTTACTAGGAAAAATTGGATAAAGCCAGGCTCACCGGGATTTGATTCCAGTAGCTACGCTTGGATCTGAGTAAGGACTAGTGGGCTGTTTAAACTCTCAGCACCCTCCCCTGTGAAATGTGGATAATAATGCTCACCTCTTGAAGGCTCGAATGAGATAGGTGAGTTGTCTGAGATAGTGCCTGACATACAGGGCATCAAGAAATGGTTTTCATTTCCTTCATTTATAAATGAAGAAGCAGATTTTGTAAAACCCCAATATTTTGCCTGGTCGGCATGGCTCAGTGGTTGAGCATCCACCTCTGAGCTGGGAGGTCATGGTTCGATTCCCAGTCAGGGCATATGCCTGGATTGTGGGCTCAGACCCTGGTGTGGGACCTGCAGGAAGCAGCCGAAAAATGACTCTCTCATCATTGATGTTCCTAGCTAACTCCCTCTCCCTTCCTCTCTGAAATCAATAAAAATATATATATTTAAAAAGCACAGTATTTTGAACTTCCTGACTGAATGCAGGAGTCGGGCTAGTTATACGTGATTATTTCAGGTGCACAAGTTAACACCCATGCTACTCGTCGTGTCAATGCTTTGGTTTGAAAATTTCACCACGTACACCACGTAACTTTAGACAGTCACATGCATTTATGTCCATGAATTCAGTCTACCGTTGTTTCAGCAAGAATTTCCTGTTCCTTTTTACCGGGCACCTAGCAGCTGCTAAATACAGATGTGTTCATGAATGATTTTTTTCCCCACAATGAGTTTTTGCCATGGCCTTGAGCCAGAATTATGAAAGATTCCACGTACTCTTTGGGCATAAATTCTCACCACCCGACTGAATACTTGTTCCTCTCACTCACGTGGGACATAAATGCCACAAGCTTTCTCCTGCTGTCAGTGCCCACCTTACGCGTCCACCTGAGCAGCATCGGGGTCAGTTTGAACTCCTGGAGGATTCGTGCTGTTCTCTTTAATTATTCCGTGTCATGCCCAGATGGGCTTTTAGTATTTTTTAAAAAATATTTTTTATTGATTTCAGAGAGGAAGGGTGAGTGAGAGAGAGATAGAAACATCACTGATGAGAGAGAATCATTGATTGGCTGCCTCCTGCACATCCCACACTGGGGATCAAGCCTGCAACCTGGGCCCTAGCCGGGAATCGAACCGTGACCTCTTGGTTCATAGGTTGACACTCAACCACTGAGCCACGCCAGCTGGGCTGGGACGTTAGTATTTAAGATGACAGTGAAAGGTCTATTAGCTTGTGTGGCCTGTAAAACTCCTATGTCGGCTCCTTCATGTAACACTGAGTCCTGTTGGCACAGACTTTAACCAGCTACCCCTGTGATTAGTGACACCTCTGGTTACATAGCTGGCAATTCGCCCAGGTTAAGTGTGCGGTTCAGTGGCCTTCAGTATATTTACATAGCGGTGATGCCACACCATCGCCCCCCAACTTAAGAACATGTCCGTCACCTCAGACAGAAACCTGTGCCCATCATTTGATTCTTTACTCTTCAGCTTCTCTCCCAAGTCACGTCCATGTAAATGGACAGTCAGAAGGACAGGAAAGGGCGCTCATTAATGCCCACCAAGGACTGGGTAGTGATTTGGAGCCTGTTTTATTGAGAAACTCGCAAATTTGGGGCTTTGTTTGGTAAATTTGCTCATGAACCGCCTTCTTTCTCCCCAGCCCGGCAGACATAGAGACGGTTAAATAAATAAAATCTGAAAGAGGAGCTGATATTGCAAATATCGGAGAGAAGAGGGAGGATGGAGTCCAGGGGGGCAGTGAGCTCGATTCTAGCCGGGAGACTGGGAGCCCCACTGACTGTCCCTTTTCCCTTTGTACGGAGGGACTCCTCTGCCTTCTGACAAGTAGTAGGCTGCCTGCTGATGTCCCCAACAGGGGGCAGAGTTCAGGGATTGCGGAGGTAGATGGCACAGTCCCAGCTGCCTGGGTTTCGCCGTGCAAGGCTGGGGTCCTCGAGCCAGTGTGTCTGAGCATCCTGAGGATATCTTGTTTAAGGGATGGATGCCGAGGCTTCGCCCAGAGATTAGGAGTCAGGGGTCCAGCCGGGCCTGGGAATCTGCATTTTAAAAATCCTCACCCGAGGATATTTTTCCATTGATTTTTTTAGAGGAAGTGGAAGAGAGAGGGAAAGACCGAGAGAAACATTGATGTGAGAGAAACACATCAATTGGTTGCCGCCTGCATGCACCCTGACCAGGGCCCCGGCTGGAGAGGAGCCTGAGACTGAGTTATGTGCCCTTGATTTGAATCGAACCTGGGACCCTTTGGTCTGCAGGCCAGTGCTCTACCCACTGGGCCATACTGGCTGAGCAGAATCTGCCTTTAGCATGGTGCCCTACTCTGGGTGATCCTGGTGCTGGGTGGGAACTGGGCCGAGCTCACAGATGACACTTGGAGAATCTGGCCTTGGAAGTATGTGGCAAAGGCCCATGCGTGGAGGCTTCTGACTCCTCAGAAGAGAGATGCACTAGAAATTTAGCTTCCCCCTGTCATTATCCTCATGTGCAAACCAGTCGCTTCCTCTTCATTTGAGAAGCCAAGCTTTGCTGTTAAAAACCTTAACATCTCTTCAGCGATGTTTGGGATTGCTTCCAAACCAGTTTGGAAAGATTACACACACACACACACACACACACACACACACACGGTCTTTTTATTAGTTGATCTTTATGGGCAAATAACCTCCATAAAAAACTTCCCTAAATCACTTTAGTTTCCTTAAAATTTGCAGCAGTTTGCACAGAATCTCGCCCTAGTCCTCAGAAAGGGGAGCCTGGGAAAGTTCTGTGCCGTCAGGGTGGGGGGTTTCGGCTCCTCTCCGTTCACATACGTGAAGAGCCTGTGATTTCGCCGTTGGCCGCTGTTTCATCTGGGATTGCTGCAGGATGGTCTAGTTGACAATGAGGTGATAGGTGTGGCCAAGTGTCTGGAATGTGGCTATCAAATACCATTTTTGCTGCAATAAAAGAGCAAAATACAAAGTGTACCAACGATAGGAATCATGGAAGCTTGATACACAGTCTTCCTGGGGTCACATTTCCCTCAAAAATGTCTGAACAGCCCAGCTGGTGTGGCTCAGTGGTTGAGCTTCAACCTATGCACCAGGCCGGGTCACGGTTCGATTCCTGGTCAGGGCTGGGACCCGGGTTGCATGCAGGAGGCAGCTGATCAATGATTCTCTCTCATCATTGATGTTTCCCTCTCATCATTGATGTTTCCATCTCTCTCTCCCTCTCCCTTCCTCTCTGAAATCAATAAAAAAATATTTTTAAAAAATATCTGAGTAGGAAAATGCAGAAAAACCAACACAAACCGAGGTGCACTCCTTTCATTGCACTTCCATCCGGAGCTCCTAGCGTGGCCTCGGAGGCATTGAGTGGCTTGGAGGCGGCTGTCAGCTCTCATGCCCTGCTCAGCGGTGCACCTTCCCATCGTCTGCAGCCCCAGAAAGAAACTTCAAAAGCAAAAGGCTCTGGTTGCAATGCGAGCCTCTGCCTGGGGGCCGTGACTGTCAGAGCCACGATGCAGACACGGGGGAGCGCAGGTGGAAATGGTACTTTCCCCACCTGCGTGTAAACACGGAAACCTACCCCCCTCCTGTGGGGCGAGATGGACTGGCCCGCAGGGTGGCTGCTGTGCTGCACTAGCGAGTGAGCGCGGCGAGGAGAGGAGGCGGAGGCGCCTGTCCTCTCTGCTCCTTTTCCTGGTGTGTCTCTGCGGAGAGGCACGTCGGAGGGGCCTCCTGTAACCCAGGCGGGCGGGGAGCCCGAGCCGGCCGGGCGTGATTTGGGGGTGAAGCCCTAAGGAGCTCCCTGCTCAGCGCAGCCAAGGAGCAGAAGTCGAAGGAGCCCTGGCATCAGGTAAAGCTGGCCTTGCACGAGGCGCCTTGCTCTGCAGGGACGATGTGAGATTCCTGGGGATGCTTTTCACTTAAACTTCCCGTTTTTCTTACGGCACAAAAATGAACGCTGCAGCTTGTTTTCATTGATGCGGGACTCGGGGAGAGAGCGGGAAGGCGGGCTGTTTGACTGAGAGAGTTTGGAGACTTTTTAAACAATGGCTGTTTTCTCAGGCTGCTGCCCCCGAGACGGCAAGGAGGGGATGGCTTCAAGATCTGCTTTGTTTTGTCCGTAGGTCTCAGTGGAATTTATATTTGAAGTGAGAGGACTTTAGAGTCATTTTTTTAGGGGGTTTGGTGGTAAAGGTGGCATGAGGAAGTGAGTATGTTTCTCTGTCACTATAAATGTGTGGGATTTTTTTCTTTAAGAAGTTCCCATGAATGAAAATGAGGAAGCAAAAATGTTTGGGTGCTATTCATACTTTACAGCTACAGGTTGAAAGAGGCTGGTGGGTGCTTCTTTGGGCAGGAAATGCAAGCAATCTAGAGATCCTTGCCTTTAAAATAAAAGTCGTTTCTGTTTTTTCTAAAAACCTAGCTATTAATCAAACCACACTATAAAGTTTATTTTTTTAGAAAAAAAAGTTTTAAAGTGTGCTGTGCTAGCACTGAAGAAGGAAGGAGCCAAGAAAAAATCATATCGACTGTGAAAGGAATAGATTTATGGTTTGGGAAAGTTTAAAAAAAGAAAAGTGAGTAACCAAAACCCAGCAGGAGTGTAGCCGCGTTGGGCCCTTCATCTCTCACCTAAGGGCACTGGGGATTTGGAAGACAATGGAGCCTGGTTTCTCCCAGGCAGCCTCCTGAGGAATGTTAAGAGGATGTGAAGTTATTTAGATTACCCCAACAGGTTCCGACAAGCCAGCGAAAATAACTAATTACAAAACAATTGTTGCTATTCTAGAGTGGATCAAAAGGCTTGTTGAGTCAAGATGGACTTAGAGAATAGGTGAATTTGCCATGGCTCATTGGTATAAATTACTTTCAAGAAGGCTTTTGAAGACTAAGTGTGCGGCCTTGCCTAGCGGCTCTTTATGGCACATTGAATGCATGTTTTCACCCAATGTTTTCAAGTGGGTCTCTCGGGCATTTTCATGTGTCGGTGACTTGAACCCTTGCACCAGCTGGTTCAAGGAAGAGCATATCATGACAACCGAGATCTGCGGGTTTTCCCCTCCAACGAAATAGTAGCTCATTTAAAAGGACCGAACAACCCTAGCTGGTTTGGCTCAGTGGATAGAGCGTATGCCTGCGAACTGAAAGGTCCCAGGTTCAGTTCTGGTCAAGGGCACATTCCTGGGTTGTGGGCTCGATCCCCAGTAGGGGACTTGCAGGAGGCAGCTGATCAATGATTCTCTCTCATCATGGATGTTTCTATCTCTTTCTCCCTCTCCCTTCTGCTCTGAAATCAATAAAAAACATATATTTAAAAAATCAGTTTTATATATATTAAAAAAAAACAGAACAGTCCCCAATACTCAGTACTTGCACCCCAACTTCCTAGAGGGACAATCAGGATCTTGCCTCCTCAATGGATTCTTGGCACCATTGACATTTGGATGGGTTGTTTCTTTGTGGACTACACTCCCTCCCCAGGCTTGCCAATTGTTCCCTGTGGGGCAAATCCCCTCCCCCCGCCCCGCCCCAGGTTTAGAACCACTGCTCTAAGAACCCCACTTTTGAGGCCTCCTGCTGTGGAGGAGGAAGAGAGGGCTGGGAGCCTGGGCTGGACCCCAGGGAGAGTGGCTGTGTCAAAGAACCCAGATAGGACACATGTTGCCTTGACCATTTTGGTTTTTGTTTTGTTTTGTTTTGGTTTGAAATGACATGGGGCTGGGCGGGGAGCAGTCCAGCGCTGTTCTGGATCTGGGCTCTGCTCTCGGCCTCTCCCCTCAGGGCCCTTTACAGGCCTGATTTGATCCGGTGCCTTGGTTGCATAGTAATCAGACTTCTTTCTCTATGTTGAATTCTATCTTAAGTGCATCCTAGGAATGTACCATTTAAAAAAACACAGCTCACTTAACAGCCCATTTTACAAAGCAAATAATTCCCCATCACTTATCAAGTCTGCAAATACAGGGTTCTTGATATGTGGGCTTTGAGGACAGGTGGGCACACACACCTGTTTGATTTTTTTCTCCTGGAACCCGCAGCTGAGGGCTTTCATTTCTTTTTTCCATCCCCACTCTACCAGTGTGTCTCCAACTTTCTGAGTGTCTAGGAATTGGGTCTTATTTTGTCAATGAACTAGAAGAGTCACAGCCTTTCTCCAACTCACAGATGACAGTAAAGTCAAATGGTTGGGATTTTTTTCCACTTAAAAATTTTCTTACATCTTTAGTATATGCTGCCGCTACATTGTTCTCAGAGGTTAACAGCTTACAAAATGAATAAGGTTGTAGCAAACAAATACTGGTACAAAACATCGGGAACAGCCAGTTTTGCTTAGTTCCCTTTCTTTTGGTGGCCCCACGCGCCAATGATAGCTTTACGTATACAGTCACGGCCTCATAAAATAGTTCTCACCAACATGCTACCTGTATTACGTTTTCATGGTGTTTCTCCAAGAACGTGGCACGTTGTACTGAGCGCCGTGCCTTTCAGGAGCTGCCACCCAAACAGGAGGAGACAGGCCACTCTCTAGGGCAGCGGTCGCCAACCTTTTGGACCTCATGGGCCACCCGTGGTCCGCGGACCACCAGTTGGGGACTGCCACTCTAGGGGGTTCTTCCCAAGCCCGGTTGGGACAGGGGGTGGCACTTGGCACTGGCCGAACGTTTTGGGAAATGCCTGTACTTGTTGGAGTCCGTTCTTGGTGATAGGGTCGGACTGGCCTATGGTGGGATCAAAGTTGTGTTTTCTGCTTTGGGGAAGCAAACCTTCCTTTGCCTCTACCTGGAGGTACCAAGGCATCATATATCATGTGTCT